>NC_035449.2:139391472-139744806 GCF_002127325.2 Helianthus annuus
CAGCGAGGTAAGGTCATAGCTTAGGCGTCTAGACAATTGAAAGTTCACGAGAAGAACTACACAACTCATGATCTTGAGTTAGGAGCTGTGGTTTTCGCACTTAAAATCTGGAGACACTATCTCTATGGAACGAAGTGTGTGATTTTCACATACCACAAAAGCCTCCAGCATATTCTCAATCAGAAGGAGCTGAACATGAGGCAATGACATTGGGTTGAACTCCTAAACGATTATGATTGCGAGATCCGTTACCATCCTTGTAAGGCGAATGTCGTAGCCGACGCGCTTAGTCGAAAGGAACGAGTCAAGCTTCATTCTATTCGAACTCTATCTGATATTCAATCTCGTGTCCTTCAAGCTCAACGATCTTGTGTGATCAAAGGCTTATTGAAAAACGAGCTACCGCTTCAACTTGAGCTTTAACTTGAAAGGAAAGACGATGGGTTGCTATATTTCAAGGATCGCTTGTGGATTCCGAAACAGGACGATCTTCGCACCTTGGTAATGGAAGAATCTCACAAGTCTCGATATTCTATCCATCCTGGTGCAGATAAAATGTACAAGGATCTTCGTACTCAGTTCTGGTGGCCTGGTATGAAGAAGGATGTTGCCTTGTACGTATCGAAATGCCTAACTTGTCTCAAAGTCAAAACTGAACATCAACAACCTTCTGGCTTGCTTGTACAACCAAAGATACCGGTTTGGAAATGGGAAAACATTGCCATGGATCTCATTACTAAACTACCGCGTACTAGTAGAGGTCATGATGCCATTTGGGTAGTAGTTGATCGTTTGACAAAATCTGCTCACTTCTTACCAATCCGTGAGGATTTCTCTGCTGAAAAGCTTGCCAAGATCTATGTAGACGAGATCGTATCACGACATGGTGTTCCTTTAGATATCATTTCCGATCGTGATGCTCGATTTTCATCTCATTTTTGGAAGACCATGCAATCTGCGTTGGGAACCCAACTAAATCTAAGCACTGCTTATCATCCCCAAACAGATGGTTAATCTGAGAGGACAATTCAAACTTTGGAGGATATGCTTAGAGCATGCGTGATAGACTTTGGTGGTAATTGGGATTCTCATTTGCCATTGATCGAGTTCTCATACAATAATAGTTATCATGCTAGCATTGATATGGCACCATTCGAAGCTCTCTACGGTCGAAAATGTCGTTCACCTGTCTGTTGGAGTGAGATCGGTGAAGCTCAGCTTACTGGACCTGAGCTCATTCTAGAAACAACAGACAAAATCAAGAAAATCCGCGATAATCTCGTGATAGCTCGAAACCGTCAAAAGAGTTATGCGGATATGCGACGCAAGCCCTTAGAATTTCAAGTCGGAAACCGTGTCCTACTCAAGGTGTCACCTTGGAAGGGAGTGGTGAGATTTGGAAAGAAAGGAAAACTTGCACCACGATATGTTGGACCATTTAAGATTGTTGAAAGAATTGGAAAGGTTGCCTATCGACTAGAGCTACCTCTAGAGCTTGGAAATGTTCATCCGACTTTTCACGTGTCCAATTTGCGAAAGTGTTTAGCTGATGCTGATCTTCACATTCCTCTCGACGAAATTCAAATTGATGAAATAATGCACTTTGTCGAGAAACCCGTGGAGATAGTGGACCGTACATTCAAACAATTGAAGAACAAACGAATTCGATTAGTCAAAATTCACTGGGAATCCAAACGTGGCCCTGAGTTTACTTGGGAACGTGAGGACCAGATGAAGACGAAATATCCGCAATTGTTTTCACAAGCTTCCTCTAGTTAAAATTTCGGGATGAAATTTCCTAAAGTAGGGGAGACTGTGACAACTGCGTTCTGTAATCGACGGACAATGTAAAACATTGTTGATTATCAATAAAACAATGTGTTTTGGTATTATTATATGTGTATTTATGCTTAATGATTTTACAAGTTGATTCGAGTCCAATTTCAAGCTTTAATCACTTTCTGGAAGGTTATACGCGAACTGGTGCATAAACGCAGTCAGTTTAACTTGACATACACTCCGGAACTGTGACGTAAGCTAAACATACCCTAAATATCCTTTACATAACTTAGAAATAAGTTTCGAAGGATTCAGTATGGCAAAAAACATGTTTATTTGAACTAAAGAACTATTTACGACAAAATTGCGAAACGAACGTTGGTGACCGCACGGAAAATATTTAAATCCTGAAAATATTCTGTTATGATTAAAATTTTATTTTTAAACAGGTTTGTGTTGAAAAAAAAAATAAAATGCTTAAAAACGTTATTTTTCAAGTTTGAGCGCGCACCGCGTGTTTCTGCGCGACACAGTGCTTATACTGCAAAACGCAGACAACGCAGACAACGCAGCCAGTCTTGGCAACTGAAATTTATTTCAGTAATATTTTGGCGAGTTTGTTTTTATAGAATAATAAAAATAATTTAGAACTCCATAAACCGGGATTTAAACGCTAGATAAAATACCCGGTATCCAGTTAAACACCTGTTTTTATCTAATATACTATCAAAAATTACACTTAACCCCCCCCCCCCTTCTCAATTTACGGTCACATGGGCGGGTGGCCCCACCAAGATTTTTGCTAGATCTCTAAAATATTTTGTTTGATCTTATAGTACAAGTGTTAGTAAATGCATCTCTACATAATCTTTCCACATCTTTTTTTTTATATCTTATATAAGCACACAAGATCACAACTCAATCTAAGCAAAATCTCTTCCTCTCTCTCCCCCAAAACCGTAAACACCCACCATCCACTCAAAGATTTGAGTTTTATTAGATCTTGCAAAATCCATTTATATCTTTCTTGGATTCACTTGGATTTCCCATACATACACTTGGATATTATGAGATCTTATTTAGATTTTTGTCCTATAAATACACAACCATACTTCAAGCTACACCCCACTCAACCTCCTTCCATCCCTCCTCCCAAACCGTCCACTCTCTCTCTCTCTCACCATATTCATACCTTCAACCTTGTTCTTGAAGATCAAGTCCTATTTCAAACTAAATTCAAGTTAGTGTGAAGGTCCAAAGGTGTTTCCAAGGTGTTTTCAAGTGATTTCAAGCTTCCTATCAACAAAGTCTCATCCAACAACTTACTTGAATCTTAAAGGTATAACATTTATATTTAAATCATACTCTTGATTCTTGGTTGTTCTTGATGATTTGAAGTTTCTCTTGAATCTTGTAATTTTCACTAAACTTGAAATCTAAAATAAAAAGGGTCTTGATACAAAATGAAAATGGTGGTGATATATATATATATATATATATATATATATATATATATATATATATATATATATATGTGTGTGTGTGTGTGTGACCGTACATATATATATGTGTGTATGAGTCTTGAAGTTTGAATTCTTGTTAAGTACTTGTTTATGTTGTTGTTTGCTCTTGAATGATAGTTAAAATGCAAGTGATTGAAGATCCATATATGATATGTTAAATGTTAAATTACATCAGCAAATAAACATGAATAAAACACATATTTGATGCATCTAAACTCATACAAAATGTTGATGATATGATAATATGCTTTAGACACATGTACATGAGAATACATGTTGATTTAAAGCTCTAGAAGTGATAAAAACGATGGTATGACAAAAATGTTTTTGAACAGGTTATAAACACTAAAAATAACACTATTTGGTATAATATAATAGCATGAAACTTTGACATAGGTTTGGTTGCCTTGCATGTTGTACATATAGCTTAAAAAGTGATATAGTATGTGAAATTTGCATGATTTATGTGCTCTATTTAAGACCTGCACTATCGTGAGTATAACCATTATTTTATTCAGTAAATAACATGGGTTATGTAAAAATTTCAGGTCGTTTCGATTAGGGATGGTTCGGGTAATGTTTGATGCAAAACTATGCGGTAAAACGGTTAAAAATCGACTTTTCGGAGGACTTTTACAAAACTGTTTTAGATCAGTAACCAAACTGATATTTTTGGTATACAAATAAGTATTTTAACTTATACTAGGTTTACTTGGTGTTTGGTTAGTCATACGCGACTTCCGACGCCCAAAAATGTTACCGAATCGCTAAAACAAGTGTTTTTCGACATAACTATAATGGGTTGTTCATGGGTAAATTTTATGTGTTTTATAATATGTGTATGATGACATGATAATACTTGACAAGATTATGTGTTTTACGCTTGAGTACATATATACAAATACACCGAAAGAATCAAAATAATAACTTTTCGAGAAATCTCAAAGTTATGTGAAAATTCTAAGTATCGGAGAAACTTCGGTATTTTTGTGAATTTTGATTATTAAATCATTCTTATTTAATTTAGGACGAATAAATAATTTTAGGGATTGTGTTAACATATAAAAACGCACCCAAAGGTGAGTACACAGTCCCCTCTTTTACTGAGTTTCGACTGTTTTGGGGTGATTCATATGTATCAAAACGATTTCGATGTTTTAACGATGGTTTCAAAACGAGTAAGATGGTTTATACTAAACTAATAACGATTTCGATAATGTGAACGAGCTTGTTGGTTGTAATTACATAACGAATGACATTCATTAATTTTGGCCGAACCGACCAGTATTAGGTTATGGTACCATAGGATCTGACAAATCCCGTTATCAGACCGCACCCATGGTTATGTGTGGGTGAGGTGGGTAACGACTGAATCTGATGATTGTTAACTTACCCCTTTGGTGGTTTGTTAATACGAGTTGAACGATGAACGAGTCACAAAGGTTTGAATGTTTTCACAATTAAAAACGAGAACGATTTGTACGACCAAAAGTAGTTTTCACAATTAAAAACGAGTCACAATTAAAAATAGTTTTCACAATGAACGAGTCACAAAGGTTTGAATGGATTAGCAAGATGACCAAAAGTAGTTTTCACAATTAAAAACGAGAATGATTTGTACGAGAACGATTTTGAACGAATGAACCATTTAAACAAATGAACGATGATCTATAACGAGAACGAGTTAAACGATGTCACACAACGATGTTTATGAAACTATATAAACCATACGAGTTTTATTACGAGAACGATTTACGATTTGGTTTACGAAGACAAATGTTTTGGGTTAAGATTCATGGCATCGAGGTTTATAAATTATAACCAATCTGTTTTGATTGGGTTACTCATTTTACGATACAAACATTTTACAAAA
Source organism: Helianthus annuus (assembly GCF_002127325.2). Classification (NCBI taxonomy): domain Eukaryota; kingdom Viridiplantae; phylum Streptophyta; class Magnoliopsida; order Asterales; family Asteraceae; genus Helianthus; species Helianthus annuus. Next base: position 139,396,648 of record NC_035449.2, read on the forward strand.
CAAGGTTTTCTAATGTCGATTAACGAAGTTTTACGAGTTATTTCGACATGCAAACGAACCATGAATCTGACACTCTCGCAAAACCAATGTACTCGCCAGCATTTCTTTGCTGACTTTTTTTTACATATGTTTCAGGTGATGTTTCTTAATGTTGATTGCGAATAGGATGCATGCTCACTTAGGACTGGACGAGGCCTTAGTGACATAATAACAGTGATAGTCGATATGTAACTCGTTTGTTTCGTGTTAAGACAATGTTAATGTTTAATATTATCAATAAAACGAAACTCTTTTGTATCCATGGTTGTGAAACAATAATTCTGTTACAACACTCCCCGACGTTTCCGCCATGATTTGTTATTTTATATGGTCGGGGTGTGACAAGATGTTTGTTTTCCCTCGGATGGGTATAAGTCTGGCTTCGGTAGTGACGACGAGGCAGAGGTGGCGGCCTTGGACAGCAACTCTACTAGTGGGACGAGGTCCCTAAGGCTCATACTAATCGTGATTGATGACACTCTTGTCCAGACAAGGAAGATGAAGTACTCATCTTAAAGGTGCCCCTCCAATTGTATTGTAGCGGATTCCCTCTACTTCTATTTCGGCTAACGTTGTGCCCTATCACGAATAATGACAACGGGCGTTAGCACGTGGGCCATCACGAAGGTCCCTCCTATGTTTAAGGTATATAGACAATAGTGTCCTCTCTTTGACTGATCGTCTGTTTGAACGAGAGAATGCTAGGGGGACAATGCAAGACAATTTATTATTACGGGGGCCCACGTAATAACAACTTGTAGTGCATGGGAATCCTGGTGGGCTCTGTGGGTTAATCTAATGATCACATCCATTCGAAATTCTTAAGCTGTTTAAGTTTCTATCTAGTAAGAACACTAATCGGGATGGTTACTATAACACTCTATGATACAGGAGGACCACACGTATTATTCACACCTAAAATTCGATCTATAACACGAGTCGTTCGATACTACTCATTGAAAGAAAACAAAACTTGTTAGCCACTCATGGAGGATTTTCCTCAACATTCTCGGAGTTCTTGTACATGGGCTGGTTCTTCGGTGTCTATGACACCTTACCTTATCTTAGTCATTGGAAATAATTACATTTAACTCTGTCGTTTGACATTTGTCTTATTCCAAGGGATGATGTGGCATGAGCCATGCTACAACCCCTTCATTGTATTTTATTCGACATCTACAGAAATTACAACAATTTTGTTGGAGCTCATGGAGCTCAAGGGATATCAATGTATTCGTCACACGGGTAGCGCGACGAAGGATTTTCCTACTTGGGACGATTGAGGTCCATGAGGTAGAAAATACATACTGTAAGGATGGAAACGACCGTTTGGTTTCTCCTCCTCAACGAATTGTTTCTTTTCCCACTTAGGCATATGGCCAATACACGCAAGAGGTACTACGCATTTTGTGTTGTGATTATTCGTATTATCATTGTTTCGAACATGTATGAACAATGCGATCTTGAGGTCTCCATTACCAAATACATTCTTAATTCTTAGGCGCGTGGTAGGCTATATCTGTTCGAATACAAGTCTAGATCATTTGATACTATGTATCAAAAATAACATGGCGTCGAAAAGAAAATCTATGTCCAAAAGGGGCAGTTAATCAACACCCTACTACTAAATTCGAACTAGAGTTTTATTGCACAATATGAGGTTGTTGAGTCGACACTAGTGATGGTACTGATGGTACCGGTAGTTCAAGTGGTTCAAATCCCAACGGGACGAGAACGAGTGGCAATGACACACTTGGGATGCAATCACACCAGATTTTAATTCTAAGGCTTTCACGGATTATAAGCCGCGAGACCTCATTGATATGGGAGGTGCGGTAAGTCATGACCGCTAGGTAAAGACAATGAAGTCAGTTAACCGTGCTAGTAAATGTACTCCTAAGTAAACGACTTGGTAAAAGAATAGCTTTCTGTTGAATGAGACGTTAATTTGGTGGAATCTCCAAGTACAAACTATAGGGAGTAACATAGCTAAAAGGTTGTCGTGGGAAGAACTCAAGGATCTTACGTGGGAATAGTATTGCTCGCTAGTGGTAAATTCCAAAGTTGGGAACCGAACTCTAGAACTCGATTATGATTTGAGCGAATGTAGCTGGTTACCCCCGACGCCTCTACGATCTCTAAAAGATTGTTTCATACTAGATAACACCCGAATCCAAACGCATGGAGCGCTACATTTGGGGTTTAGCCTGAGATACGAATCTGACATCAAGAAGCATGCTAGTAACTTGCCAAAATCCTGAAAGAGATAAGTGAAACTTTCATCGTGAGGGCACTTGCAAAAGTGCCAAGAGTAGCAGTGTGGTGAGACTGGGCACAAAACGGAAACTAATGAGTTAGTTATGTTCAAGAAAGAACAAGGAGGCTTTAACTGTGGCAAAGAGATCACTACGAGGATGGATGTCTGAGGATGAATCAAGCAAGTGAATGAGTGAGTGTATGAGTAGAGCTAGGAATACTCCCCAAAATCCCAATGTTGCCATGGGTACGTTCTACTCTACAACCAGCATGTATCGATTCTTTGGATACCAACGTCGGCTTAACTTAGTGTCTTTAGCTACTAAGCATATACACGAAATAAGGTCATGTAGGTTAGACATGTCTTACTCTATCAAGTTAGCTAACGGGGAATTAGCAGGGTCATGTGAAGTCATTAAGGGTCACCGATACATTTCCTATTAACCGACTCGTTGCATTCATTTTGTTCGATACCAGTGTCGGTATTAGTTGCATCCCCATAGAATTCGAAATATACTTGGCCTAGAGTCAAGTAAACTAGACGTCCCCTCATTCCATAGGATTGGCCGACAATAAATTTGTTGAGACTGGAGAAGAAATTAACGGATGCACACTCGAACTTTGAGCGCGAAAATTTAATATCGACCTTTCACTCGTTAAATTGGGTTGTTACAACGTAGTTTTTGACGTAGACTAGTTATCCGATAACCAAGCCGCAGCCATATGTCATGAGGAGATCATTCGCGTCCCCCTGTCTGACGAGAGAACATTTGTTAGTTCACAGGGAGAAACATGACATGCCCCTACGAATTATTAATTGCATGAAGGCTCGAAAGTGTCTGAGAAAAGGATGCATCACCTTTCTTGCCCATGTGGTTGACAAGAAGGTCGAGGAGCGCAAGGTGGGGGACATACATGTGGTAAAGGGATACCCTGAAGTCTTTCCAGAAGACTTGTCGGGACTGTCTCCACAACGACAAGTGGAATTCCGTATCGATCTAGTGCCAGGAGCTGCACCAGTGGCAAAAGCTCCATATAGACTGGCGCCCTCAAAAATGCAAGAATTATCTACTCAGCTTCAGGAGCTGCTTGACAAAGGATTCATTAGACCGAGTTTCTCACCTTGGGGAGCTCCAGTGCTATTCATCAAGAAGAAAGATGGGACCTTTCGAATGTGCATCGATTACAAAGAACTAAACAAGCTAACTATCAAGAATCGGTATCCTTTACCAAGGATCGACGACTTGTTCGATCAATTACAAGGTTCCAGCTTTTATTCCAAGATTGATCTAAGATCCAGATATCATCAGCTGAGGATTCAAGAGGAAAGCATTACTAAGACAGAGTTTAGGACTCGCTATGGGCATTACGAGTTCCTTGTTATGCCTTTCGGCTTAACAAACGCCCGCGCCGTATTCATGGATTTGATGAACCGAGTATGTAAGCCATATCTCGACAAGTTCGTGATCATATTCATTGATGACATTTTGATATACTCACGGACAGAGGCAGAACACGAACAACACTTAAGAACTATTTTGGAGTTGCTTAAGAAAGAACAATTGTATGCCAAGTTCTCAAAATGCGAATTTTGGATTCACAAGGTGCAATTTCTTGGTCATCTGGTGAATGAGAACGGAATACATGTTGACCCAGCTAAGATAGAAGCCATAAAGAACTGGAACACTCCAAAAACCCCAACAGAAGTAAGACAATTTCTGGGTTTAGCGTGACACTATCGAAGATTCATTGAGAATTTTTCTAAAATTACTCAACTGCTAACCTCACTCACTCAAAAGGATAAAAAGTTCGATTGGGATGAAAAAAAAAGAAATGGCATTCCAAACAATCAAGGATAAACTATGTCAAGTGCAAATCCTATCACTCCTGGACAGTACCGATGAATTTGTGGTGTATTGTGATGTATCGCACCAAGGCTTGGGTTGTGTGTTAAAGCAACATGAGAAAGTCATCGCGTACGCGTCACGACAGTTAAAAGTCCATAAAAAGAATTATACCCCTCACAACCTAGAGTTGGGCGCAGTGGTATTCGCTTTAAAGATTTGGCGTCACTATCTTCATGGTACTAAGTGTACCATATTCACCGATCATAAGAGTCTGCAACATTTATTCAATCAAAAGGAATTAAACATGCCCCAACGTCGTTGGGCAGAACTGTTGAATGACTATGACTGTGAAATCAAGTACCCTCCGGGGCAAAGCAAACGGTGTGGCGGATGCTTTAAGCCGGAAGGAACGAGTCAAAACACTATGGGTACGAGCTTTAGAAATGACAACTCAGACGAACTTTACGGTTCGAGTGCACGATGCACAACAAGAAATCTAAATCCGGAGAACATCCAAGTCGAATCCTTGCAGGGATTGGAAAAACAAATGGAAATGAACAAAGATGACACTTTATATTTCATGGGAAGGATCTGGATCCCATATTTTGGCGATCTACGAGACTCGGTGCTAGACGAAGCACACAAGTCGAAATATTCAATACATTCAGGATCCGATAAGATGTATCAGGATTTATAAGAATACTATTGGTGGCCTAAACTCAAGGGAGATATTGCGACCTATGTTGGGAAATGCCTAACTTGTGCAAAGGTCAAGGCCGAATATCAGAAGCTGTCTGGCTTATTACAACAACCCAAGATTCCCGTTTGGAAATAGGAACAGATAGCAATGGACTTCATTACAGGACTCCCACGGACTTCTCGAGGTCATGACATGATATGGGTTATTGTTGATCGATTAACCAAGTCAGCTCACTTCTTACCTATTCGTGAAAAAGACAGCACCGCGAAGTTAGCTGAAATCTACCTTAATGAGATTGTGGCACGTCATGGGTGCCTACTTCGATAATCTCGGATCGGGATGGTAGCTTTGTGTCAAGAATATGGCAATCATTCCAAGAATCGCTTGGATCTCGTTTGGATCTAAGCACAACATTTCATCCGCAAACCGATGGCAAAAGCGAACGAACCATCAAACTTTGGAAGGCATGCTTCGTGCATGTGTGATGGGATTACGCGGTAACTTGGATACTCATTTACCTCTGGTAGAGTTCTCATATAATAACAGTTATCACACAAGCATTAAAGCCGCCCCATTCAAAGCACTATACGGACGGAAGTGCCGATCACCGCTGTGTTGGGCGGAAGTCAGAGACAAACAACTCATTGGCCCTGAACTAGTACAAGAGACTACTGATAAGATATCAAAGATACAGACCGTATCAAAGTGGCTCGTGACAGACAAAAGGGCTAGGCGGACAGAAGACGTAAACCATTATCCTTCGAGGTCGGAGATAGTTTTACTAAAAGTCTCACTTTGGAAAGGCGTAGCCAGATTCGGGAAACGAGGAAAACTAAACCCGAGATACATTGGGCCATTTGAAATTCTGGAAAAGATCGGTACCGTCGCGTACAAGTTAAAACTACCAGAAGAACTCAATATCATACACGACACATTTCATGTGTCGAATCTTAAAGAAAAGTCCAACCAACGAAAACAGTTATCATCCCAGCTCATGAAATTCACGTAGACGACAAACTCCAGTTTACTAAAGAACCCGTTGTAGTTACGGACTGGAAAGTCCACAAGATAAGGAGAAGTCGTATTAAACTAGTCAAAGTCCGCCGGAACTCACATCACGGACCCGAGTATATATGGGAACGTGAAGGTCAGATCAAGACAAAGTACTCCCACCTGTTCGAGAAAAAATCCTTTAAAGGATAACTCAACGTGAATTTCAGGACGAAATTCTTTTTAACAGGGGGAGAATGTGACAAATGGCAAATAATCGTTCATTTCGTACAATCTAATCACTATTTTTAGTATAAAATCTCATGCATTTAGCGTAATTTAATTTCGCAACTGTGTCTTATATTAGATAACAGTTTTAGGACAAGAAAACAATGCTAAAACATATGTTGGTTTTCATCGTATTGTGAAACCAATCAAACAATGTCCTAAAAGTGTTGGTAGAAAGTGTTGCGCGCACTATTCACGGTTACACTATTCATGCCAGCAAAACCGTGAAAACAGAACGAAACAATGAAAAACGACACACAAACAACATGACTGAGTCCATTTACATAAGAAAACACTAGTATGAAAACATATCTTGCAAAAATCTAGGACTTTCCGGTACAACGCCCTAAATATTAAAACGTCCGTTTCGCTAAAAATATAACAATTTTAACTCGTCCGAATTAAAAATTTAGCATTTCCGGGACTCTGAAATTATGACAAATGATAACAACTACATGAAAATAATATGAGGATATTAATGGGGTGTCCGAAACACAAGCTTTCGGCGCTGCGTTGCAACCCCCACAACTTGTCCGTTTTTGAATCAACAAACTAGTAAATAATATTTCTGACGCCAAAACAACTAAACGAAAGACATGGCGAACTAGTTAAGCTTATTTTGGGACTCGAAATCACTTCATGCATCGTTTGACGGCAGAATAGAAACTTGCGACAAACTTTCGTCGGTGCGAAATAAAAGTGTCGTTAACTAGCTGACGCCTGAACGGAAAGCATTTAAGGTATCAAAATACAACTTACACTAGTCTAGCGAACTAGTTAACTATATTTTGGCATCGTAAGCACCCTAAATAAACATCATAGCATCGAAGGTAAATTAAAACCATAGCTCCCGGTACGAAATTTCACCTTTCGTATATCACCCGGTATCGAACCAATGGGCGAACTGTCACACCCCGATTTCCACGTGTCTCACCGGTGGGCCCGGTGGGGGATTACCGTGACGTGGTTGGCAACATAATAGTCAAACAACACAATTATATGAATGCACAGCGGAAGCAAAAGGTAAAATATATTACAATCCGAATATAAGTAATATCCAGTATTACAACGGAGAGTAAAAAGATCCACAGGCGGATCGATAATAAAACAGAAACAATAGTTCAACAGACTTTGACATCTAGAGCTTGCGAAACTTGAGTAATGATGTCTGGAGTAGCCAGCCTATTACGTCTAGCACATGCACTTAACCTTTTTGGAAAACACGTCAGTTTACACTGGTAAATACAACTCAACTGAATCGTTTTGAAAAGAGTTTGTAAATTGATTTGAATGCACTTCGGCAAAAATATCTTTATAACTTTGGACAATTATTTATATATAATCTTGTATACAGATTTACTTATTTGCCGTCCATTAGTACCGGTTAGAAGAGCCGGTTTAAGTTATCTGACACGCCACCGGTATAATGCCCACAAGGTAGATTCCTTTAGTGGATTACCAGTTTTTACATAATGCATCTGTCAGGTGTACGCCTACACCCCGTACTTAGGTCGTGGCCATTTCGTAAAATGATGCCAAGGATATCCGGGACATGGTCATTTAACCCCAAGGGCCATACATCAAATAACACAGAACAAAGCGGGTTATGTAAATACATTAATCACAATCCGATTTAAATGACTACATACCCGACCAAGCGGTACTTTTATAGTACCGTATCCCAAGCCCGTATAGGGTAAATAAGTTAAGAGTATTTACCTGAGCAAAGTATCAATCAAATACAGCAAATGCAAGTACTTTTACTGGGCTCCTAATCTGGAACGAAGGTTTATAATAACCTATTAGATTTCTAACGGGTCTTTAATTTAGCCTTAGCTTAGACCGGTCAGTTTCAATGGATAACTACGGTTTAATCGCGCGAAAGGCGAAAACCGGGAATGGAATGTGGTTTGGACCCAACAAGTTTGAAGACTTGTTTTATATGGGTAATATAACCACACTCTGGATCTTGAGGTCAAAACAATAAGGTTTGACCCGTTTCGGCTAGTTTATGTAAACTAGTTACAAAAGCCAAACCGTGCGTGAAAAAGGCGTAACGATTAACCGTAAGAGCCCTACACAGGTTTCCTAAGTCAATATGCCTTAAAGAGGTTGTGGTATCAGTAGGATACCTTCCATAATGCCCATAACGAGTTTAAATCCATATTGTGCCCCGTAGGGGTATTTCGGTCATTTTAAAGATTATAAAAGAGGTTTCTGAGTTCTACAGGAAATCTGAGTTTTTCGAACAGTTTATAAAGTCCAAAATACTTTATTTATTATTTAAAATCAGTAGCAACTGGAATCGGGTCAAAATACTATGTAGAACTCAAGTTACGTCCGAAAAGGGTATATTCGGTAATTACCGAACCGATGCCATAACCGTAGGTTATGAGCAGGTTAAAAATAATTAAAAATCTTTAAAAATCCCAAAATATTATTTTACATCAGTGTGTAAAAGGTTTGGTGTCGAAATCTGGGTTTAGATAGGCGTTATGCTAATTGCGCTATTTAATTACTAAAGTTTTCGTAATTGCGCTATTTAGCATAACTCCTATTCTGGACCTCGGATTGACGTGAAATTTTAAGGACATGCTTAGAAATCAGTAATCACGGTTATGGTCCTTTCACATGTCCGAAATTCTCGTTTTAAATTAAAAAGGGCGTTACGGTCAACTTTTAAGCATTTAACGGAAATGTGTAAAAGACTCGGTCAAACAACGAACCGGTCACAGAGGGTTATACCATCATGTAACCTGGTCCTAAGAGAGTCCTAAGTCATATCTAGATCATACCATAACGGGTCAGAACTGAAGTCAAGGCAAAAGTCAAAGTTTTGCGACTTTTGGTTCCGAACCGGGTCGAAACAGTAAATGGTCGGATCAAACAAGCTTAGACTAATTAATATACTTGTTATCATGTTATATGAGTGTTAAAACAGGTTACACGCCATCTACATTACTGGTTATGCTTTAGATCGCAAAATAGCATTTCTGTTGACTTTTTCTATGCACGTTTGACTCGACATTCGGATTAGTTAGAGTGGGAATCAGAGGGTGCCCTTTTAGGGGTTTAAAGCCCACATGATTACCAACTTATAACTACCATCGATTCGACAAACCACTGGACCATTTGTGATTTATCGCTAAGTCGACCGTTAGTTACGACGGTATGACTTCTAAGCTAAAACTAAGTGATAACTCGAATAAGAAAGGAGTAGAACACTTACTGAAGTCCTATGCACGAAATGTGACCACTTGAGAGAAGGTTTGAGCTCCATAAGTGATCCAAGAATGCAGATGAAGGTGTGAACATTGGGTTGCACATCATGGCCTTTATATAGTCCATTTCTCACCATAAGAAGTTGACACACAACTCTACCACTGACCACAACTCATCAACATGTGTCCCTAATGCTTAGGGATTGTTTAGGGGTCACTTGGAAGGTTTTAAATGCATTTCATGACGTTTAGAAGGCTGAACAGGCAAGTTAAACATTTTTCTGCATCTGTGACTTTCACGCGACCCGCATTAAGGATCAGGCAACATGGACGCGGGCCGCCTGTATCCTCATGTCAGTAAACGAATCAACAGGTGGCTCGCGGCCCGCATTAAATCATTCATATCTTTAACGCGGCCCGCCTCAGGCCTGTAAATCAAGATTTTCAAATCTTTTGTCATGATTAGCCTGACCTTTCGGTTTCGAAGGGGTAACTTTGCGATTTGGCCCTCGATTATTTACAAATAAGGGCCTCGTGACTTTTATCCGCATTGTTAAGTCCCCGGTTAGTTTAATTACTATCTGAAAAGGCTTAACTTTTATTGTTGACGCTTTTAACCCCTCGCATACGAATTGGATCGTAACTTTCTCGTTTTAAAACGGAACTTCGCGAAATTTATATCATATATTCTAGTGAGCGTATTTTACTATTACAAAGCCTCGGGTTCGTCAAAGGGTCACTCAGAGGTATAAATTAAACATGTTGACACAATTAACCCCTGTAGTTTGTAATCTCTCACTTTCTTCCGCATTTCGCTCCGTACGATCCATGATTCATTCGTTTGAAGGTACGAGCATCATTTAGGGTTACTATACAGTATATTTACCCCTCGTTGACATTTTTAACCCTCGAATTTACATACTTTCAAGGTTTGTCAACTTTAGTCCTCTATTTATTATTTAATGCCACGTGTAAACTTATGACACGTGTCAACACATTATTGGACACAAAATTTCGAGGTGTTACATCCTCACCCCCTTAAAATAAATCTCGACCCGAGATTTACTGAAACAAATGGGGTATTTTTCTTTCATCGTGGATTCAACCTCCCACGTGAATTCGGGACCTCTACGGGCATCCCATTTGACCTTAACAATAGGTACATGCTTCCTTCGAAGCTTCTTTACCTGTCGATCTTCAATCGACACAGGTTTTTCAATGAACTTTAAGCTCTCGTCAATGTGTACATCCGTATGCGGTATAACCAGTGATTCGTCAGCGAAACACTTCTTTAAGTTACAGATGTGGAACACATTGTGGATACCACTGAGCTCCTCCGGTAAGTTTAACTTGTAGGCAACCGATCCGACACTTTCGATTACTTTGAATGTTCCAATATATCTCGGGCTTAATTTGCCTTTCTTACCGAAACGCATCACTCCCTTCCAGGGTGATACTTTGAGCAACACTTTATCACCAACTTCGAAGTGAAAATCTTTACGCTTTGGATCTGCGTAACTTTTCTGCCTATCTCGGGCAGCCTTGAGACGGTCTCGAATCTGGACAATCTTGTCCGTCGTTTCGAAGACTATCTCTGGTCCTGATAATTGGACATCTCCAATTTCCGCCCAACAAACGGGCGATCTACACTTTCTACCATATAATGCCTCGAAGGGCGCAGCCTTAATGCTGGTATGGTAGCTATTGTTGTAGGAGAATTCGATTAATGGTAGGTTCTTATCCCAACTACCACCCAAATCGATAGCACAAGCACGTAGCATGTCTTCCAACGTTTGAATGGTACGCTCACTCTGACCGTCTGTCTGAGGATGGTAAGCTGTACTAAAATTCAAACGTGTGCCCAAAGATTGCTGGAAACTTTTCCAAAAATGCGACGTGTATCTAGTATCTCTGTCGGAGATAATAGACACAGGTATGCCATGTAAGGCTACAATCTTATCAACGTATAACTGGGCTAACATGCCGGAGCTATAAGTCTCCTTGATGGGTAAGAAATGTGCTGACTTAGTCAGTCTATCAACTATAACCCATATTGTATCATTTCCTTTCCTCGTCTTGGGTAACTTGGTAATAAAATCCATAGTTACCATTTCCCACTTCCATTCTGGAAGCTCAGGCTGTTGTAGCAAGCCTGACGGCTTTTGATGCTCAGCTTTGACTTGCGCACAAGTCAAGCATTTGGCTACATAAGCGGCTACAGACTTTTTCAAGCCTATCCACCAATAATTTGCCTTTAGATCCTGATACATCTTATCAGCTCCAGGGTGAACAGAATATTTGGAACTATGGGCTTCTTGGAGGATAACATCTCGTAGTCATCCATAAATTGGAACCCATATTCGTCCATTTAATCGTAAAATTCCATCCTTGCCAAGAGTTAACTGCTCCTCAGTTACTCCTAGCTTTTCTTTAGGATAGTTAGCTTCCAACACAGCTTCCCTCTGTGCAGCTAACAACCTTTCAATCAAATTATTCTTCACTTCAATGCTCTTGGCATTGATTCGGATGGGTTTCACCCTTTCCTTTCGACTTAAGGCATCAGCGACTACATTCGCCTTGCCGGGATGATATCTGATTTCACAATCATAATCATTTAAAGTCTCTATCCAACGGCGCTGCCTCATGTTTAAATCCTTCTGATCAAACAGATGTTGAAGGCTCTTATGATCAGAATAGATCACAAACTTGATACCATACAGATAATGCCTCCACAGTTTTAGTGCGAACATAACGGCACCCAACTCCAAGTCATGGGTGGTGTAATTCTTTTCATGCACCTTTAACTGTCTTGAAGCATAGGCAATAACCTTGCCTCTCTGCATAAGCACACATCCCATGCCAGTGTGTGATGCATCGCAGTAAACTACGAACTCTTCGGTACCTTCAGGCAATGTCAGTACAGGAGCGTTGCTCAACTTTTGCTTCAGAATATCAAAGGACTCTTGCTGCTTAGGGCCCCAAACGAACTTTACTTTCTTCTTGGTCAAGGAAGTTAGGGGTGCAGCAATCCTTGAAAAATTTTCAATGAAACGCCTGTAATATCCTGCTAACCCCAGGAAACTACGAATCTCTGTAGGCGTCTTTGGCTCTTGCCAATTTATGACAGCTTCCACTTTAGCGGGATCCACTTGGATACCACGCTCGCTGACAACATGTCCTAGGAATTGGACTTCTCGAAGCCAGAATTCGCACTTAGAGATTTTGGCATAGAGTTTCTCATGATGCAGGAGTTTGAGAATACAGCGAAGGTGTTTCTCATGGTCAGCTTGGTTCTTCGAGTAGATAAGAATATCGTCGATGAAAACGATGACGAATTTGTCTAAGTATGTCTTGCAAACGCGATTCATGAGATCCATGAACGCAGCCGGTGCATTAGTGAGCCCAAAAGGCATCACTAGGAACTCATAATGACCAAAACGAGTCCTAAATGCGGTTTTATGTACGTCTTCATCTCTGACTTTCAGTTGACGGTAGCCTGACCTCAAGTCAATCTTCGAGAAATAACTTGCCCCTTGTAACTGATCGAACAAATCGTCGATCCTGGGCAAGGGATATCTATTCTTTATCGTGACTTTATTAAGCTCGCGATAATCGATGCACAGACGCATCGATCTGTCCTTCTTCTTGACAAACAGGACTGGCACTCCCCAAGGAGATGAACTAGGTTTAATGAAACCTTTAGCTAGCAGTTCATCCAGTTGTGTCCTTAACTCCTTCATTTCGGTTGGTGCTAACCTGTAAGGTGCTCTAGCAACAGGTGTTGCTCCAGGGATGATATCAATCCTGAATTCCACTTGCCTATCTGGTGGCAAACCAGGTAGATCTTCAGGGAAAACTTCTGGGTATTCAGAAATGACGGGAATGTCTCCTATCTTCGGTTTAGGCCCATCAATAATCACTTGTGCCATGTAGATGACACAACCCTTCTTTAAACATTTTGAAGCCTTGAGCATAGTCACTTGCTCAGGCAATCCATACTGGGTATCTCCCCAAATGGTAAGCGATTCACCAGACGGAGTCTTTATCACCACTTGCTTTCTATTGCAGACGATTTGGGCCTGGTTATTTGATAACCAGTCCATACCCAATACTATGTCAAAACCGGCCAATTTAAAGGGAAGTAGAGATAGAGGAAAAGAGTAGTTCTTAATGGATATCACACATCCATCTAATACGGTAGAGACGGTTTCTATGGTGCCATCTGCTAACTCTACCTCATAGTTTATACTCAAGGTTTTGACAGGCATATTCAGCAATTTGCAAAATTTATGATCTACGAAAGACTTATCAGCGCCTGAATCAAAAAGTACTCTTGCATAGACATCATTTACGAGGAAAGTACCTGTAATCACATTGTCATCTAGAATCGCTTCTTTGGCATCCAATCGAAAGACTCTAGCATTTGTCTTCTTGGCTTCTTCAGGTTTCTTGGCATATTTAGGGCAGTTGGTTTTGATATGCCCTTTCTCATTGCAGTTGTAGCATGTGGCATCTTTTATCTTCTTGCACTCTATCGACTTGTGCTCCTTAGATTTGCATATCCCACATGCAGGTGTTCCTGAATTAGAATTGGATTCAAGTCTGCACTTTCCAAAGTGGCGTTTCTGGCAATTCGTGCACTTTGGTTTTTCCTCTGTTTGCTGACTGTTCCTTCCAGACCCAAACTTCTTAAAATCAGTGTTTCCCTTGTGCTTCTTCTCTGACCCTCGTGAGTTATCATCCTCACGCTTCCTCTTACTTTCTTCAGATTTCTTTAGCGATCTCATCCGGACCGCATCTAAAGTAAGGGATAAAGAGAGATCAGCTGCCGACCTAAACGTAGCAGGTCTTGAAGCCTTAACACTGGCCTTGATTTCTGGGGCTAAACCCCCAATGAAGCGAGCAATTCGCTTGGGCTCTGGTGTTACTAAGTAAGGAACCAGTCTGGACAGGGTATTAAAACTGGTGAGGTAAGCTTGACAATCTAAGTTTGTCATCACCAATGATAAGAAATCAGATTCGATTCTTTCGACCTCATGTTGAGGGCAGTAGTTTTCCATAATGAGAGTAACAAACTGCTCCCATGACATGTTGCAAAGCGGGATCTTCCCAGCAGCTTGAATGAGAGACCTCCACCATGCCAGTGCCTCTCCTTTGAATGATTGGGATACGTACTTTACTACATCCCTTTCAGCACAACCGCTGATGTCCACCACCGTGTCCATTTCATCCAACCAGGTCATACAATCTACTGCTCCCTTTTCCCCAGTGAAATCTCGGGGTTTACAGGAAACAAAGTACTTATAGGTACAAGACTTGGTACGTGGTTCATTATCGAACACTTGTTTCTTGGATGGAACACTGTGTTCATTTGATGAATGACGATCGTCATCTTTCTTTGGTCCTTCATTCTTAGAGGGCGGATTGTTATGAGGCTCTGAATGAGTTTTAGGGACAGATTTAGTGTGGGGTACAGATGAGGCTCGGCTATGCGTCTCACTATACTCCTTAAATTGTTCTTCTACAGCTTTAGATACAGCTGTGTTAATTAGTGAACGTAGCTCTCCTTTGGTTATATTAATCCTATCATTATCATCGCGGTTTTCCAAAGGATGACTGTTTATCTCGTCAGAGTCAGCCATGTAGTCTTAGTTGCTACAAAAGAAGATAAGGGAAAAGTTTATTTAAAAAGCCCTTTCAGTACTATCGTTCTTAAACGATTTATTAACCATGCTTTTAATACACATTTTAGTTAATTTGTTAAAGATAAAATTGTTCAGGATCTTTATCATAATCCTAAATTATAAGTTAATAATAGCACAAAAAGGCCTAGTCACGTAGACAAGTTTAATTTATAGGCCATGATTTCGGAGAATCGAGGCATTAAGGGTTGAATCAAAGTTCAATACATTTTCTTGACAGGGAGTCATAAGCTACCACTGTCTCTAGTCTCAGAGGACATTAGTCATAGCCCGTGGGCACTTCATCCATAAGGGATGATTATATAAATAAGGGATTTAGAACAACCCATTTAAAAATATGACTTATGTGATTTTTTATCGTATCACACTTTGTCAAGCATGTTAATATGCTTTCAGATATTTAACAACAATTTGAATCTCTTAGATAGGTTTTACCATCTTGGCCACGTCTGTAATGACATTTAGGCTAGGTTTTACTCTCTAGATTCTTTCTAATAATTAACGTAGAACAATCCTTAATTGGAATGTTAACGAGGATCTGAATCTAATTATGGAACTACCATCTTGGCCCTGCCTTAAAGTGACACATGAGCTAGGTCTTGTCCTTTTTTGATTTTGCCATCTTATTATAATGGTAGATCTTATAATATAGGAATGATATTTTAAACATAATCGTTCCTTTTAAAAATTCTAAACAAGTATATGGTTGCCCTAAACGGGACTTCTTAAGAACATGACTTGCCCGTGCAAGGGCTAATCAGAAAAATAACAAGGAAGTAATGAAACGAATTGGAATTCGTCCTATGTTCTTGTCTAGACCCAAGAATGTGCAATTGTGTAACTGAGATTAAACACAAAGGCTAGTGTTTAATTCACTCAGTGTTGGCTCTGATACCAACCTGTCACACCCCGATTTCCACGTGTCTCACCGGTGGGCCCGGTGGGGGATTACCGTGACGTGGTTGGCAACATAATAGTCAAACAACACAATTATATGAATGCACAGCGGAAGCAAAAGGTAAAATATATTACAATCCGAATATAAGTAATATCCAGTATTACAACGGAGAGTAAAAAGATCCACAGGCGGATCGATAATAAAACAGAAACAATAGTTTAACAGACTTTGACATCTAGAGCTTGCGAAACTTGAGTAATGATGTCTGGAGTAGCCAGCCTATTACGTCTAGCACCTGCACTTAACCTTTTTGGAAAATACGTCAGTTTACACTGGTAAATACAACTCAACTGACTCATTTTGAAAAGAGTTTGTAAATTGATTTGAATGCACTTCGGCAAAAATATCTTTATAACTTGGGACAATTATTTGTATATAATCTTGTATACAGATTTACTTATTTGTCGTCCATTAGTACCGGTTAGAAGAGCCGGCTTAAGTTATCTGACACGCCACCGGTATAATGCCCACAAGGTAGATTCCTTTAGTGGATTACCAGTTTTTACATAATGCATCTGTCAGGTGTACGCCTACACCCCGTGCTTAGGACGTGGCCATTTCGTAAAATGATGCTAAGGATATCCGGGACATGGTCATTTAACCCCAAGGGCCATACATCAAATAACACAGAACAAAGCGGGTTATGTAAATACATTAATCACAATCCGATTTAAATGACTACATACCCGACCAAGCGGTACTTTTATAGTACCGTATCCCAAGCCCGTATAGGGTAAATAAGTTAAGAGTATTTACCTGAGCAAAGTATCAATCAAATACAGCAAATGCAAGTACTTTTACTGGGCTCCTAATCTGGAACGAAGGTTTATAATAACCTATTAGATTTCTAACGGGTCTTTAATTTAGCCTTAGCTTAGACCGGTCAGTTTCAATGGATAACTACGGTTTAATCGCGCGAAAGGCGAAACCGGGAATGGAATGTGGTTTGGACCCAACAAGTTTGAAGACTTGTTTTATATGGGTAATATAACCACACTCTGGATCTTGAGGTCAAAACAATAAGGTTTGACCCGTTTCGGCTAGTTTATGTAAACTAGTTACATAAGCCGAACCGTGCGCGAAAAAGGCGTAACGGTTAACCGTAAGAGCCCTACACAGGTTTCCTAAGTCAATATGCCTTAAAGAGGTTGTGGTATCAGTAGGATACCTTCCATAATGCCCGTAACGAGTTTAAATCCATATTGTGCCCCGTAGGGGTATTTCGGTCATTTTAAAGATTATAAAAGAGGTTTCTGAGTTCTACAGGAAATCTGAGTTTTTCGAACAGTTTATAAAGTCCAAAATACTTTATTTATTATTTAAAATCAGTAGCAACTGGAATTGGGTCAAAATACTATGTAGAACTCAAGTTACGTCCGAAAAGGGTATATTCGGTAATTACCGAACCGATGCCATAACCGTAGGTTATGAGCAGGTTAAAAATAATTAAAAATCTTTAAAAATCCCAAAATATTATTTTACATCAGTGTGTAAAAGGTTTGGTGTCGAAATCTGGGTTTAGATAGGCGTTATGCTAATTGCGCTATTTAATTACTAAAGTTTTCGTAATTGCGCTATAACTCCTATTCTGGACCTCGGATTGACGTGAAATTTTAGGGACATGCTTATAAATCAGTAATCACGGTTATGGTCCTTTCACATGTCCGAAATTCTCGTTTTAAATTAAAAAGGGCGTTACGGTCAACTTTTAAGCATTTAACGGAAATGTGTAAAAGACTCGGTCAAACAACGAACCGGTCACAGAGGGTTATACCATCATGTAACCTGGTCCTAAGAGAGTCCTAAGTCATATCTAGATCATACCATAACGGGTCAGAACTGAAGTTAAGGCAAAAGTCAAAGTTTTGCGACTTTTGGTTCCGAACCGGGTCGAAACAGTAAATGGTCGGATCAAACAAGCTTAGACTAATTAATATACTTGTTATCATGTTATATGAGTGTTAAAACAGGTTACACGCCATCTACATTACTGGTTATGCATTAAATCGCAAAATAGCATTTCTGTTGACTTTTTCTATGCACGTTTGACTCGACATTCGGATTAGTTAGAGTGGGAATCAGAGGGTGCCCTTTTAGGGGTTTAAAGCCCACATGATTACCAACTTATAACTACCATCGATTCGACAAACCACTGGACCATTTGTGATTTATCGCTAAGTCGACCGTTAGTTACGACGGTATGACTTCTAAGCTAAAACTAAGTGATAACTCGAATAAGAAAGGAGTAGAACACTTACTGAAGTCCTATGCATGAAATGTGACCACTTGAGAGAAGGTTTGAGCTCCAGAAGTGATCCAAGAATGCAGATGAAGGTGTGAACATTGGGATGCACATCATGGCCTTTATATAGTCCATTTCTCACCATAAGAAGTTGACACACAACTCTACCGCTGACCACAACTCATCAACATGTGTCCCTAATGCTTAGGGATTGTTTAGGGGTCACTTGGAAGGTTTTAAATGCATTTCATGACGTTTAGAAGGCTGAACAGGCAAGTTAAACATTTTTCTACATCTGTGACTTTCACGCGGCCCGCATTAAGGATCAGGCAACATGGACACGGGCCGCCTGAATCCTCATGTCAGTAAACGAATCAACAGATGACTCGCGGCCCGCATTAAATCATTCATATCTTTAACGCGGCCCGCCTCAGGCCTGTAAATCAAGATTTTCAAATCTTTTGTCATGATTAGCCTGACCTTTCGGTTTCGAAGGGGTAACTTTGCGATTTGGCCCTCGATTATTTACAAATAAGGGCCTCGTGACTTTTACCCGCATTGTTAAGTCCCCGGTTAGTTTAATTACTATCCAAAAAGGCTTAACTTTTATTGTTGATGCTTTTAACCCCTCGCATACGAATTGGATCATAACTTTCTCGTTTTAAAACGGAACTTCGCGAAATTTATATCGTATATTCTAGTGAGCGTATTTTACTGTTACAAAGCCTCGGGTTCGTCAAAGGGTCACTCAGAGGTATAAATTAAACATGTTGACACAATTAACCCCTGTAGTTTGTAATCTCTCACTTTCTTCCGCATTTCGCTCCGTACGATCCATGATTCATTCGTTTGAAGGTACGAGCATCATTTAGGGTTACTATACAGTATATTTACCCCTCGTTGACATTTTTAACCCTCGAATTTACATACTTTCAAGGTTTGTCAACTTTAGTCCTCTATTTATTATTTAATGCCACGTGTAAACTTATGACACGTGTCAACACATTATTGGACATAAAATTTCGAGGTGTTACACGAACTAGTGGTATTTTTACCATTGGAAACTAATACCAACTAGTCTAGTGAACTAGTTAATGCCAATTAGCATCCTAAACATGATTACATCCTTAATCATGCAAGACACCCCTCCTAATTTTCATACTTAAATTTAATTATCTAAATATCTACATATATATATATATAAGCACATGTAAAAAATTACTTATCACTTCCCTTTAGTAAACGTTCACAAAGGGGGGCCCACCCCTTTATTTTGGTTGAATTTTTGAAAGATTTAGGCATGGTGTGAGGTGTGGTGGTTAATGAAAAATTTTACGTACATCATCTTTCTAGGAAAGCACCATACTTATCAAGTTGCAACAACTTTTAAAAACACAAAAGTCTTCCTTTGGTGCACCCCCATTCTCGGCAATCTTAGAACACACATAACCCACCTTCAAGTCTCATTAAACACCTAATTTTTCACTAAATATAGCCTTTACAAGATCACCTATGCAAGGGTTTAGTATGGAGAACACTTAGAAGCTTGGTTGGAGCTTAATCTTCTTATTATTCTTCTTATTTGGTTTGTGCATAGTTGTAAGCCCTCTAAACACCATATTTAAGCTTCTTGTTACTAGTAGATTACAAAAGTACAAGTTGATCATCTTAAAAATTAATAAAAATCAAATCAAAAACCCTAATCTCAAAGCTAATAATCTACTAGTCTAAACTTGTTATGTGGTTATTTGAGTGGATTAGTGTATCTAGTTGATGAAATCATGTTCATTATGTTGATTTTATTAAGATTAGTGGTTTAAAGTTTATATTTAGCATGATCTTGTGATTTGTTTTACGTATTTTAGATTAGTGTTAACCTAGTCATGTTAAACTTAAAAATGTAATTTAAACATATGAATGCTTAAATCACACAAGATCATCAACTTCAAATATTATGAGCATGTGTATGTAAACATGATTAAGTAGATTTTAAACCAAGAATAATCATGTGACAAGATCTTTAAAACACTAATAAACTTGATTTTTACATAAAGCAAGCTTATGGAAATCTTTATTTTACAAAGTGAAGCATAAAAGGTCTTGAGAATTTTTACAAAAATATGGGAATTTTTAAGAATGAAAAATAATTAGAATCAAGTTTATATAAAGATGAACTTGAAAAATGGTTGTTTTAAAGTCTTGGATAGATTTGTGCAAATAATATGCTCACAAGAATTTGAAGGTAAAATTATGTGATTAATGCTTGAAAAATGATTTTTGGAAAGCTTGATGAGTTAATGATGATTTGGAAATTGATTTGGTGATTTAAACGCGTTTTGAAAACGTGGGAAACGTCATAGTTTAGAGGAAACTATGACAAATTTTTCTAAAAATCTAATCGTTATTAAAAATGGGGTTAAAGGGTGATTAACAAAGTTAAACGCGATTAGTGGTCTTAAACGTAATTATGGAAGCTTTGATGAAAATGGCTAAGTCCTAAACACTCAAGAGTTCTTGTGAACTTGAAAATATATTTGTACAAAAATAAATGGGTAAAAATAATAACCATGTATAAGTATATTTTTTGGCAAAAAAATTATATATTTTTGAAACCTATCAAGTATATGTATTTTGTGCTATGTATATATTTAGATACATTTAGGGTGATCAAAATAATACACCCATGAAACCAAGATATATTTGTAAGAAACAAATATAAAAAGGCACAAAAAGAATACGTATACATGTTTCCTACATGTTTCCCAAAGATATGCGATGAAAACCGACATAAATAAATCCAAAAACATATTGTGTCCATAAGCAAATAAATGGACGAACAAACGAGACGGACAACGAACGAGCTACACGGCTTGTTTCTTGGAAGTAAAAATATCTCTACCCGACAAAGTAAGGCATTTTTAGGCGTCCAATGGATAATTATGAATATCACCGTTAACAAAACCCGGAAAGTTGAAAAAAATACAAAAATGCAAGGCTATTAAAATGGACTCATAAAAACACATGGGCTAGAGCCCAATGATAAATTAATTGGGTTAGGCCCAAATTACTAAAATATTTGGGCTAGGGCCCAATGCTAGATTATTTGGGTTAGTCCCAAATTACTAAAATATTTGGACTAGGGCCCAATGCTAGATTATTTGGGTTAGGCCCAAATTGCTAAACTATTTGGGCTAGGGCCCAATACTAGAATATTTGGGTAGGCCCAAATTGCTAAAGAACATGGGTTAAGCCCAATGACATAGGTAGGCCCAATGACACGCGTACGAAGCACGAAGGCATGTACATGGCGAAGCCGTTCGCATATAATTCAATACATATAAAATATATGTAAGCACTTATGAAATCTATACACATAACAAGTGAACGAACAAACTACCAACACTCTAAAATACAAAGTTGTTCCCAAAATGACAAGCGAAAACACAATAAGAATTCAAGATGAACAACTTGTACGAGGTCCGATAAGACCTAGTGTCTAATAAAGTTAGTACACATGTAGGTTAATCACACGTACGGACGCTCACTACGGTATTACATACAGGAACGCGAACTTGTGAGTTCATGTCCCTCATTTCAATGATTTCAGTGTTTTGTTTGAAAACAGTTGAGGGGAAATACATGATAAAACTATGGGTATGTTAGATATGGGTTTAGATGATAACAAGATCAATGTACATAAGTAGGATGATGACATAGTAACCATTAATCATTTAGTGACCAAGGTGCAAAAGGTGTAGATCTATTGAGCTTGAGACACGCTCCACTCCTGGTTGGTATACCCTGGAGTGCTTTTGTGATCCCAAAAATGTCAAAGTTGTCTCGGGTTGGTTACGTACTTATGGTACATAATGTCAGGGGGCTCGCTACCCACTGATGGATCCTTAAACTCCATAAATGCTATTAACATACCGGGATTTCATTACAAGAATACAAAGATTTCATATGATAACAATAACTGCATGAACTCGCTCAACTTTTGTTGACTTTTTAAAACTACATGTATTTCAGGAAACAAGTCCTGAGCCGGTGACACACTACGGGGAACGGGAAAGTCCATGACAACGATAACCGCTTTTGGAGGGTTTGTCTTTTATATCCCAACTTTATATGGGTATATAGGGGACAAAACCTCACTATGTTTTATGTCAAAAACTATCTTTTTTGTTGTGTAATATAACTATGTTTTGGTTAATGTTTGTAAACGCTATGGAAACTAGAAAACTATGTTGGAAACTTGAAAACTTTGTTTGAAAACAATATATCTATGGCATCGTTGTTGTTTATTATGTTTACTCATTTGGATGCAATGATTACCTTTCTTACGTCACACACAATACGCTTCCGCTACTAGCATGGTGTGACATAATAAGGGATTTATTGTTAAATGCTACAAAATTAGAATCTAAGCCTACTTAAATTTTTTTTAAATCCACACAGCTCAGTGTGTCTTCAAAAAGACTATGAATACCTTTGATGACCATTCAAGATCTATGATAAACAACAACTTAAGTGAAATTGCATACCTTTAGTTGGTTGAACAATCATTTCTTAGAGGATCTAGAATAAGCTCATCCAATTAAGAGAAAGGTTAATGATTCCTCAATTTCCTCATCCCCTAGAATCGTTCTTTTGCATCTGTACAAAACATCGATCATTAAAAAACCCTAATTACCGAAAATTTAGGGCCCTTGAAATATTTCAGGGCCCAAACTAGGGCCGGCCCTATACGTTAATTTCATCAAGCAATTGTAAGACGTTAAAAGAGTATGATTATGTGATGAAACGAAGGATAAATCGATTACCTAGCTCTCTGTTGTGGAAGCAATGATAATGAGAATCAATGGAGGAAAACTTGTCGCACAAATCCAGGGTACGTTGAGTGTGAAATTTTGACTATCAAAGAAAGAAGAATGACCGATTTATTTGTCTTAGGGCTTGGGGTTATGGTGTCATCTAGATAGATGATGGTGCCATTCCACAAGAAGATAGCCGGCGGAACACTGAGAAACATGATTTGATTTAAGAGAGAGAAACAAACGCTAAAATATATAAATTAATGATTGAATTTATCAAATGCAGGTGCATTATATAGCAATAGATCATCTCAACTCACCCAGATTTGTAGGAAGATTTGTAAGAGTTGGTTTAGAGATAATGGGTCTTAAAATAAGAAGAAAACTGCTGAGAAGTAGAGATCATTGGCAGAAAATTTTGGAGCAAAACTATCTGTAGGAAAACTACCAATAACTGTCATGAACCGTCATTAGAGCGGTTATTTTTGTGAGTTTAAACGGCTAAGATTTTATTTCAGCATAATCCAACGATAGAGATTGATTCAAAAAGTGGTTAGAAATGAAACAATATATATACAATAACTATCGGATAATAAATACGTCTTATAGGTCCACCAATACCATCTTTATTATATATGAGTTAACAATGTCAACAATATGTTGAAATATCACACATTTTCTAAATAATATTATACCCTACTTATAATAAAACTCCTGGTGGCGTACAACCTTGACTGCATACAATACAACCAAAACCACTTTCCCCACTTGGTTGCCAAAAGAACGAACGATCCAAGAAACAATCATGATGGAGTAAACACCCCGTCATACGCGTCCCCCAAATCCACCCAACCCCATTTCCGTAATTTCACACATCACCAACACGCGCTTAGCCGACCTCCACCCCCTTAAAAAACCCCAAACCTCATCTCGCATTTTCACATTTCTTGCACAACAAGATATTCTTTAATTCTCTCATATTTCTTAATAATTTCTCAAAAAAAACCATTCTTTTTGATCGGAAAAATGGCTCAGAGAACAGAAAAGGAAGAAACGGAATTCAAATCGCTACCGGAAACCCTAACTCTCTGCGTCAACAACTGCGGCGTCGTCGGAGCTCCGGCGACGAACAACATGTGTCAAAACTGCTTCAACGCCACTACAACGACGTCGCAACGCAACCGTACCAGATCTAATTCCGTTACGTCATCATCACGTACGGTAGATCTGCTGTTAGATGAATCAATTGTTGTTGTAGATGAACAATTGAAGGATTTGAAGCGGAACGAAGTTACGGTGGTAAAGAAGGTGGTTAATCGGTGCTCTGGTTGCCGGAAAAGAGTCGGTTTGACCGGATTCCGGTGCCGGTGTGGTGATTTGTTCTGTTCGGAGCACCGGTACTCTGACCGGCATGATTGTAGTTATGATTATAAAACCGCTGGTCGTGAAGCGATTGCGAAGGATAATCCGGTGGTTAAAGCGGCAAAAATCGTTAGAATATGAAAGTTTTACATACTTGTTTGTTATGTTTGAATGTTGTGATGTGAAAAGTTGTGAAATTTGTTATGATCACTCGATGATGATTGTAGTGTTTCGAAATTAAGTTATTTTTTAGAGAATTGAAGTTTTATCTGCTGGTAATTGAGAATTTGAGATTGCATGCTTGTGGTTTGGTGTTATTTTTTTTATTATTTTTTTTTGAACGGCGATTGAATGCTTGTGGTTTGGTGTTATGTAATATCAAAGGTCTCGGTTTCAGCCGACGCGTTTGACCGGTGAGTTGGGTCAGTACACTGACTACTCAACTTTGGTCAAAACTTTATGTATGTTAAATTTTTTTTTGAAAGGTGGTAATTTTATAAAACAAGGAAAACATGCTTAAGCAAGATGCTCAAGCATGAAAAGAGTACAAAGAAGATAAAAGAGAACATATCACAAGAACACAACTACAAACTAAAGTCACACCAGGTCTTTCAGTCCATTTTAATCGATGCCGCCCTTGAAGTAACCCACAGGAACGCTAAGGCTTTGATATCCCCCATTAGTTTAAAGACTTGATACACCTTATTTTTGAAAATTGTATCATTTCAAGCCAACCATAGAGACCAACATACAGCGGCCACCATCGAATAAATTGCCTTCTTCCTGTTTTCTGTTATCCGGAGACTCCTAACGAATTCCAAAAGCTCCACCACGCTTAAAAGGTACCTCGGAAGAGGAATTTTTAGCCAAAGAGAATCTACAGTCCACACTCGCTGAGCGAATTCACAAGTAATCAAAAGATGGTCTGCGGATTCGAGGGCTCGACTGCACATGACACATCGATCAGAAGCTAGTTGCACCCTCCTCTTGATTAAGGCCTCCCTAGTAGGTATTCGGTCCAACACTACTCTTCATAAAAAAACAATTTATTTTTTTTGGGATCCAACTGACCCACTTTAGGTGTTTTGATTCCTGAAATTTTTGGATGTTATCGAGTTCCCGCCTTAAGTCGCACACCTGAAACTCTACACTTAGTCCACCTGAATCCCATAACCAAGCGTCTTGTCTGTCTTCAATCTTTTGATTTTCCAACAATTGGATGAGTGCAACCATTTCAGCGGTAGCAATTAAGTCGTTTGACGCCTCCACGCTACCCAAATTCCATGAGATGCAGCCCATGACAGTTGAGTATTTCTGTCGTATCGTGCAGTATTTGGCTCGCTCAAGGGTAAAGAGGCGCAGAAATAGTTCCCGTAACCGAATATTGCTAGCCTAATTATCCAACCAGAAGTATGTTTTCTCACCATTGCCTAGACGAATCTTGCTAGCCCAATCTTCAGTCTATTTTTTATAATAATTAAATTGTTCTCCGACTTTCGACCCACGTTTACAATACTTTTCCAAACCCCACCAGTCGAGTATGTTAAATAAAGGGTTAAATGTCGTTTTAGTACTTGTGGTTTGGTTCTTTTTGCCAGTTTAGTTCAAAGGTTTTATTTTTCATATGTGGGTCCAAAAAGGTTTTACAGTTGCCATTTTAGTCCACTGAGTTAACTTCATCTATTTTTTTGTTAACGAGAAGGGCAATTTGGTTATTTTATATGTCCGAATTGTCTTTTTAGTTAAGAGAATTACATATAAAATGACTGAATTGTCTTTCTCGTTAACAAAAAAAATGGATGAAGTTAACCTAGTGGACTAAAATGACAACTGTGAAACCTTTTTGGACCCATAGGCAAAAATGAGACCTTTGGACTAAACTGACAAAATTGCCCAAACCACAGGGACTAAAATGGCATATAACTTATTAAATAAATATAAAAAGTGATGTGGACGTGTATTATATATAGTTTGTTAAAATTAACTTGTTGGCTCGTATAAGGATTCAAGTTGAAGGTATCTTGCTAGTATAAAAACTTAGGTTAATTTGACTCTATGAGCTTATTTGCTTTTTGTAAGCCGTTAGTAGGTTCGTATAAAATTAGCTCATTAGAGAGTCTTGAGTTGAATTGATTTGAGCCCAATATGCAACTTGCATTATATAAATTAGTTTATTTTCTTGTGCATTGCTTGTTTATTACTTGTATGAATGTTTAGTTAAGTTTTAGTCAAATGTAACTTGCATGATAAAAGGTAGTTTATTTTCTTATGCATTGCTAGTTTAGTAATGTATTATTTGTAATTTGAAATTGTTGATAACTCTTATTTAAAACTTTTATAAGATAATTTAAGGTCATCAAAATTAAGAATGATTGCAAGAAAAGTATGACCAAGATAGAGTTAAAGACAGGTCGAATATGAGCTCAATTTTATATTTGATTAGAACTATTGTGTCGAGCAAGCCTAGTTCGCATTATTAGTAGCTTGAGACTATTTATGTTAGCCCATCTTGTGAACGACTATAGTCATCTGAATTTTAGTATCTTTTAAATCTGGAATTCTAGTTATACCTATTTTAGTCGTCAACATTTTAATTTTAACCCCTACACTTCAAACTTCTTGTATGCCTCAAAATCAAGCTTGTGAATTTGATGGGTTTGATACTTGAAACAAAAAAGATCGATGACGATGGAGAGATTGTAAGGTTATACCAGAGGAAACAAAAGTGCCTCAACACCATTTCCTGGTGATAGATATAGGCGTAAGAGTAGACTTGACATAGTCCTAAGAGTAGAGTTGACTGGAGGGGGGGGGGAGGAAACTTCAACCGCAGATCCCGTGGGGATATTTGAACGGCGACAAGTTACAGTGTTCAGAGATAAGATCATTTCGATCGCATTAACTTCACAAGGTGGAGGACGTAGGAGGATCTGGCAATACCATTGCGCATGTGGCAAAGGATACTCTAAGGGTCACAACTAGAAAGGCAAGTGGGCCTAAGAAGTTCCCATGGTGGTGTGAGGATGTGTAAACCAAATTTAGGGATATGTAAGAGTCATAGGGATTTTGTGAGATGAACAGAAGAAGAATAACGAGTAAAGTTGAGGAAGAAATATAAAAAAGTCCGAGGGGGATGCAAAGAACGCAGCTTATAAGCGGATGTATGATCACCTGAAAATAAAGGAGTGGGAACACGATATCTAAGAGTAGTGAAGTTTATAAAGTAAAATGATGGATGTATTTTACTAAAGGAGAATGACATTAAATTAATATAGCAAACCTACTTTCATGACATTTTCAACAGATGGAAGCCCTACCAATAAGAAAACGACAATCCTACTTCGCAAAGGTGACAACGGAATAATTGTCATTGTCAGGGTATCACACAAGGAGATGTGAGGACATCAATTAGGAATATGGAAAGGGCTAAGACAGTTTGGCAGAAAACATAACAATTGAGGCGTGGAAGTGTTTGGAAGAGGAAGAAGTTCATTGGTTAAATTTTGTTCAATCTTATTTTTCAAATATGGCAAATGTCAGATAGGTGAAGGAGCAGTGCTGTAATGCCTCTACACAAGAACAAAGCAAATGCCCAATGTTGTAGAAATTATAGGGGGATTAAGCTACTAGGTCATACTGTTAAATTATGGGAGAGGCTAATCGAGGCTAGGATTCGAAGAGAAACTCAATTTACAGATTTGGTTTCATGCTACGTAGGTCTACTATGGAAACAATACACATTTTAAGGAGGTTGATGTATAAGTATAGGAGCAGGAGCTGGATCTACATTCATTGACCTTGAAAAGCCATACGACAATATGTCACGTCCAGTTATTTGGGATATTTTGGAGGGAAGAGGGGTTCCCGGAAGTATTTAGACATAATTAAGGATATATATGGTAGGACTGAAACTAGTGTTCGTGTGTCGATAGGGGATACAGATTCCTTCCATGTGGAGGTAAGACTACACTAAGGATCTTTATTAAGTCTGTTTCTTTTTGTGGTTTATCTTGGATGAGTTCCCCAAGTTATAAACTCACTTAGACGCACTTTTGCGCTATAAACATGTCTTCGGCACAAATGGCCATTTTTACTCAAAATACTACATATACCTTACTTGAGGTAATCTAGTGTCCACCCTTGACTCAACCAACTCTAGTCTGACCATAAGCCCTCACTGAGAGTTTGAATCTTTACACATACCTGGCTCGGGTCAAAGCATTGACCCGACATCAATACCTTGCATATCTTATTTGCTAATCCTTGGCAACGCATGCCCATACACTATGCTTTCCTGTAAGTATAATTCTTAACAAACAAGTATTTAGCGTTATTTTCAAACGGTGATAACATAACCATTTAGCGTTATTTTCAAATGGTGATAACATAACCATGTGACCCATTAAGGTTTACACCATAAGGTCATATTTCCCAAAATTCATTAATTTACTCATTTGACCCATTATGGCTTACACCATACGGTATCTTTTCATAAACTCCTTATTTAATTGTCGACTCGCAACCAAATTACCATGTTGCCCTTTTTTACTCATTATGGCTTACAACATAGAGTATCTTTTCAAAACTCATTGTTTATTCGTCAACACGTGACCGAATTACCATATTGCCCTTTTTACTCATTATGGCTTACACCATAGAGTATCTTTTCAAAACTCATTATTTACCACTAAAACTTGGTTTCTTACCATTTTATTCGTTCGACCTGTTTCGGTTCGCGTCGAAACGTCATATTTCAAAGATTCAACATCTTGATTTTGACCAAATCATGGTTGCAAAAGTCGCTAGGCGCTCCCTAGTCGGTCGACCGGGGAGTTAAGAGTACTCGACATAGGCGGAGAGTACTCGGGGAGTACTCGGACATGTTAAATTATAAAGAAATTAGTTTTCGGAAATTAAATATATGTCTAATAACATAAATTTACTAATATTTATAACAAAATACGTGAAAATAATATTCATTATTTAATATGATAGTCATATAAATTATGTTTTATTATTTTTAAGTCAAACTCGGCCCGAATTGACGTACTAGATCCGATTTTGGCTGAGTTTGACCGCGTTTGATCGATTCCGAGTAATTAGGCGGAGTTAGAGAAAGTCGCCTCGGCAACCTGCCTTGTAGCGACTACTCGGGGAGTACTCGGCCTTGGAAACCTTGTTTTACAACCATGGACCAAATACATAAATAGAGATTCTATTTAAAAGGTGTAAGCTTTACTTACCTTGGGTCCGATTATGTTTTCCACGTCTTTGATCCGTTTGACCCATTCCTTTCCAAGCTTCCACCTAGCTTGTCAAGTGTCAAACTATCATATAACATCCACAAGATGGTTAGATTACTCATCTTTTATCATAATGGATACATAATGGATACCTAAAAATAAGTCATGTATACATAAAATACGTTATTATATGCATAATACCTAAGTTGAGGGACTAAAAGTGACAAAATTGAAAAATTGCTCGGTGGCTACACGCCGCGACACACGCACAAGACCCCTAGACCCGTCGGCGACCCGCGGCAGGGTTCGATCCGCAGCCAAACGCTGTAAAGGTGCGGATTGGCTCATTTTGGATTTCAACTCTCAACTAACTTGCACTTAATTCATTCTAACAACTAACCCTAATGTCTCCACTATAAATACACCATATCCCACTCTCATTTCCACTTTCCAACTCCACAAACACTCCCAAATCTCTCAAAAATTCTCACAAACTTACTGATTTTTGGCAGAAAACATTCAAGACTCAAAGTGAGTTCTAGCTCACTTCCTCATGGATTTTATTCTTGTTTCTTCTTTCATAATACTTGGATAATATCTAGGAAGGTTTTCACAAGATTACCATGGTAATCTAAGGTGAAACCTCACCACATTTGAGGTCCAAAGTGTGTTGTATTTTCTGTTTTGATTAATGTTCTTGTAACATCATTTTCTTTGCTAAAACTTGGTGGAATCTTGAATCCACCTAGCTCACAACTTAACCTATAGTTATGGGTTTGTGTTGAGATTGATTCTCACCAAGTTATGAGTTCAAAACTCTTTATTTCAGTTTATACATATCATAAGCTAAGTGATGAAAACAAGCATGATTCATCATCTTCCATATGATGAACTTGTGACTTGTGAAGTGTGAACCATGGGAGCTTTGGCTTTCCAATCTAGTTCCACTCCTTCACTTGTGAACTTTGTTTATAAACACTCAAGTGGTTTCCTAGTATCAAAGTAACATAACCCCTCCTAGCCTCCGACACTTTGGATTACCTTTCCATGTCGTGTTGGCTCACCCGGGTTAAAGACTTACTTGGCCACTTATGAATGTATTAGTTAGTTTATTTCTTGTTATTCATGACCCTCCGAATCATCCTCATGATGGTTTGTGTAGTGGTGAATCATACAATGAGGTTAAAACCTCCATGCTTGACTTACATGATAATCTATGATATCTATGATGGACTTAGCCTAGGTTAACATTATAACTATATAAATATATATATGTACAAGAACGTGGCTGAATTTATGATGATAATCGGACCATGATTATTAATCATAAACTTAGGCTACTTTATCTACAATCTAAGTCTCTTGTTAACGATTCTAATGGGCAAACTAGGACCCATGAAACTACAAACAACATAGTGTCAAAAACGAGTACTTAGAACTAGATAATACTTTTTTGTAAATACATACTTTTTGTACTTTAAATTCCAAATCCAAATCTTCCCTCTTAAATTCGTTAACTCACACACCTTTGTTTACCCTTGTAGGGTGACCTCGGTGTTCCATCCTCCAACTCACAACTCTCCATGGGATTCAAAGGAAAGCTTTGCAAAACCGTGAGTACACTCGAACACCCCTTTTACGTCTTACACATTTTGGTGCAATATGTTTAACTTAATTAAAATCACAAACACTTATACTTTATGCACAAATAATCCAATACATGCATGCATGCATACGTTATACTTCATTCGTTAACTCACTTTTACATGTTCATCTATAATCATATAGACTGTTATAAAATCCCTTTTTGATCATGCATGCATCAACTTTTCATGAATCACATCAACATAAATCAACTAAGTATCAAAACACAATCTCTAACCCATGTATACCCATATTTTCGGTCATGTACTCACACACACACAAGCTTCCATTTTTTATTTTGTTTAAAAACCCATTTATTTTTAGTTTCAAGTTTGTGAATAATTCCAAGATCAAGAGAAACCTTTCACAATCGTCATCATCAACAAGAATCAAGAGTATGTTTTAAAAAATTAATTTTATACCTTCCAGATTTTGGTGGGTTTTGACAAGATTTTGATGTTATGGAGCTTGTTTCCTCTTGAAATCATCTTGGAAACCTTCTTGGATCTTCAAACGAACTTGAAACAAGATTGGAATGGACTTGATTCTTCAAGAAAGCTTTAAAGTTCAAAAATGGTGGTGTGTGTATGTATGTTCGGCCGAGAGAGAGAGTGGGAAGAAATGAAAAGGTTTTGATTTTGTATTTGGTTTAAAATGGAGTGCTGGAAGGATTTTAATCATGATTTATGGTTCCAATGTCCAACACTTGGCAAGAGAGAGAGAGTGTGCGAGACACTCCTATGGCCGCCACCTCTCACATGCACACTCACTTTACATATATATATATATATATATATATATATATATATATATATATATATATATATATATATATAAAATGTATCTAGTTAAAACAGGTATTTAACTGATCACCGAGTATTTTTTTCGCGTTTTAATCCCGTTTTAAGGCCTTTAAAATTATTTTTATCATTGTATAAAAATAAACCCGCCATAGTATTGCAAAAATATATATCAATTGCCTAGACTGACTACGTTGACTGTATTTTGTCATATATGCGCGGTATTGCGTGATACGCGATTAAATTCGCAAAATAGAGCTTTTAGGCGTTTTAATTTATTTTTACTCACATATATGATTAAAAATAGCATTTCAATCTTAACGGACTGTTTCTAGGATTTTAACATTAATTGGGCGGTCACCGACGTTCGTTTCGCATTTTGTTCGTTACACGATAAACGTTATTCTTATTATTGCCAACATATTTTTTAACAAAGTTTGGTTTTACCAACACATCAAATACAATATATTAACACCAAATTTAATAAAATATTGCCTTTATTTATTCATAACACGTGTTACACGTGTACGGTACAGCTCAAAATAGACGGGTGTCACACCAAGCCCCGTTAAACTTCCAAAATGCACTCCAACCTTACCAAATAGTTGTGTGAGGTACAGATGAGTATGGGACTTGTATTTTAAGCTTCTGAAATGTAACCCAAACTTACCAAAGAGTTTTTTATGAAGTTCGGGTAAGAAGGGAACTTATATGCTAGTATGTATAGGGGTGAAATAAGTATGTACAATGAATGTATGGATTCATTTGTGTGTTAGATGGAAACCATAAGTGAGCATGATTAAGAATGAATACGTAGGTAGGGTTGTATGTACGGGATTTGCATGTATGGATGTTTGTGGCTAGGATTTGTATGTATGAATATGTTAGAACGTAAGATGTATGTAGAAGTTTGGATAAAAAGATATGTATGCACGTTTTGGAATTTAATATACACGAATGAATAGGACTTATATGTATGTATACATGGTTTATAATGCATATAAGTATTAACGATGCTAACTAGGTTGCCTTTGAGAATGGAACGAAAGTGCAGGTATATTATTGTTGGCTCTTTGAAGATTAGACAATAGGATGCAATGATTGAATTTAGAAAGATAACCGAATGGTTCTGTATATGTAGATGGAATGCGACATGGTCGTTTAATTACGTATGTTTTATTTAATGCATGATGCCACTAAATACTAATGATGTGGATATGTATGGTGACCGCAGGTAATATAGCTCATTCTCATGGAATGCAAAGCGGTGAAGATCGAGTCAGAGCATGGATTCTATGGGAGTGTGCTATCATTTAATTTTGTAAATGTATGTTAAATTGATCTCCTAAATGTGAATAGAGGATGTAATTATTTTAAAGGAGTCATTTTTATATGGTTTTTGAGTATGTTAGAATGTTCATAAAGAAAAAAAATTGGGTTTGTATTTCCGCTGCATGTTTTTAGTTCAAACAATTTAGGGTCTTAAAGAAACGCGTCATTTACCTTTGCACTAATATAACTAAACAACAATTTTATTACTCTTAAATACCACCTAATCAGTTCACATTTCCTAAGTTTTGAACTCATATCTAGTCTTGTAAATGAACAAAACGAACACAAACAGAGGCATGTTCGTGTCCGTTCATTTAGATTTAACGGTACACGAACATATAATCTAACACATTTTTTTGTTCATGTTCATTTATTAAGAAAATGGTCATGTCAGTGGTTCATTTATGTTCCTTTGAAACCTAAACGAACAACAAACTTAAACGAACATAGTTTAACAAACAATAAACAACACAAATGAATAAACAAAAATGAACATAATTGATTAAATATAAACGAACATAAAGTATTTCTATGTATATTAATAAGTAAATAATTATGATAAATTCCATTAGAAAGCCCATTTTTATTACTAGAAACCTCAATTACCAATTAATTATATTTATATAAGTAGTAGAAAGATACTTTTATGTTTAATATTTATATAAATATAACTACTTATGTATTTAAATTGAAACGAACACAAATAAATGTAAATAAATGAACATAAACGGACGTTTACGAACATAAATGAACGAACAAAACGTGTGCTCATGTCCGTTCGTTTAGTTAAATGAACAAAAAATTGTGTTCATGTCCGTTCATCTAGGCTAAATGGTGTGGGCTCGCGACCCCATCTATGTCAGCAGTTTAAAGCCCTAAGTGCCCCCAACACCGTCCCAGGGGCGTCAAAGGGGGGTGCCATACTTGATCCCATTAACTCCTTGGCGAGCCCGAAAGGGAGAAAGTGGTGGGGCCACATGCAAAGCAGTGAAGCACCAATGAGATTTGTTTTTTATGTCTTTTTTATTTTTAAATATGGTTTTATTCCACACCGTGCAAGTTAGTGATAAAGCCCTCCACTGGCGTGGTACTAATGTGGCATGATAAAGTCTCTAGGGGCTTTATCCCACACCATATAGCCTTATTAAATAATTGAACTTCCTATCGAACAAGTTCACAAACAGTTCATAAACTAGGGGTGTGCAAAGTTGGTTAACCGCCGGTTTGGTTAACCAAAGGTCGGTTAACCGCTTACTCGGTTAATCTAAAAGTGTTAACCGTAACCATAACTGATAGGCGATTAACCATGGGGTTAATTGGCGGTTATGATTCGGTTATGGTTATTTTGGTTATTAACCGATATATATTTTTTTGGGTGATTTTAGATAAAAATATAATTGTATTCTTGTATATTGTTTATTGATGTTTCAATAAATAAAGCCTGATTATGTTCTTACACGAGCTATTTTAGCTTATAGAGCATATACATCTATATATATTTAAAAATTTAGTTATATGAACTTTTTTACAACCTTCATAATGAGCCTCTTAAATACATCTTTTAAGGTTCATTAATTTAGTTATATCAACTTTTTTACAACCTTCATTTTTTAAGGTTCATTAATGATACTATATTTAGGTTAGCCACACAACTCTAAAATATGTATTTAAATCAAATTAACAGAATTAAACTTTTTATAAATCATGTGGTGTCCAAAGCCATATAAATGAACCATCACATTCATAATTAATAGTGTACAAGTGGTAGGTTATAAAACATTTCCCAAGGATACTTGCAAAAATTAAGTAATTACAATTTATAGTGCTTATGGTACAACACTTAATTACCTTAGTCAGGGGGCATAATTGTCCTTCTCATTATCGTCTTTAAGGGCCATAAGTCCAAGTAATTCAAATAATTCACATAATAGTAGTTCATTAATAATTCAATTAATAAAGGATGATTTATCTAATCCAAATAATAAAGACAGTGACATCAACCATCGTAACCGAACCTTCAAACAATACATCATTATCCAAATAATAAAGACAGTGACATCAATCATCTTCTTCATCGTAACCGAACCATTTCATCTTTTAAACATCTTCCAATAAATCGAATCATATAACATTAATGGTAACCGATACTTAATGGGTTGATTAATGGCTTCAGCTGATAAATCGGTATAAATGCCACTCCGTAACAAACATGGGAACCTTTTCACACTCATACCCGCTCACGAGTTCGCTTCTTGACTCGCATGTGTTTCATCAGAATCTAATCGGACTTCAGAAGTTACGACTGAATTCAAACAGTCCATTCTCTTTTCTAAAGCAGGTACCATTTTTTTTCCTTAGATCGTTCCATGTTCAATTTTTAGTGCTTTTGATTTATACTATATTATAAAGCATTTCATAAGGATGACGGTAAAATTTAAGTAATTGCAAGTTTTTAGGCTTACAGTACAATACTAAATGAGGTTAATTTTTGGGTAAAATGGTCATTTAACGTGAATACTATTTTAATTTTTTACAATTTATTATAAATTTAAGTTAACACAAAGAGTTAATTAAAATAATGGAATTAAAAGAGTTAATTGAATTAAGACGCCAGAGAGTCACACCTTTGAACTTCATTCCTCTTCATCTTCCCCCATGGTTTATGAAGCCAATTAAACCAAAATTTATTACAATCATCCTACATATAAAAACCAATTCAAGAAACTCTAACTACAAGCTAGGGTACCAAAAGTCGCTTTAAAATTAATTAAATTGCATTGTTTTATTGTGCCTCTTTGAATATCCCTGTCATTTAATATCATTCATTAGGATATGATTAATTTGTAGACAGTTGAACGATCTTTGGTTATGCTATAAGATTGCCGGTTTTGTTATGTTTGTAGGTTCATAGTTTCCTTTCCTCCTCTATTGCCATGGCCAGCCCCTTTAGTTTGCAAACGTCCGACGGTGGTACAAGCAGTCATATGTTCCTTAGTGAACTCTGTGAAGGGAGCACCGAACCTATCATGATAATGGTTTGTAGAAAATGGGACGTGACACGTGTTAACGGCAAGTACATGAGCATCGACTATATTGTCACTGACATAAAGGTAGTTTTTTACGCTCTGCTATCCCACATTCTTGCGCTTTTCTACTTTTGATTCTGAAACAAAAATTTACGCCTTTATTTACGCAGGGAGGTGTGATGCATTGCACCGCAAGGAATAACATTGCCCACTATTTCTTTGACAAACTCAAAGAGGGCGGTGTATATTTGGTCAATAGTTTCGCCGTGTAATTGTGCATATTTATTTTTGGATAACCGTCTACATAAATATTTCGTGCTTTTCCTTCGCAGGCTTGCTTATGCAGATTCGGATTCAGAAGAAACAGTTGACAGTGACCCACATGAAAGGTATACCGTCTGCACTTAGTGTTAGTAATGAAAACCCGTACTACTTTTCGATGCATATATACGTAAACATATTATACCATTTTTAATAGTTTTCTTTAAGTTATTTCACTGCAGTCAGTTGGCTGGTGATGGGATTGGGGATGACGGTGGCATGCGTTAGCTAAAGTTTGGTCTATGTGTTATCCAATAAGATAGGAAAGCGTGCGAGAGTTTATGCGTTTTTCCTTTTTCTGTTTCATGTTTTTTTTTTCATGGAAGACATCTTTTTTCACTTCTTTTTGGCCGGCAAGTTTTGCCAAGGAAACAACTTATGGTCCATGGTTTAGTAAAGTTTAAGCACGCCCCTTTGTAGGTGTATTGTCTTACATGTTATGCACCGGCCGTGTCAGACGTCTTACCACGAACAAACAATAACTATTATGCATGCCGTGCATCGCACGGGCTTTCTCCCTAGTTATACTAAAAAGTGAATTACTTAGTTCAAAAGTAATTAATATAACCATATTTTGGATATAGATATTTAGTTTACTAACGCAATAAATAAAAAAAGGGACCCAATAAATAAAGAGAAGAAACTAAGAGGAAGATGATGAGAAAAATAACTCTAATGTTTACTAAATATTTAACTTCAACCATAAATATAAAAAAGAATCACAACTAAATATATATATATAAAAAAAACAAGGTTCGCTTCGGTTTGATTAAATTCGGTTAATGAAGATACCTTAATCGTAACTGAAAGGTCGGTTAATCATATTCACCTAACCATAACCAATCGGTTTGGACAATTTCGGTTAATTTTTTTTTATTAACGGTTTGATTTTCAGTTGTAATTTGGTTTTTCTCACCCGTATCATAAACATTCAATTCATTTGCAAGCAATGAGCAACTTAGGGGGTGTTTGGGATTGCTTATAAAACAACTTATTGACGTATAACTTTTTTAGAAAGAAGTTTTTTTTTAAATGATGTTTGGGTAATGAGTTGAAAAGAAGGTTTTAAGCCTTTGAAAATGAGAAGTTGAAAAGTTAGAAAAGACTGATTTTTTTAAAAAAGAGATACAGAGATAGAAAAAGAGATAAAGAGTTTTTCATAAGTAAAGCATCACTTAAAGAATTTTTCATAAGGATACAATCACTAATGCCAATAGTATTTAACGGGTATTTAAGTTTCACATATGGTGGGTCAAGATGAGTTTTCCCCTCCAGGTCTTAAGTTCGAGTCTCAATGATAAGGGTTTCTAATTGATGGGTTTAAATTAAGGATCTATTGTGTGAAGGGGCTCTATAGCACAAATCCAGTTAAAACAACGTATGATAGACTTCTCAAAGTTTACGAATAATTCACACATTTAAAAAAAACTAATGTTAGTAGTAGACAACAAAAATCATCACGTCACGCAATACATAAGTTTGGAATAATGTATTATACCTAAGTTATAGAATCGAAAAGAAAGCATCCGTGACTAAATGCAGGGAATACTAAATACTGAAAACCAGCATATCAGAACTTGGGGCCGCCGCAATTGAAACTCCAACAATCCACAATTCCACGTCAGCTTTTGGCACTTACTACTAGGTTCTTTGTACCACACCCATAATTACGTTCAACAATATCACTATATTTGTTCTTTAATGAGCAATAAAAAATATCCTTTTGTTTTTATTATAAATATTAAATAAATAATGTGCAACTTGCATTTTTTTATCTATAAGATGATCAAAAACTTTATAAAATTTGATTAATAAAAATAGTAAAAGTATTTTAACATAATTAAATATCGATTAGATACTTCACTCTTAATCTTTTATATAATTAGGTTTATTTGAATATTGGTGATTAAATAGATATTTTTCAATAATAAAATAATAGATTAATTCATCTGATAGTCGCATGATGGCGGGTTTCTAGTGATGTAAACAAGTCGAGTCAATTATTGGTTACTTTAGATTGATTAGCTAAAAGCTCGAATCAAATTGAGCTTAGAGTACTTTATATACTCACAGACTTAAATGAGTGTCGTGTTTTTATAAATATAATGACTTTCATTTTGTTACAACACATATATATAATAAACTGTTATAATAGATATTATAATCTATATATATATATAGGTTTAGGATCCTATAAAGGATGAAATTTGTGAGAAGGATAAGAAAAAACATGATGAGGACACACATGTTATTATTTAATTTAGAGTTAATTGCCAAAATTGTCCCTGGGGTTTGGGTACGTTTGTCATTTTCGTCCAAAATGTACTTTTTGTACCATTTTGCCCCCCACGTTTGTAACTTGTTGTCATTTACATTCAAATGCCTAACCAAGTTACTTTATAACTCTACTGATGGAGTATTTTTGAAATCTCTCATTTAAGGGGGTAACTTGTAATTATCTCTTCTAGATATTATATCAGTCTTTTAACCAAATACACACGATACCAAAAGACGGGTTCTTTACATTACAATAAGACGGATCATTACAATAGATTAACCAAATACGCACGATACCAAAAGACGATCATTACATTACGCTAACCAAATACACATGACACCAAAAGACAGATCATTACATTATGCTAACCAACTACCCATGATACCAAAAGACGGATCATTACATTACATTAACCAACTACCCTTTTTATGACAATTTTTCCAACGACAAATGTAATACATCACCACAAACAACCAGGTGCAGCCCAGAAGTATTTTTATCACCCTGTTCTGTCGAGCCAATGTTCTTGCATGTTGATCTCTTAAACTGATCTTGTATGCCATCTTTCTTGCATTTTCTTCATGCCTTCTTATTGTGTCCAACAATGCAGGTATCATCACAGCAGGGTTTTGGTTCAATGGAGGTTCAGCCCAACTCACAAAACCACATGTACGTCCCTATAATTCGTACAACATGAATAATGTGAGATTTGATTTTGCAACTAAACCCTAATAATAACACATATAGATACCGCTCTATTGCAGCATGGTGTGACAACTCATATTTCAGAACCTTTCTTTGTGTTTGGTGTAACCTGTATGAACGTTTTGTGATTAACTGATTGTTTGCAATGAAATGATATGTTTTTATTATGTTAAGTGATTATAATGTGAATATTGTATGTTGGTCGCACAACATAAGAACGATCGAACAAGCAATTGGGACGCATATGTCACGACCCCCGACCCCATCCTGGCCGGAATCGGAAGTCGCGAGCAGTCAAGTGGTACCGGTGATTATTTTAAAAACATTGCAGCGGAAATTTCATCAGGACCGTGAGTTAGGAAAATTATCAGAGTTTTAGAAACACCGGATTTTTAAATAGATAGAATAAATTCCATGTTTTACAAAGATAGCTTTTAATACAGGATAAACCCAAAAACAATATTTCTTAAGTTGATTTAATTAATAAAATAAGCCACTTCTTGAAGTCCTTCAGTGTCGGATCCAATTCTTACTCCAATCTACTGTAATTACCTGAAACGCATTTTAAAAAGGTTTTGTCAGCGGGAAATACTGAGTGAATCATTCATTTTACTGAAAACGACACATTTGTTATAATTCACAGTATTAAGATCTTTTACATATGTTTCTGATATCAACCAACTACCCACAGTATTTGTCACTCGACCGGATCTGTGACAGTGGTCATATCACCATTGGCTGCCCCAATGAATGACGTATCACTAAATTTTAGGTTCGCCCACCTAAAGTGATAAAAACAGTAGTAATGTGCACAATACCCCACATACTGGCTGTAATTTGGTGATTACATCAACTTAATCACTGTAATTATAATTCTGAAAATAATTTGGAGTATTGTAAAACATTTGATAAAAAGAGAATGACTCACATATAATCATGCAGATTCATACGGCCAAAGTTTAGTCTACAGATAAGCCTTGATATATTTGCAGATTTATACAGGCAGAGCCTAGCCTACTGATTAGCCTTTTTATCCTAAGTTTAATAACAAGCACACAATTCTGGGTTAGTAATCAATCCAGCATTTACGATAACTCACGAGATCAAATTCTCACAACGAACGACAAAGTGTGATACTTCATCCATCGAATTAACGACGAACGACAAAGTATAACCCTAATGTGGGTGGCACTTAAACATCCATTGGATATATTGATCGTCGGAAAATGAATCGTAGCAGCGATTGTGCTAATACCCTGATTGCGGCGTCGATTAGTGATCCGTGTGTGTTAATTGTGATAAACAGAACAGAAATCGGTGCCTGAAGCGAAGTTCTTCGTCGAACCAACGCACAGAAGCCAGTCCCAAGGTCCTCTATTTATAGCTGGAAAACCGTCCCCCTCGCGCCACGCGAGGGGTACTCTTATTCCTGTCGCGTGGCGCGACAGGTCACTTCTAGGGTAGAGTAGGTGCGTGTCTTTTATAGCTTTGGTGAGTCAGATTTCGACGTAATTCAATTCCTACAGCAAACTGTAAGGATATTACCGACTAGGGTTTACCCCCCCCCCCCCCCCCCCCCCCCCGAGTTTTATG
The DNA here is from genome assembly GCF_002127325.2 of Helianthus annuus. Taxonomy (NCBI): domain Eukaryota; kingdom Viridiplantae; phylum Streptophyta; class Magnoliopsida; order Asterales; family Asteraceae; genus Helianthus; species Helianthus annuus. The sequence goes on from NC_035449.2 coordinate 139,438,009, forward strand.
GGCCCTGATCCTGATTCCGATTGTTCTGAAAAATTTTTAGGGTTAATGTAGAATTACTTGGGTTTCTCAATTAGGGTTTCCTTTTTGTTACATTAAAATAAGAAATAGTATTTTTAATAAGAGTTGTTATATCAGGGTCCGGGTTTATACTTACGGAACATGTTTAGGATGTTTTTGTGTGAGTCGTTACATTCTCCCCACCTTAATAAAAATCTCGTCCTCGAGATTTACTGAATAAGTAGGAATACTTTTTCTTCATCTCAGGTTCCAGCTTCCAAGTGTATTTGGGTTATGATATTTCTTTTAGATTTATGTCATCTTTTTAGTTAATAAAAATAATATTAGGGTATATGACACAGAATTTAAAATATCGAATTTTGTGAATATGAGTTGTATCATAAGTAGGATTCATTGAGTCGACGGAATTTAGTTCAAGAATTTGTTGACAAACAAATGAAATGAAATGATATGCTTTTCAGAGCAAGCCAAAAGATATAGGATCAAATGAATGGGAAGGACGTTTAAAATCAATAAAATTCTTTGTCAAAAGAAAGCTTACTTTGATTGGCAACTGAGAAAGACTTAGAATTGACAGATTCAAAATGAAATAAAAGTATGAAAAATGATTTGTCAAATATTATGATATGAGAAAATCAATGTGCTTGAGGGGAGTAATTTAAGTTAGTGTATTTTTGTTTAGAGTTCCAAATTGTTTTAATTGTGAAATAATGTAATATTACATTGTTAGTGACTATATTTTTCATACTATGTCCTAGAGATTGAAATAAAATAAGAACAAGTTGTTTTGGTATTACTAATCATTATATTATATTTATAAAGCAAATGTAATATATATTATTTGTATCCCTGTCTGAACCATATTTTACATATCAAATATAAATACTATGTAATATATATTATTTGTTACACATTTTTACTTATATGTAAATGGTTACTGCTTTTAAGTATTTTACTATACTATATAAATAACTTATTTTTTTCTATGTAATATATATATATTACAAAATTCCGTAATGAAGTTACAAAATATTTTAGTATATTTTGTAAAAGAAATCACTATTATTTATAATATTTTTATTTGTCCCTTTTGTTTTATGAAAGTGATATATATAATTAAATTTTACTAAGTATGATGACTTAATTTATATATTTTAACTAGTCTTTATCATGGTGAATATTGGTTAGTGCTGTCTTGTTTAAGCATAGGTGATCAGTCCATGCCTAACTAAGGCTAGGCTATCCAATATCTGCCTTTGATAATAACCCTAGTATTTAAAAATAATCTTAATACTACTACTATTAATAAAATCTATCAATAATAAATAACTAAACAATAATTTTAAATAAAAGTATACCTCAAATATAATTTCTTCACCTCAATGGTTTAAAATATAGTAATACTATATTTGTAAATTAGGTAATTCCATATATAATTAATTAAATTTATATATACTGTTTTTCGATCAATGATGATAGAGCAATAAATATTATGAAAGGCTTGATTGATATATGTAATAATTATTAAGAGATATACCGAAATATAAATTTGAATATCATTATCTGAGCACATGATTGTTTTAAGATTACTTGTATAGAATAATTTAACAAAGTGGATTTAATATAAATAATTAAATAATTAAATCCGAGATTAGCGCAATCTTCAGATTTTGTGAAAATATTACCACAAAGTGTTTGTGATCACAGAAATGATTTAGTGAAATCGAGGATCACACAAGCATGTTATAGTTCAAGAGAATTGAAATGCTTGTTAGGATTATTTTGAATATGATGGTTTTAATTCATCATATGGAACTTTGAATTGAATATGTAATGCGAGCAAGTTCCAACAATTGAACTTGGTTTAAACAAAACGAGTTTAAATAAGAAAGTTCGGACATGGTCATAACAGAAACCATGGATGCCAAAGAAAATTGAGTTTTTTTTTTCAAAAATTTATTGACTCGATATTAAGAATCATCGTTTAGCAATAACGCGGTTCACCGTGCCAAAATCCAGTCTAACTAAAGGATATTTGAGTTTGGATAAAACGATAAATTAGAATGAAGCCCTCCAGTGGAATTCAGAAATTAAACGAATCATATGCACAACAAACGGTGCATGTGAGGATTTACCAAGAAATGAAATGAATCAATATTCGCTACTATGAAATAAATCCTCCTGGTATGATGACAAATAGGGAAGTAGAAACACGAAAGTTAATTTATTATATGCAAAAGTCAAAATTTCAACGAAAGAAGTATAGGAACTTCTATCCGGAATTTCGTGTGATAACTGTTGTTAAGTGACATTATCAGGGAATATTGAAAAATGAAATAGGGAATTTGCAAAAGTATGTGACTCCTTTTGTAGTGATAAAAATTATGACTCTGATTAGTCTGTGCACTGATAGTGTGAAAACTTATTATAACGTACCTCAACGAGATTCAGGTTGCGTGATAGAGTGCTTCCTTTTAATTAGTAGTTCTTCTATTTGACGGAATTAACATTGGTGTCATCTTGCCCAATTTATTTTCCAAAGGTCTTTGCCTTGGAAATTATGTGTGATATATTTCAACGACCATGGACGTTTTAAGTTTCATGTGTTTTCTTGTATCTTATCACAACTTTACATGCTTCTTACTTGCGTTAATAGTTTATGGTAATGCTTTAGAAATTCTTTTCACTTTCAATGGTATCCCAACTTAATGGGTTTCTATTGTTATTATTGTCGCTTAAGTTACTAGGCAGATAATCAAATGAAATAATGTTTGATTTTGGAAAAGAAATTCCTGATAAAGAAATCTAGACACAGAAGCTTGTGCTTTATTCCAAATTGACTTTTGGAATTCCTTATAGATATATATATCTATATAATCATATATTTCACATGCGGAAATAAACATTCTATTTATCAGGTCAATGTATTTAACAATTTCATATTTTCAAAAACCAGTCAGATATCAGATCATGATACTATTTTAGGGAAATCTTGTCACTTGCTGACATATTATATACCTTCTTACCCAGTTCTTGCCGGAGAGGTAACTTCAGTATATCCGGACAAGCTGAAGAGTCTGCTACTCTATACCCAGGTTTGCCGGAGAGAATTTCCTATTTCCCATAAACAGTATCTTTTCAAAAAGTGCCTCTTTTTATTAGGGCTTTTATCCAGAATCAAGGAAATTTGTATTTCCATAATATATTTTTATTCTTGACCAAGTAATATCAAATAGCAATTAAATGCTATTGCTTGCTAGTCGTTATTTTTATGGAATACCAATATTGTACTTATATAACTAATTTACTTTAAAGTTTATTTTAAGGCAAAATTCTTAAGTTCGAGTCTAAATATCATTCAGAGTGTTATCAGATAATATTAAGTTTCTAATTTTCCGTTTAAGCTTAGGTATTATTATTATAACACCTACTTGCTCTAAACAAGTGGCTTAGTTTATACTAAGGCATCTTTTCTTATGTTCAAGTCTAAATGCTATCAGATGTGCTACCAGTTAATAGCAATCTCCTAACTCTTTTATTTAAGCTTAAGTATTATTATCACAACACTTATAGGCTTAAAGCAGTGGCTTAGCTCTGATACCACCTTCTGTCACGACCCCCGACCCCATCCTGGCCGGAATCGGAAGTCGCGAGCAGTCAAGTGGTACCGGTGATTATTTTAAAAACATTACAGCGGAAATTTCATCAGGACCGTGAGTTAGGAAAATTATCAGAGTTTTAGAAACACCGGATTTTTAAATAGATGGAATAAATTCCATGTTTTACAAAGATAGCTTTTAATACAGGATAAACCCAAAAACAATATTTCTTAAGTTGATTTAATTAATAAAATAAGCCACTTCTTGAAGTCCTTCAGTGTCGGATCCAATTCTTACTCCAATCTACTGTAATTACCTGAAACGCGTTTTAAAAAGGTTTTGTCAGCGGGAAATACTGAGTGAATCATTCATTTTACTGAAAACGACACATTTGTTATAATTCACAGTATTAAGATCTTTTACATATGTTTCTGATATCAACCAACTACCCACAGTATTTGTCACTCGACCGGATCTGTGACAGTGGTCATATCACCATTGGCTGCCCCAATGAATGACGTATCACTAAATTTTAGGTTCGCCCACCTAAAGTGATAAAAACAGTAGTAATGTGCACAATACCCCACATACTGGCTGTAATTTGGTGATTACATCAACTTAATCACTGTAATTATAATTCTGAAAATAATTTGGAGTATTGTAAAACATTTGATAAAAAGAGAATGACTCACATATAATCATGCAGATTCATACGGCCAAAGTTTAGTCTACAGATAAGCCTTGATATATTTGCAGATTTATACAGGCAGAGCCTAGCCTACTGATTAGCCTTTTTATCCTAAGTTTAATAACAAGCACACAATTCTGGGTTAGTAATCAATCCAGCATTTACGATAACTCACGAGATCAAATTCTCACAACGAACGACAAAGTGCGATACTTCATCCATCGAATTAACGACGAACGACAAAGTATAACCCTAATGTGGGCGGCACTTAAACATCCATTGGATATATTGATCGTCGGAAAATGAATCGTAGCAGCGATTGTGCTAATACCCTGATTGCGGCGTCGATTAGTGATCCGTGTGTGTTAATTGTGATAAACAGAACAGAAATCGGTGCCTGAAGCGAATTTCTTCGTCGAACCAACGCACAGAAGCCAGTCCCAAGGTCCTCTATTTATAGCTGGAAAACCGTCCCCCTCGCGCCACGCGAGGGGTCCTCTTATTCCTGTCGCGTGGCGTGACAGGTCACTTCTAGGGTAGAGTAGGTGCGTGTCTTTTATAGCTTTGGTGAGTCAGATTTCGACGTAATTCAATTCCTACAGCAAACTGTAAGGATATTACCGACTAGGGTTTACCCCCCCTGAGTTTTAGGGGCCCTGATCCTGATTCCGATTGTTCTGAAAAATTTTTAGGGTTAATGTAGAATTACTTGGGTTTCTCAATTAGGGTTTCCTTTTTGTTACATTAAAATAAGAAATAGGATTTTTAATAAGAGTTGTTATATCAGGGTCCGGGTTTATACTTACGGAACATGTTTAGGATGTTTTTGTGTGAGTCGTTACAGCACACTTTGTCCATAACCCCTCACACTCCTCTCAGCCCACTTTACTTGAACTTGAGACCAAAGGCAGCTCAAGGATGGGTTCGGCCCACTTCCCTATGCGCATGCAAATACCCATTATGGGGTTTTGATCCTCATAATTTGCAAATACTTAACACACACAAACCCTAAAACTCCCTCTTCTCTTCCCTCTTGTGCGACGGCAACAACCCTTGTTCCTTCGAAGCTTCTTTTGGATCGCTACACCATATCTCTCTTGTTCTATCACAAGTGTGCACTCAAACTCTCGGTTAGTATCTTTGGTTTTGTCTTGGTTTGTGTTCTTTGTTGATTTTCAACCATGAGAATATGTGGACATATAACATGTATGATCAAAATATGATATACAGTTGTTACATGAATTACAAGAATTAAACGGATGGATTAACTCGGATAGTAAACTGTTAGAGATGGCATGATAAAGAACTAGGGTTGATATGATTTTATGCATGAACTTGAATGTTGATGATTCATGATTTAATCTTCATATGCGTAGTATGTTATTGAGATGATCAAGGTCCGAAAGCATGTTAACAGGTTGATGATTTTCGAATATAAGATGTGTTGTATGGTTGGTTTGATGTTGCACAAAAACTAGGGTTGCATGTTAGAAATTGAAATTTTGCTGATTCATATGGTCCGATCGTTGTTGTTCTTGATTAAAGGATGATTAGGGTTGAATGATTATGTATGATTGCTGAATTAATTGTTGTTTGATCTGATTTGAAACTGCCAAACGTGTTAGCAATTGTTACGGAATTTAGGGGCTGGAAATAAGGAAGTTTGTTGCACTTTGGTCTCGACAAAGGTTGCGAGCCGAGACCTCACTATCTCGACTCGAGACCTCACTCGCCCAAGAACAACAGGAATCAAGACTTGACTCGATGATGAATGCATGATCCGAGAACCCTTGTTGCGACTCGAGACCTGATGCGAGACCACATGATCTCGAGTGAAAAACTGCACAATCCGAGACCGCATAGTCTTTACTCGAGACCATAGATCGCACATATGCTTTGGGCTCGCCCAACTGCCACAGGTCCAATAACCTGGGCCGCACACTTGGGCTTTGATCGAATATGTGAACGTTGTTGTTATATGAGTTGAATACTGTTAGTTAACTGCTACGATCAAGTCTGTATGCCATGATCAATTTGTGTATGTAAACTGTTAGTATACGTGTAGAAAACATACGTGCATTACTTGATTTGAACCTGACTTGTGTGGTAACCATATTAGGACGTGGTTAACTACAATTAGCTCAAGTGACCTTTTGTTTATCTGCCGAGCTAATCTAAGGTGAGTTCACACTTTCTACAAGGCATGGGGTTCCCGGTGGTCTGGGAATGGGTTAACGTTTAATAAGGGAACCTGCGTATTCTCTTTGGGTAGAATACGTACTTCCACCCTCTTAGGTGAAGGGTGACAACATTGAAACCTGCGTGTTCTCCTTGGGTAGGACACATACTTCACCATCTTAACTGAAGGGTGACAACATTTAATGACACTAGACAAAACTCTATCATTAAGTCCCTCATTTTATACCGACTTAATCGTCGGGCCAATGGCGAACGGGTCATTAGTTAAATAGCGCTATTAGGTTTGACAAGCCTCACACCGTGCCGCAGAGGACGGGCGTGGACTAATGGACCTGGGCACTAGTCAATGATGATAGACATTGACGCAGGGCACATAAACATAACTACAGTCAGTAGTTGATATGGTAACGGGTCTAGTGGATTACATGGGGAAGCCCCCACTGGTTATGGTATGGGAAACAAGGAATTGGTTAAACTCGTGGTTTTCGAAACAACTTATGGTTTTTGGAACAACCCTAAAATGGACAACCAACTGTGAACTCGCTCAACTTTGTTGTTGATTCGTTACTATTGCCTTGCAGGTCGTTAGGTGCTTAGACGGAGCTTGCACAGGAGGAAGAGGTTGTTGTGGGACATGGACTGATGAGTTCCATGTGAAATTTATGAACTTTTATATACTTTATTATGGTTTTGAACTTAATGCTTCCGCTGATGACTTAAACTTTGTTGATTTGTTTTTACACCAATTATATTGTTTGGGTTGGACTTTTATTTATTTAATTATATTGTTCAATATGATTGGTGGCTGGATCCTGGTCAGTCACGCTCCGTGCGGTGATACTCCGCTTGTGGAATTTGGGGGTGTGACAGATTGGTATCAGAGCCATTGGTTATAGTGAACTTGATTTTAAAAAGGGGAAAAAGCTTTTTGATAAAAACCAGACTATAACCTGTTCAGTGCTCAACGATCCACAATGACGCTTCGCTCCACGTGCAAGACTCAACACTATAGGTGATATGGTTTATGTTTGTATTGCCTGCCTGTTAGTTTACATAGTGCATTGTTCATGGTATGCTTAGTGTAACAACTATTTGCCTGAAACTATGTATGCTCGCCCTCTTCTGTCGTCTCACACTTTTCACACCTCTACGCCACCATTCTTACTTTTGTTTCTTTCGATATGAAGATCATGAGTGGACGTCTCAATTTGACTCAAGCCCAGCTGACGGCTCTAATCAACGAATGAGTTGCTGAGGCTCTCGCAGCAGCTCAAGCAGGAGGTACATCCTGCTATCCCGACTTATCCTAGGATGCTTAGATCCTACTCTCGTGCGTAACTTTATCCTTTCTCTCTCGCACAATAGGTCAGCATGCTCTACCTCCCGTGTGTACGTTCAAGACCTTCATGGACTGTCGACCTAGTACCTTCAGCGGCACAGAAGAAGCTGTAGGTCTTCTCCACTAGTTCAAGAAGATCGAATCTGTTTTCGAAATGTGTGAATGCCCTGTTGCCAGTAGGGTAAAGTTTGCTATAGGAACACTTGAAGGCGGTGCGTTAACTTGGTGGAACGCACAGGTGCAAATGCTAGGGTTGGCAGCTGCTAATGCTACCCCATGGAACGACTTTAAGGATCTGATCAATGAAGAGTATTGTCATCATGATGACATACACAAGCTAGAGGTGGAATTTTACAATCTGAAGATGACAGGGTCTGAGATCGAAGCGTATACTAAGAGATCGAACGAATTAGCTGCATTGTGTCCCACCATGGTGGATCCTCCGTGCAAACTTATCGAGCTATACCTCAAGGGTTTAGTGCCAGAGATTCAGAGTATGGTGACTTCAGCTAACCTCCCTACAATCCAGGAAGTCATACGACTATCCCACCGTCTCACTGATCAGGCAGTTAAGCAGAACAAGCTGCCTAAGTGAATTAGTGCCACTACTTCTGATGCTCCAAGCAACAACAAACGCAAATGGGAAGGAAATTCTAGCAAGGGTTCAAGTTCTGTTCAGTCTCAATCTTAGCAGCGAAGGACGGACGACTACAAGAGCCCTAGTCAACAGTCTTCTGGTAATCAAGGACAGGGTGGGTACAAGGGAAACCACCCTAAGTGCAATCGATGTAACATGCACCATAGCGGGCCGTGTAGCAAGAACAACTGTCAGAGATGCAACAAGCCAGGCCACACAGCAAAAGATTGCTGGAGCCTTTATCCTGCAAATCAGAGATGACAGCAGCAGCAGACTCCACAGAACCAGCGTCAGCAGCAGCAGCAACAGCAGGGTAACAACAAAGGATGTTTCCAGTGTGGTGCTGAGGGCCACAATAAAAGAGACTGCCCCCAGCTGAACCAGAATCAGAACAACAATAACAATCAGGGGAATGGAAACAACAGGGATAACAGTGAGGGTAATGGTGCTAGGGGATGTGCATTTGTGAATGGACAGGGTGATGCGAGGAACGATCCCAACGTCGTGACGGGTAAGTTCCTACTGTATGATTTCTTTGTTTCAGTTCTATTTGATTCGGGTGCCGATACTAGTTACGTGTCCTTAAAAGTTAGTCAGATGCTTAAGCGTGCCCCAATTCCCTTGAACACCAAGCATGTTGTAAAACAAGCAAACGGTAAAAGTCTTGAGGCCACACACTTAGTTAAGGGTTGTAATCTCGTTCTAGCTGGTCAGACCTTCTCTATCGATCTTATTCCTATTGTACTTAGTAGTTTCGACGTTGTCATTGGGATGGATTGGTTATCTCAACATCAAGCGGAAATACTCTGCAAGGAGAAAATTGTCCACATCCCTCGATCTGGTGAGGAACCTCTTGTTATTTGTGGTGATAAGAGTGGTGCTGTCGTGGGCATCATCTCTTTTCTTAACGCCCAGAAGTGTTTGCGAAAGGGCCACACTGCTATTCTAGCCCTCGTTACTGACACCTCAATGAAAGAGAAGAAGAAAGAAGACATTCCAATCGTACGTGACTTTCCTGAGGTATTCCCAGAGGAAATACCTGGTCTTCCGCCTCATCGTCAAGTCAAGTTCCAAATCGAGCTAGCTCCTGGAGCAGCACCAATAGCTCGTGCACCTTATCGCTTAGCCCCATCTGAACTAGAAGAACTGTCTGCACAACTACAAGAGCTATTGGACAAGGGTTTCATTCATCCTAGTTCTTCGCCCTAGGGAGCTCCAGTTTTGTTTGTGAAGAAGAAAGATGGTACTTTTCGAATGTGCATAGACTATCGTGAACTCAACAAGGTGACAGTGAAGAATCGTTACCCTCTTCCTCGTATCGATGATCTGTTCGACCAGCTGCAAGGGTCGAGCTTCTACTCTAAGATTGATCTGAGATCGGGCTATCATCAGCTGAGAGTCTTAGACGAGGACATCTCCAAGACAGCATTCAGGACTCGCTATGGACACTATGAGTTCCTGGTCATGCCTTTCGGGTTGACCAACGCACCTGCAGTCTTCATGGATCTCATGAACCGAGTGTGCAAGCCTTACTTGGATAGGTTCGTTATTGTTTTCATCGACGATATCCTGATCTATTCCAAGAGTCAGGAGGAACACGAACGTCATCTGCGACTCATTCTGGAACTTCTTCGAGCAGAACAACTTTATGCTAAGTTTTCGAAATGTGACTTCTGGCTTCGTGAAGTCCATTTCCTAGGCCACGTGGTTAATGAGGATGGGATTCACGTTGATCCATCCAAGGTTGACTCGATCAGGAATTGGCCTGTACCTCGAACACCAACTGAAATCCGTCAATTCTTGGGTTTGGCGGGTTACTACAGAAGGTTTATTAAGGATTTGTCGAAGATTGCGCAGCCTTTTGCTGTTATTACCTAGAAGGGTGTCACCTACCGTTGGGGTGATGCTCAGGAATCTGCATTTCAGCAGCTAAAGTTGAAGCTTTGTAGCGCACCTATTCTCTCGTTACCTGAAGGCACAGACGATTTTGTGGTTTATTGTAACACATCAATCCAAGGACTTGGTTGTGTGTTGATGCAACGTGAGAAAGTCATTGCTTAAGCATCACGCCAACTTAAGGTTCATGAAAAGAACTACACTACTCACGACTTAGAGTTGGGAGCAGTGGTGTTTGCGCTCAAGATATGGAGACATTACTTGTACGGTACCAAGTGCACCATTTACATCGATCACAAGAGTCTCCGGCATATCTTCGATCAGAAGGAGTTGAACATGCGACAGCGTTGGTGGGTCGAAATCCTTAACGACTACAAATGCGCAATCAAGTATCATCCAGGCAAAGCCAATGTCGTGGCCGACGCCCTCAGTCGTAAAGAAACCAAACCTAAGTGTGTACGTGCGTTACAGCTTACCATTCACTCCAATCTTCCCCCCCAAATTCGTGATGCTCAGGTTGAAGCTTTAAAGGAAGAGAACCTCCCAGCAGAGTCCCTACGGGGCATGGAAAAGAAACTCGAACGTAAGAAGATGGCACTTACTACTTCATGGAACGTGTTTGGGTTCCACTCTTTGGGAACTTACGAGAACTTGTGATGGACGAAGCACACAAGTCTCGCTACTCGGTGCATCCTGGCTCTGACAAAATGTACCAAGACCTCAAAAATCTGTACTGGTGGCCCCACATGAAAGCTAACATAACGACCTATGTTAGTAAATGTTTAACCTGTGCTAGGGTCAAGGTCGAATACCAGAAGCCATCAGGCCTACTTTAGCAACCAGAGATCCTGACATGGAAATGGGAGCATATTTCCATGGATTTTGTTACTAGCTTACCTAGATCTCAACAAGGAAACGATACCATTTGGGTAATAGTGGATCGACTGACAAAGTCTGCACACTTTCTGGCTATTAAGGAAACGGATAAGTTCTCTACTCTTGCAGACATCTACCTGAAGGAAGTAGTTGCGAGGCACGGGGTGCCAACTTCCATCATTTCTGATCGTGATCCGCGTTTTGCATCTGATTTGTGGCAGGCGATGCATAAATCCTTTGGCACACGTCTAGACATGAGCACAGCATATCATCCACAGACGGATGGACAGACTGAACACACCATACAAACTCTCAAAGACATGCTTCGAGCATGTGTAATCGACTTTGGTAACGGCTGGGAAAGACACCTACCTTTGGTGGAGTTTTCGTATAACAACAGTTACCACACCAGCATCCAGGCTGCTCCGTTCAAGGCGTTGTATGGACAAAAATGCCGATCACCCTTATGTTGGGCAGAGGTTGGCCACATCCAAATCACTGGCCCATAACTCGTAGTCGACACGACGGAAAAGATTTCCCAAATACGACAACGAATGGTGGCAGCTCGTGACCGTCAGAAAAGCTATGTTGATAAGCGCAGGAAACCGCTCGAGTTCCAGGTTGGGGACCGAGTGTCTACTTAAAGTCTCACCTTGGAAAGGTGTGGTTCGCTTTGGTAAACGGGGCAAGCTCAATCCGCGTTATGTCGGACCTTTTGAAATCACTGAGAAAATCGGCAAAGTGGCGTACAGACTGAACCTGCCCAAAGAGCTCAATGGTGTTCACAATGTATTCCATGTGTCAAATCTAAAGAAGTGTCTATCAGATGAGACCCTTATAGTTCCTTTCAAGGAACTCACTATCGATGATCAGTTGCGATCCGTCGAGGAACCGGTGGAAATTACGGATCGTGAAGTTAAGACTCTCAAGCGTACTGAGATACCCATCGTTCGAGTTCGTTGGAACTCCCGTCGTGGCCCAGAGTTCACCTGGGAACGAGAAGACCAAATGAAACGCAAGTATCCTCAGTTGTTTAAGAAAGGTGGGTCCATTGCTGAGGCTGAAGCTACTGCAGAATTTCGGGATGAAATTCCAAACCAACGGGGGAAGGATGCGATACCCTAGGAAAACCAGGAAACCATGCTACCCAACTAGCTTCCTCAGTGACTACGTGCTAAATTTCGGGACGAAATTTCTTTCAACTTGGGGATGATGTGACAACTCGTATTTCAGAACCTTTCTTTGTGTTTGGTGTAACCTATATGAACGTTATGTGATTAACTGATTGTTTGCAATGAAATGATATGTTTTTATTATGTTATGTGATTATAATGTGAATATTGTATGTTGGTCGCACAACATAAGATCGATCGCACAAGCAATTGGGCCACACACTTTGTCTATAACCCCTCACACTCCTCTCGGCCCACTTTACTTGAACTCGAGACCAAGGGCAGCTCAAGGATGGGTTCGGCCCACTTCCCTATGCGCATGCAAATACCCATTATGGGGTTTTGATCCTCATAATTTGCAAATACTTAACACACACAAACCCTAAAACTCTCTCTTCTCCTCCCTCTTGTGTGACGGCAACAACCCTTGTTCCTTTGAAGCTTCTTTTGGATCGCTACTCTCGGTTAGTATCTTTGGTTTTGTCTTGGTTTGTGTTCTTTGTTGATTTTCAGTCATGAGAATATGTAGACTTATAACATGTATGATAAAAATATGATATACAATTGTTACATGAATTACACGAATTAAACGGATGGATTAACTCGGATAGTAAACTGTTAGAGATGGCATGATAAAGAACTAGGGTTGATATGATTTTATGCATGAACTTGAATGTTGATGATTCATGATTTAATCTTCATATGCACAGTATGTTATTGAGATGATCAAGGTCCGAAAGCATGTTAACAGGTTGATGATTTTCGAATATAAGATGTGTTGTATGGTTGGTTTGATGTTGCACAAAAACTAGGGTTGCATGTTAGAAATTGAAATTTTGCTGATTCATATGGTCTGATTGTTGTTGTTCTTGATTAAAGGATGATTAGGGTTGAATGATCATGTATGATTGCTGAATTAATTGTTGTTTGATCTGATTTGAAACTGCCAAAACGTGTTAGCAATTGGTACGGAATTTAGGGGCTGGAAATAAGGAAGTTTGTTGCACTTTGGTCTCGACAAAGGTTGCGAGCCGAGACGTCACTGTCTCGACTCGAGACCTCACTCGCCCGAGAACAACAAGACTCGAGACTTGACTCGAGACCACCTGGTCTAGAATGATGAATGCATGATCCGAGAACCCTTGTTGCGACTCGAGACCTGGCCCGAGACCACATGATCTCGAGTGAAAAACTGCACAATCCGAGACCGCACAGTCTCGACTCGAGACCATGGATTACACACATGCCTTGGGCTCGCACAACTGCCACAGGCCCAATAACCTGGGCCACACACTTGGGCTTTGATTGAATATGTGAACGTTGCTGTTATATGAGTTGAATACTGTTAGTTGACTGCTACGATCAAGTGTGTATGCCATGATCAATTTGTGGATGTAAACTGTTTCTATACGTGTAGAAAACATACGTGCATTACTTGGTTTGAACCTGACTTGTGTGGTAACCATATTAGGACGTGGTTGACTACAATTAGCTCAAGTGACCTTTTGTTTATCTACCGAGCTAATCTAAGGTGAGTTCACACTTTCTACAAGGTATGGGATTCCCGGTGGTCTGGGAATGGGTTAACGTTTAATAAGGGAACCTGCGTATTCTCCTTGGGTAGAATACGTAGTTCCACACTCTTAGGTGAAGGGTGACAACATTGAAACCTGCATGTTCTCCTTGGGTAGGACACGTACTTCACCCTCTTAACTGAATGGTGACAACATTTAATAACAGTAGACAAAACTCTATCATTAAGTCACTCATTTTATATCGACGTAATCGCTGGGCCAATGGCGAACGGGTCATTAGTTAAATAGCGCTATTAGGTTTGACAAGCCTTACACCGTGCCACAGAGGACGGGTGTGGACTAATGGACTTGGGCACTAGTCAATGATGATAAACATTGACGCAGGGCACATAAACATAACTACAGTCAGTAGTCGATATGGTAACGGGTCTAGTGGATTACATGGGGAAGCCCCCACTGGTTATGATATGGGAAACAAGGAATTGGTTAAACTCGTGGTTTTTGAAACAACTTATGGTTTTTGGAACAACCCTAAAATGGACAACCAACTGTGAACTCGCTCAACTTTGTTGTTGATTCGTTACTATATGCCTTGCAGGTCGTTAGGTGCTTAGATGGTGCTTGCACAGGAGGGAGAGGTCGTTGTGGGACATGAACTGATAAGTTCCATATGAAATTTATGAACTTTTATATACTTTATTATGGTTTTGAACTTAATGCTTCCGCTGATGACTTAAACTTTGTTGATTTGTTTTGACACCAATTATATTGTTTGGGTTGGACTTTTATTTATTTAATTATATTGTTCAATATGATTGGTGGCTGGATCCTGGTTAGTCACGCTCCCTGCGGTGATACTCCGCTTGTGGAATTTGGGGGTGTGACAAATGGAATTGAGGACCAGGGTTTTGCGAGGTCGACGACGTTTTTATGATGGTCTGAGCACCGCAATTACATATAACCATGTCTGGATTCATGAAGAACGAGATGAAAAGAAAGGGGGAAGATTTAGGGTTTTTTTATGTCTGTAAATGGGTTTTATGAGGAAAGAATGTTATGAAAGACTGATATAATATCTAGAATAGATAATTACAAGTTACCCTCTTATAATTGAGAAATTTAAAAAATACCCCATCAAACGGTGGATGAAAATGCCAACAAGTTACAAACGTGGGGGGCAAAATGGTACAAAAAGTTCATTTTGGATGAAAATGGCAAACGTGCCCAAACCTCAGGGACGATTTTGGCAATTAACTCTTTAATTTATTTGGATAAGGGTAGGGGTGTAAACGAGCCTGGCCGAGCCCGAGCCCGAGCTCGACTGGGCTCGAGCTCGGCTCGTCATGTTTTTATGAAGCTCGAGCTCGAGCTCGGCTCGGTTCGAGACTACTTATTTGAGCTCGAGCTCGGCTCGCAACTTTAAACCAAAGCTTGAGCTCGGCTCGACACGGCTCGAGCTATTTTGAGAATAAAGCTAAAAGCTCGGCTCGAGCTCGCTTCAATATCGCTTAAACGAGCCAAAGCTCTGCTCGAGTTTAACTCGCCAATGTTATCATCATTATTATTATATTATATAAAAAATAAATGAATTTTTGTTTGGGCTCGTTTAGGCTCGCGAGCCTAAACGAGCTTTGTATTTCAGGCTCGAGCTCGGGCACGATAACTAAACGAGCTCTAATTCAGGCTGGAGCTCGGCCCCGGGCTCGTTAAAGCTCGGCTCGTTCGAGTTTTTAACCGAGCCGATAACGAGTAGCTCTCGTGCTTCTAGGCTTGTTTACACCCCTAGATAAGGGCAATTAAGTAATTTAATAAAAAAAACATAATTAAAGATAAAAATCAAAAACTCACATGCAATGCACATGCAAGTCCCCCCGTCTTTTTTAAACGTCAATAATTTTTTACATAACTTTTTTTTTTAAATACACCATAACAACGAGTATTTTTTATCTTTAATATTAGTACCATAGTGCTATACTTATATAAAGAAAAAAAGTTACGTTTCGATCGGATGTTTTGGTTCATGGTGTTTTGTCTATGTTTTTTTAATTGTACAGTGATTCAAGACGTTGTGTTTTACAGTAAAACACCATAAACGTATATAAGACACCATAACATTGCAAATACCATTTATATTCAATCTTTCAATCTTGTTTTCTATGGTGTTTTATTTTAAGAATTCAAAACAGATTATGGTATCTTATAAAAGGAAAAAAGTTAGCTCGTTGAATATAATGATATATTTTAATTGCTAATGGAATAGTGTCTTGTTTCTATGGTGTTTTATTTTAGTTTCATGGTATTTCCGCATAAGAAAATGGTAGTTTGCTGAATTCAATGGTATTTGCAATATTATGGTGTCTTATATACATTCATGGTGTTTTAGTGTAAGTAGTTTGCTGAATTCAATGGTATTTGCAATGTTATAGTGTCTTATATAGTTATATACGTTCATGGTGTTTTACTGTAAGTAGTTTGCAGAATTCAATGGCATTTGCAATGTTATAGTGTCTTATATAGTTATATACGTTCATGGTGTTTTACTGTAAGTAGTTTGCTGAATTCAATGGTATTTGTAATGTTATGGGGTCTTATATACGTTCATGGTGGTTTAGGGTAAAAAACAACCACTTGAATCACTTTACAAGTAAAACAACATAGACAAAACACCATGAACTAAAACATCCGATCGAAATGTAATTTTTTTTCTCTATATTAGTATAACAATATGATACTCATATTAAAGATAAAAAATACTCGTTATTATTGTGTAATTTGTTTAAAAAAATATTACGTATAAAAAGTTATTGACGTTTAAAAAAGACGGGGGAACTTGCATGTGCATTGCATGTGAGTTTTTGAATTTAAAAATATTAAATTTACCTTTATACCCTTAATATAGAAAATTAATTATTTTAATGGTAAACATTATTTATAATTTTGTCATTATAATCTCAATCATTAGATTATAGATCAAAGGGTGTTGATTCTTTCCTACACTTCTCACAAAACACATCATTTTAAGACATACTCACAAGCTAAGCCCAAACACACCATTTTAAGACATACTCACAAGCCAAGCTCAAGCACGTAAACAGTGGTGGATCTTGCCCATTGAACATGGCAGGGCCGAAAGACACGGGCACTAAAAAAGCTCGAGCAAGCCCGGCCGGCCAAACATAGTATATATAAAAAATTTCGATCGAAATGCGAAAAATTAGCACTACGGCCGAAAAACTTGCCCGGGTCGTGGCCCTGCCACAACCCTATTAAAATCCGCCCATACACGTAAAGCTTAAGTTTGACTCGGCTCATCTCATTTACATCCATACTAATTCTCATCAAGTTCGACAAATTATATCGTACAACTAAAAAGCTGATTATTTTCTTTTTGTATTCTTATAACAGGAGCTAGTGCACTAGCTTAAACACATAAATTTATAAACTAATTGTTTATTCCTTTTACTAGCCATATTTTATAAAGAAAAAGAGGATGTTTCTAGATGAGGCAACTTAAATATAAAATTACAAAACGACATTATAAAAATAGAAAGAAACAAAAAAAGACCGCTTTCTGCGTCTGCGGTCTAATCACCTTGAGATTCATTCATCATTTGATTCCATATTCCATTCATTGGATAGATAAACCATAAATCAAACATCAACTCACATTGTATTCCATTATTTCATATTCTCATTCTTGTAAACATGTATGGTGATGCAATTTCTAGAGATATGAATTCAGTCTTGCATTCTAACACGTTAAAACATCCTCCACATGGAGAGTTTGCCAAGATTAAACAACTTATTTCCTTAGATCCTTATCCAGACTATGATTATCAGAATCAAACTCAAAATCAACATGAATCGGATGAGAATTATGGACAAACTCAAAGCTCGTTTTTCTCGAATTTACTTAGAGAAAACGGAGACAACGAGGAAAGGTTTTTAACGAGGCAGCAACTCAAGGAAGAGAAGAAATATATGGTTGTGAAACGGGAACGAGAAGCGGGTGCAAATCAGAATCTGGTGAGGCAGAATAGCACTCCTGCTGGATTTATATCGGCCTTGACTGCTGAAAATGGTAAATTGTTTCAACTTGTTATTTTGTTAATGTATATCAACTTGTTTTGTTAACTCAAAGTTTATAACATGTGTTTGTAGTTGATTTTATAGCTTTTTTGTTTTGGAAATTAGGTATAAACTTCACATATCTTTAATTAATGATTATCATCCAAGATCATTTAGTAATTTATTTCAACTTAATTGTTAACTTGTTTGTATACTGCAACTTGCAACTTGCAGTTTGGTTCATTATCATCAAAGTTGATAACATTTAATTGTAGTTGACTATTTGCCTTTTTTTCCTTTGGAGATTAGGCATAAGCTTCACATATCTTTATTTCTCATCTAAGATCACTTATCGAAAAATGAATAGATTGGGGGGGGGGGGGGGGGGGTCACCCGAATTTGTTGGATTTTACGAGTTGTTTCAAAAAATAAATGAGTTGAACCCCTAGTTGTATCCGGCAGAGAAGATAACCTTGTTGCTAAATGAATGGCTAAGTTGTTTGTTTTTTCGTCGAGTAAAATGATGATCGCTTTTGATCATGTAACTCAGGTATTGGTAGCATGAAAAAAGGCATTCCACCAAGTACATTGAATAACCATATCAGTTTCTCATCAGGGCCATCTTCTTCTACATCAAGATTGATGCCCCAAATAGCCGGAAACAAGAATAATGTGTTGAAGAGGAGCATAGATGGTGTTTTGAAGATGCCACAGGTACATCTAGATTCATTCAACAATGCTTAATTCTTTGAAGTTTTATTCATTCCTACTTAAGTTCATGTGAACTTGTTTGTAGAATGTAGAGACCAGAAACCATACTCCTAATTTGGTTCACCATATGAGCTTGCCAAACACTTCATCCGAGATGGCGGTTGTTGACAATTTCCTACACTTCCAACAAGAATCCACGGTTCCTTGGAGAACACGCGCCAAAAGAGGATTTGCTACGCACCCACGAAGCATTGCAGAGAGGGTACGATAATCTTTTTCAGTTTGTAATCTTGAATCTTGATCTTTTACGATCATTGTGATCTAACATTGATGTTGGTTTATCTTCATTTGGGCTTTAATTTCAGGTGAGAAGAACTCGAATCAGTGAAAGAATCAAAAGGTTGCAAGACCTTTTCCCTGATATAGACAAGGTAGAATTTTTAAATTGTTTCATTTTCCGTTTGTGACCCGTTTCGCATACATGGTCCCGTACCCATCACGTGGGTATCAGGTATACCCGTTCATGATTTTGTGTGGTTAAAATGTATCCATTAGGATTCCAAGTACTCAACTAAAACTAGTAACAATTCCATATGTTTAATAATCATAAATTTCTAACAACTCAAAATAATATATGTATTTACTTTTAAGATTACATAATATAAGATCACATTTTGAATCTGCAGCATAGTAATACAGCAGATATGTTAGATATGGCTGTTGAGTACATCAAAAACCTTCAAAAGGAACTTCAGGTATATCACATCAATCTTAAGCATATTTATTCATTTATTAATAATATTAATTATTTATTTTTTGTTCCTCATGAAGTTTTCTTGTTTTGGAAATTTAGACTCTGAATGATGCAAGAGCAAGGTGCCAGTGTTCAAGCAAACAGTTACGGTCCATGTAAACCGCTTACTTTCTGTGTTCGACCTCTAAAAGCATACGGGTCAAATACTTGAATTTTGTAAAATGTAAATTATTTAGACAAAAGAGTTGTCCTTTGAATTTGTGAGGAAGCTTATCTGCCATAGAGTTTGCTTTCATTTCCCTTTATTCGCCTTCGGGTTGTGTCCCATGTTCGCTTTCTATTTTGTGAACGAGCCAACAAAATTAATAATATACCAAAAACGCGTTTCAAAGTCGATAACTCCATAAGATTCGTTAATAATTTAACGTTAACCTGAAACAAACTATTACAAGAACAATAGAGATGTAACTAAGATGAATGGTTATTTATTCTATCAAATTTTCCTAAATCGAACGATCGAAGGTCACTCATCATCACTCTTTCTTCTTCACAAGTTCACCTGCAACCACATATACATCATTAAATAACCATTTTTACAACTAATACGTATATATAATCATTTTATATGTATATAAGCGTGTGTATGTATGTATGGATTAGATACATGGTTCGAAATTGACACTGCATTTCTCGGGAAGTTGCATGGCCAAGCTACGATCGACACCAGAAATAGGAGGACCGTTGACCAGAACACACAAACAAGGTTGACCAAGAACTCTGACCGCATTACAACAAGCCTCATTCGGTGGAATAGGGCTAAACGGTGCAACTGATGCGCGACAAGGTAACAGTTGCACTAATGCTGAAAAAAATGTGTTTCCACATGGGTGCGCCACGGTTCCTTGAACACATAGTCCGATCACCACAACGATCGCCAGAAGAGACGCCATTGTCTTAGCTTTGTTTTCCATTGTGTTAATGAGATGTTTTAACACTTTAGTTATGCATCATGTGTATGTGTGTGTATATATATAGGTATAGATTTGTGTTGGTGAATCACAGTTGGTTCATGCCATTGTGAAGCCATTGATTAATTAATTTTAGCACTATTGGCATGGTTAAGAGAAACAGTTGTTGAATTCATATGTCATGACTAATTACATAGTTATACATTTTGACTAGCATCCCAACAACATCTAATATTTTTTTACAAACATATATCAAACCAGTTTGTCTGGTCAATCCAGCGTTTCAACCGATCGAACCACAATGTACATAACTAGAAGTCTTGATAGCCTTCTTGGTCCCAACTTTTCAGAATTGAATCTGTGGTCTCCAGTCTTCACTAAGTTAATAACATCTTTGGTTCCTGAATGAATTGGTGTTTCTTTTTTTGTGTTGAGCTTTGTTAATTAACATTTATACCCGTTACTTGATAGGAAAAAATATATACATATTTTTGAAAGAACCCATCAGCAAACCGAGTTGGGTTCAACTTCTTAGCAAGGTCACTGGCTAAAAAGAAAATGGTACCGAGGTGAGGGAGTGATGAAACGACGAAAGGAAAAGGGGGCATTTGGGTTACTAATTTTTTAAGAGCGAAAGTAAATTTGTCACGTCACAAAAACTTGACACTTTTTTTAATCAAATGACCAAACATGTTAATAACTGTGTGAACTGTGAATATAACTTTAAAAAGGTTTGGATATAACCCAAATACTATGTAATTGATTCTTTTATGTAACATGGATATATACATTAACCAGATATATAAATATAAACCAAACCAACACAGCTAAGTTCTCCTATAAATACTTCTCTCAAATTATGGAGTTGATACAAACTGATATTGTTGAAAAAAAAAAAACAAAACAAAACAAAACCCCCAAAACCACTGAAGCAAACCATTTATGTCATTCAAGTGGTCACCTGGTACACTTCTATGTCGTTTTCAAATGGCTTCTTATTTTACACTAAGAGCAGCCTGTTAACTACAAAATGAATAGACAGTATTACCCTTCTAAACATTCAAGTCACGTTGTAGGGTACACTTTATGTCCTTTTTGCATGCCATACACCTATAAATAAACTAAATGCTTAAACGGCATCGATTTACCATCAAAACTTTGAACCCCGCATTCATCTATTATAACTGAAATACCTGAAAAAAAATCTCAGTTTCCTTTTATAGCTACGTTTCCCGTGTATCCTCCATTGCGGCAGTATTTAACTAGATGCTCCAGCTGCAGCGCCTTTCTCATCTTCATTTTGTTCTTCTTTAGCAAACTCCTCGATCAATTCACGTTGTCTTTCAGTTAAGTTCCTAAGTAAAACAAATAACCGCGTTTACTAAACCATATTTCGACTGATTTAAACGAAAATTGTAAAAGTAAAACAGTGATGCAAGTAGAAAATGTACGTTGGCATGCTGACGTTGAAGTGCACATATTGATCTCCATACGAGTAAGAATTTCTGGTTTTAATACCTTTCCCCTTTAAAACGACTTTTTGACCAGGTTGGGTTCCTGGACGAACCTGCATATAAATGAAATTAAATTAATTTGAAGAATTGTAACGATGTACTTCAAGTCATCGTTATTGATCATCTCAAAGAAAATAATGAGGTACGTCGTACCTTAAGAACAACATCTCCCGTCAATGTCGGGACCTGAATAGTTCCTCCCAAAATAGCCTGCAATTTGATATGAGAAGGTAATTAGCATATAATTACGTAAGGCTTGTATGAAGAAATAACAAAAATGTAAAAAAAAAAAAAAAAAAACATAATACAGTATTAATGTATAAGTCAACTTTTTTTGGTTGGGGGTATAAACATACAGATCGTCTATAATCATACTTCTTACTTACTGTTGTGTTTGGTCACAATTACCTGAGTGATATTCAAAACGGCATCCACATGAATGTTTGATCCCTCTCGTCGAAATATGGGGTCTTCTCGTACCTACAAAGTAACCACGGTATACATGAATTCATAAAAAAATAACTTTCGATTTAAGGCATTATACATAGGCATGCACGTGTATATTTATTATACAAAATTAAAACTGTATGTATGGATGCGTAACTACATACGTATCCTATAATGATCTCTATATACAAGTTTCTTTATATAACAATAACACGTTAAAATACAAAAGGATTTATACATGTTAAACACATACTCCTTAAAGTAACCAATAGCCATGTAACATGATGTTACCTTAATAACAACAAAAAGATCACCAGGCTGGTTGCCATCTGGATCTGCTCCACCACTTCTAGGCATCCTTAATTCTTCATCGGTATCCACTCCTGTTAATTTTAAACAATGTATTGCAACATCACACGGTTGGATGCAGGGATAATTTTACATGCATATGATTGCTCTTAATTGTTCTTAATTAATATGAGGGAAAAAAATATGTTAAAATTCTGTTCAAGTGTCACATTTACTTTTTTGATGTAGGGATAAAAAATTTGTATAAAAACTAATGTAACCCCAATACATCATAACCGCAAATTACCTGGCATTATATTAACTTTCACAGACTTGGGTCCTCTCACCACCCTCTGGCCATTGCATGACTTGCATAAGCTCTGTAAGTCAACCAACATTGTAAGTCAAAGTCAACTATTTCAGACAATACTTAAACCAACAGCATAAGACCAATACACAAGAAGCATGAAAACTATAATAATGCAAGGTTTGCAGGTTACATGTACTTCGCCAATAGCATTTGGCTTTTAGGTAACTCAAAATATTGCAACATGGTATACATACATATACATATACATATATGGGGCGCATTCAATACAGAACTAATAAAGCAGGGAGCCAGACCCCAAGAACCCATAAGCAGAGAGAGGTATATAACCATCTTATGTATCACATTTATAGCAATAGGTACAAGTGTTTATGTGGTTCTCGTAGTTCTCTACTTGATGCAGCTTATATCTTGAACAGTCAACAGCACACTATATATATGAATATATCTATATATATGTATGTATGTATGTATGTATGTATACGTGTAGATATATATATATATAGGGTAGGGTTCATACGTAAACCACCTTTATTGCGAGAACCAATGTGAACACAACAAAATAAACCCACTACACCACCCAAAACCTAAAAAAACCTTACCCCCCCCCCCCCCCAAGCTAAATGCTAAAAACTAAACCATAAAGCTAAAAAATAACATGAGGCGCTCTGAGACGTTTCAACCACAAAAGCCAACGCATCACGTACGTGGGGTGCACGTCTATGTAAAACCAAATAAGCTTTATTTTACGACTTAAAGTTGTACCTCTTATATGTTCTACATGCCAATCTAATTATCAGGTAAACCTTTCATAATTTGTTCATCCCTTTGTTGTTTTCACATATAAACCTCCCAAAGACCCTAATTTTGACCAGCTTTGACACTGAACCTCAGACATATATCGTGCTTCTTTGGAGATGCGTATTACAAAACGCCTCGCACCTCAGACAGTCAGACACACCTTTTTAAACCAAGATATACATATAAAAGTGATGAAAAATATAACAGATCACAGACCCCAAATGCACATACACCGTGTTACTTTTGAGTACAACATGTGCCACATACCTTGACATATCTACCACTTCCACCGCACTGAGTGCAAGTGACCTGGATTCTAAATGGACCAGTTTGACTGAATGTCTACAGAAAGTGCAGAAACAAATGTTTAGCTTAAATATTTACAAGAAATACAAAACAAACAATAAAAATAGTATGATACGAACCATGCCTGCTCCTTTACACCGCCTACAGGTCTCTGGCTTCGTTCCAGGAGGAACACCAGTTCCACCTGTCAATCGTCACAAACAAGATTAATAGAAATTATTCAGAAATATTAAAAATGTAAAATCCATCATACCACAAGTTTCGCAAGGCAACTCGGTCTGGAAGACTATATTTTTTGTACATCCCTGAACAGCCTCCATAAACGAAAGTTCAAGGGCGACCTGTGCATGATGGAAGAATACAGTAAGACATCAGATGACAAATCAAACACATAAACGACACTGAAAAATAAATACTAAAAAATCGAGACCTTAGCATCCTTGCCGGTAAATTGCCTAGCAAACGGCCCAAAACCGAAAATCTGATCAAGCCAACATACACAAAAGACGAGTTATAATCCAAGAATAAGAGTAGAGTTGAAGACAAAGTTAGATAAAAATATATCGAGTTTTAGCATAATATCACATTTGGTTGTACAGCGTTGGTATTTTCTTTTGTAGAGCAGGTTAAACTTTATGCCCTTTTGCTCATAACGCCTTTGGGTTAAAAAAAGAACGACTAAATGATGTCCGTTGCATACATTAACTAAACGTACACATAGTTATTAATGGCGAATAGCAACAAATAACGATAAGGTAGCTATATGCTAGATAGCGAATAGCGATAAATAGCGAGCGCTATTTTATAAATAGCGATACACTAATTTTTTTTTTAATTTTTAAGTTTATATTACATCAAAATACCCTGGTATATATGCTATTTACATGTATATTTAACAAAAACCTAAAATCCAGCAATTTTATAGCTATATTTAATCGCAATTTATATTTAAAAAAAGACTGAAATCCCGCTATTTATGGCTAGACCTTCGACCTACACGTTATGCTATTCGCTATAGCGACCATAGCAACCGCTATTGACAACTATGAACGTATGGAAAATAACTAACAGGCAATGAGTAGCTCATTTACATAAGCATAAAGAACTCACATCATTGAGGTCCTGAAATGGATTGCGCCATTGACCAGGATCGGGACCAGCTCCACTAGCACTTGCTTCAAAAGTGTCATGACCAAGCTACACAGCCGTCAATAAAATGAAAAAGACATTAAGTAGGACGTACATGCTCAAATGAATAATGTAAGCACAATAATAAACTGATATAGTAAGACTACAAGATCTATAAGGTCAATAATAAAAAGATAGTATTTGAACCTGATCATATTGAGCTCGTTTTTCTTCATCTTTCAGAACCTGCAACAATACAAGTTACTTTTGAGATTTGTTCACTGTATGAGCTCATACAAGGTCTTGTTAGTTTCAAAGCTCATAAACATATTTTATTATCATTATCATGAACTAAAGAAAAATGAATTTCTTAAGAAAATAATACTCATTTCTCACATATTTAAACAACAAAAAATTGCTAAATTTTGGAGAGAAATTTTTATTGAAGCAGCTCAACTACATAAAAAAACTAGAAAAACATATCATTAGTTAAATAACACCTTAGTACCTCATATGCCTTTGAAGCTTCCCGAAACTTTTTTTCTGCTTCTGGATCGTCTTTATTTGCATCTGGGTGCCACTTCTTGGCTAGCTAATAGCTCCAAATAAAATAAAAGAAATCAATAATTTATTAGAAATATAGCAGAAATCAAAGATTTGCAGGATACAGAAAAAACAAATAATGAGAAAGATACAAACCCCATAATAGGCTTTTTTTATTTCTGATGCGGTTGCGTTCTTACTAACTCCAAGCGTATCGTAATAATCTTTCGCAGCCATGAATGCTGATGAACATAAAAACGTAAGTCAAACAAACTAGAAAATTTTCAAAATCTCACAGAAATCTATTGCTGTATGAACAGACCATAAAACAAAAACCCCAATGACCCAATCCCCCAAACTTTATTCTTATTTATTGATATTCTCTGCCTGAATATTAAATCATGAAAAATAGATATTACAACGACCAAGAAGTAAATTGAAATCTGTAATCGTACATTGTTCCAGGAGATTTTAGTACATCATGTTTAGTTAGTTCAGATTTGTTAGAAAGTACGTTATTTTGGTAGAATTATAACATCAGGCACCAACAAAATCGTTCCAAGTTTTTAAAGTATATAAACAAAATCCATAAAAATGTATAACTGGCAACGCCTATACACTCAGAGTACTAAAACACCGTTATCAACATACCATTCTGATTGTAGTGTTGCAAACAGTTTTAAAGACAAGTGGGCATGAAGTTCCTAACTTCTACTTTTTAGTGCCAATTTGGTTAGTAAAAAGTTTCAACATCTAATAGTGCATCCATGGGAGTTTTTTCAATTAAGCATAAAAAGTTGTGGTTCATGTTGATTACAACAGAGACAAGAACTGTCATAAGGAGAAAAAAATGTAAAGGCCAATAGGAATTCTTGTTGGCATGCGCCATTGAAACTTGAAACGGATATTACCACATCTTCTACCAGTTCAAAGTTGTCATAAAGTTAGTTCCTTTGTCCAATAAAAAAGGAAATCGTTTTAAATTTTTGACGGGGTATGGTCCCAAAAAGCCGCGCAGACCAATCAGGTCGCACGCGAGACCATACTCCTACTACATCAATCTGACAAACCTACAGACCCCGCGCCGACTAAATAGGTAGTACTCTGTTCATTTATATCCAGAATTTGAGACAAAATAAACGAACCGTCAGCTCTATCTATTGCTTTCATCATCAAATAAGTTCAGATTCAAGATAAACTATTGACCAACTAAGTTAGGTACACAAAAAGATTCCAACTTCCAACAAAAAAAAGGCAGAAAGATAGTACAACATACAAGTTCCATGAATCAATCTACTGCTCCCATAACATCCATTAACTCTCCCAACATGTGACACATATCTCGAATTGGCCACTGCAACAAAACACCAACCATACATCAAATATACATACATACAACACAACCTCCAAAACATCAAAATCAGTTCTTTTTCCAGTAAACATTTACCATCTCTACAGTTATGACCATTAAGAACCTTATTATGTCCGTGAATTGACGACCCAAACTTCCTATAACCTCCTCTCACCAGCGATTCATACAACTACACGACAATCACAAAACAAACGTGATTTATACATTAACATATGAAACAAACGAATTCGATGAATTCATTGATGGAGGAACAGAGTACGTACGGAATCGTTGGAGAGAGAGCGGCGAGCAATGGAAGAGAAGAGTTTAATGGCGTTCGAACGAACCATTTGTTGTATGTATAATCTGTAGAAACGATTAAGGATCGAGGTAGTGTTGTTTATGTGTTTTTAGGGATTTTAGTAAACCCTAGAAACCCTAATCGTAAGGATCAAATTTCAGAAGCTTCTAGGGCCAGTATCATATCACTAGTAACCATCTAGTTTTTCCCCAATATTTAAGGAGGGGCACTTTTGGCAAATCATAAACCAAAACAAACCCATGTTTGTGTTAAGTTTCCATGGAAACTTTTGAATGGTTAAATGCTGAACTAGTAAAAAATCTAAATTGTTAAGATCTAGTTTAATGCTTAACTGTTCAGAGTTAAATGTCTGACCAATTCAGATTAAAGGTCTTAACCATTCAGATTCAGTATAATGCTTAATCATTCAGATGCAAATGGCTGAACCATTCAGACATCTGTTCGCGAAACAAATAGTCTAGTCCATTAAATGTTGAACTAGTAAGAAGTTTAAACCATTAATAGTCTCATTAAGAGCTAAGCAAATACCTCCTTAGACCATGTATAGTGGTTAAACAAAATAATGCCCCCACCATGGGGCATTATTCGACACGTGGCAGTCCAGTCAGCATAGGGCGTTATTGCAAAAGTGGCGTAGTGAGAATAATGCCCAAATAATGCCCCTTCCAATCATTAAAAAGGATTAAAAAAAAAAGAAACTTACACTTGGACCACTCCCATTGTCCAGTCAAACATGCCATACTCATGCAATTGTTTGTTGAGCGTTTTAAATAAAATGTTGAGCGTTTTAAATAAAACGCTGGTTAACATTTTTTTTCAAAAAATTGCCAAATAACGACCTATGTAATGGGGGGAGGCGTTTTTGGGCGTTTTTTTTTTTTTTTTTTTGAATTTTTTTTTTAAAAAACGTCCCCCTACACATGGTCTTATTGTTTTAGAAAAGAAAAAACTAACATTTTTAATTTTTTAAGTTTGATGAGATTATTACTTTGTATTTGTTGTTTTTTTAAGTAAGCATGAGAAACCGTTAATTGAAAATTTTACCGGCCCTATCAATATTACTAGCTAATGGATAAGTGTATCGTAGCTTGTCTTTGACATGTGGGATTCAAGAGATTATGGTAGGAAACTACTTGAAACAAGATTTGAAAATGTTACATGTCTTAGACCATCCGGTATGGTTCCAAAGGGACCATCCGTCACGTCACCGCCACGTGGGATAGACCTAAAGGGGATGGACCTAGGGGGTGGGGGATGAACCCCTTTATATATATATGTATGTATGGAGAGGTGTGTGTGGGAGAGTGGGTCGTCGCAGGCGTCCAAATTCCGACGAAGGAGACGGAGAGGGAGTGGGGCGATAGGGCTGTGAGCAAGGACGGGCCGGGGGGACGAGCCCCGTACCCAATAGTCTTAGAGTAGAGGAGAATCAAATATTTACCACTGCATCATCTCTCAAAGTTACTTGCATTAGTTGTTCTCTCTTTTATTGCCTGAATATTTATTATTTAACGTTTTGTAAAAGAGTTTTTATTTTATTCTATCAATTGTATTGGATTAAGGTAAGATTTGTCTATTTCTTACATTCCCTAAACCCCATCATTAACAAGGTAGGATTTTATTAGATATGGTTGTTGTATACTAACAACCCACTAAAAAACATGTGTTATGGAAGAAAAGTGTAGCATGTATACTAACTAGTTTTTGCCCCACCTGTGTTGCGAGGCATTAAGCCGAATATTTCTCTTTCATAACATGTAGGTCTGTGTTTCGGTTACTTGTAGATACCACTCATAACACAACCTAAAAAAATTAGGTCGAGTCAACCAATTAAAACAAAATAAGCGTGTGCCAGACAGCCGACTGACAGGAATAAAAATTACACCGATTTAACCAATTAAAACAAAGCATTACCTTAATTTTATAAAAAAAATTAAAACAATGACATGACTGTAATTTTACACTTGGGTCAAAATCATGAATAAAACATTACCATAGTTTTTCTAAAAGAACTAAAACGATGGAAACATCATGATTTTAAACTGGGGGCAAAATTATAATTTTCAGGACAAATAAGCGTGTGCCAGACAGCCGACTGACAGGAATAAAAATTACACTGATTTAACCAATTAAAACAAAACATTACCATAATTTTATAAAAAAAAATTAAAACAATGGCATGACTGGAATTTTACACTGGGGTCAAAATCGTAATTTCACATGGGAAAAACAAAAAGGATGGCAAAACTGTAAATTTAAGCTGAGGGCAAAATCGTAACTTGGCTGGGAAGAAAAAAACAAAACCAATGGCAAAACTGTAAATTAAAACGGACAAAATCGTAATTTAGCTTGACCAATGGGGAAATGCTGGCGTAGCAGCTGACCGACTATTTCAACCAATGGCAGAAAAATACTATTACCTGTCATGGTGATTGTTGTTATAGATAATTAGTTACACAAACGTACTAACGTTACGATTGGTTTTGGTCTACCTTTATTAAAAATTACATTCATAGTCCCTATTGTTCATTGAGCTATAACATGTTTGGCCCTTGTAATTAATGCCACTTTGTTTTTAACGGAAAATTACCCCCATGAGACATGAGTTCAGCCAATGTGGGAGTAGCCCACTTGGTAGAGGCTCTTGCCTCTTAGTGGAAGGTCTTGGGTTCAATCCCAAGCAAGGAGTAGATTAGTATATATTTGGTGTAATCTAGGAGTATTTAAGGTTTCTCATTCAAAAAAAAAATGAGACATGAGTTCAACATGAATGTATCTTAATTCCTTCCACGACG
Organism: Helianthus annuus; assembly: GCF_002127325.2. Lineage (NCBI taxonomy): Eukaryota > Viridiplantae > Streptophyta > Magnoliopsida > Asterales > Asteraceae > Helianthus > Helianthus annuus. The sequence continues at coordinate 139,468,292 of NC_035449.2, forward strand.
AACCCCATATCGACTTTTCACTTATGATCCATGTACGTCAATTGCCCCGATTTATCCGTTAAAGTGGCGGATCTAGAAGACAAGTTCAGGGGTATCCCAAAACTTTTTTTGGATATAGGGGTATCCTAATATTTGCTCAGGGGTATCCCCGATACATAAAACGGAGAGAAAATATTTTTTTAGTATTAATTTTACACTCCGCCGACAAAGTTGAGGGGCAGCCCGTGCTACCCCTCCTTGTACATTACATCCGCCCATGATCCGTTTCCTTTAGTCGTCATCTTCTTCACCTTCATCCTCGTTCCCCATAACCAAAGTCTACCTTTGTCGATGTTAAACTTTTGTCTAAAGTCCAAACCATATTTTTTTGCGCTCAGATAAGTCAACTACGTTTTTACTTTCTAATAGATATGATGTATATGTAGTGCGAATTCAGATGTTTTGTTAAATTATGTCTCGGAGTATTTGATGAAGATGGTTGTGAACAACATTAATGTGATTGCAAAGTGTGATGTCTCACTAACGCCAAATGCCACATAACTGCTTGAATGTATCAAGGTAGAAACCTTAACGTAGATATTCTATGGAATGATGGCCAAAAGTATAAGGTTAGTGCCTTAGTGGTCCTTGAAATGACTAGTGCGATGTTGATGTTGTAGGAGAATAGGATATTATGTAAAAAAGTTGTGGCTAGAGTTAGGGATATATAAGAACCTTGGGTACATTAATGTTATTGGCTTTGCCCATGACAAAATGGTATACTACTTCAATTTTGAAAATGTGTTCACCATTAGCGTGTAAACGAGCCAAGTCAAATCGAGTTTGACCCAGCTCGAGCGCAGCTCGAATTTCAAATCGGGCTGAGATTTAAGGCTCAAGCTCGACTCAATTAAAATTTGAGCTAGCTCGAACTAACGAAGAATCGCAAAATTTAGTACTTAAAAAGCCCTAAAAATGAATCTTTTCATAGACTAAGGACCAGAATTGCAATTTAATTTAACCAAATGGTTAAATATGTAAGTATAAATAATTAGCTCACTTTGTACAGTGTCTTTACCTTCTTTTATAGGGGAGATACTCCCTTAGTTTTTGTTTTCTGAGCGATGTGGGACAAAAAAAAAATGAAGGATGTAAACCTTACCGAGCCGGCTCACAAGCCGAGCCAAGCCAAACTCGAGCTCGGCTCGTTTACAAACCGAGCCGAGCTGGCTTGTTTACAACCGAGCCAATTTCGAGCCGAGCTTTTTTCGAACTTTTTTTGAGCGAGTTGCGAGCCGTGAGTTTTCTAAACACCCCTCTATTCACCATTATATAACAACAATTGAAAATCCAATGGAACAGATGAGGAAGAGCCAAGTTGAACTGGAAGATGACATTGTGTAGTGCGGCAAAATTTCGAGATAATGGAAATGTGTTACATGTTTAAGTTTTTTTTTTTTGTTTACTGCATGCAACTTGATTATGGAATGGAATTAGTTTATAGTTGCTTGATTACTCAGTCGTCAACGCATGTTATGGTATGTTGTCTAGTTTATGGCGCCGAGGTATAGTTGTCAGTTTTTGTGTGTCATGTTTATGTATGTCAGTAATTTTGTTATGGCACGCCAACAAAGGTTTAGATTGATCCGCGAACCACTACAACCTTCTTATAGTAACAATGTCCTTTAGGGGGAGAGGTAAGAGTGTTCTTAGGAAAAATATAAGTATTTAAAAGGACTAAAATACTCTCACATGGGGTGACTTAACCTTAAAAATAAACGATTGTTCATTCTAAGGATCAAACGTGTTAGAAGTGAGCTAACATTGAGAACTCTCGATGTAACTTTCAAAAAGTTTATACCATCACCAATTTAGTTAACAGCAAGATAAAATTCACTAAACACATTTAGAAAGTTTATGCCTTGCCTGGATTCCCCTCCATTATGTCACCTCAAGTCCTCAAGTTTTTGTGCAGGCTTCTTCCACTTAAGGACGTTACTTACAAAGCAAGTAACCATCACCGTACATCTTGCTTTCGGCTTTCATTTCTCAAACCCGAATTAGAAGTTTTCGGCTCAAATTTTGTGTAAAAAATGACCAAACTGTTGATTCAGTTCTGTTTTAGGCATAATGGAAAACATTAAAACATACCTGTTAATGCAGTTAGTGCGTTGGAGGATCCAGCAATGGAGTTCGACATGCTTGTCATCGTGATCTGGTTCCTCCTTAGGGTGCTGACTGATGATGGGAACTTAGAGAACCGAAAAGGGTATCAGTTAGGAGAGGAGGTCGAATTATGATGTTATGGCTAATGGGGTGTGTGTAATTGTGTAACTGAGCAAAAAACCCCTTAACCTTCACATAACTCTCCTTATATAAGCACCCAGGAGGAAACCCTAATTAGTTAATAAGGGTAATATGATCCATCAACAATTACCAACTAATTATATAATAGGTTGTTATATATTTTGATCTCTATAATGTAAATGATTATAATGGCTACTAGATTAAATATAAAATAAATATATTTAATCTTACATTCTCCCACTTAGCCGAGTAATCATTTACTATGAGTATTAGATAAGCCTGATCAGGAGTTAACACTCATTTTAGCCTTAAACAAGTACTATAGCAGAAAAATACAGCCGTTGAATCATTATGCGACTCAGGACCCCCATTAATCATACTATAGCCTTAATTTAAAACCTAATCGTCATGATCAAAATACGCGTAAGCCCTTTGTTTGATTTGTAACTATATTTGTCTATATGCCATTATGCTAGCTTGACATATTCTTAGAGACATACAAAATCAAACCGATGAGGAAAAATTAACTAATACTTAGACATTCATAGTACGATATGCAATTGCGCATGGCCATTAATTAATACCTGTCTATGAGCTCTCTTAATAAGACTTATGGGTAATAGCCCTTCAGTTATAGGATCCTTAAGCATATCATGAATGTATTCGATACAAAACTTAGTTTCCTCAATTCGTTCATAAACGAATAATTAATTGCATATCGAAACTTAATGCAGCACCTCTTGAACTGTTACTGTTCAAGGAGTTATGGTAGCTGACTTTATCACACTAATTCTTCAAAACATTAATTATATGGAGTTAATAAACTTATGAGTCCACTGATAAATTTCCAACAACATTTAGTGACTATATTATGTCGTTATAACTTAGGTTGCTAATATCAGTGCATTATGACTCCTCCATGAAATAGGTTTTGTCTGCTGACATAAAGATATACCCGAAATTACATTTTATCATCTTTGAATATCTCAAAGTTAGAGTAATAAACCGGTTTTAATTCTCACTTCTTCTTTAAATTGTAGTCTCTCGTTTCTTTTTAAGATATTGTAATACTCCATTAGATGCTACACATTAATCTAGACATATCTAGTGTGCTGCAATGTGAGTGATATCTAAACGAGTATAGACTTGAACTTACATAAGGCTTCCAATTAATGAAGCGTAAGGAAAATAATCTCATTTAACCTATTATCCTCTTAAAGAAGAGCAATATTTTGTTACATATCTAAGGACCCATTTAATGTTAAACTTATGGAACGAAACTAATATCCCATTTGGTCTATCTCAGTACGTTATGATGTCTATTACATAAGAGACATCTCTGAGATCTATTATATCAAAGTTTGTGTTAACAATGCTTTGACTTATGTAACATATACTTGTCAAAAGAATATCATCTATATAGACAAGTTTATCTTAGTTGCTCCCACTCATTTTGAGGTAGGTTCATTAATCCACTTGATTCTTGATGAAAATAATTACGTTAGCTTTTCATCACATTATGATGTTTGCATTAATCCATACATGGATATTATTGGCTGATGGACAAACTGTTCTTTAACCTTAAGTTTAAAACTTTCAGGTTGTCTTATGAACATGTAAATATGTCAGCCAGTTTGTTAGGGAAAATTCTTTTAATGTTCATCTAATGTAGCTTTAAACTATTATAATCTACTAGAACAGTGATGATCCTCAAAGAAAACTTTGATAATTTATCTCTTCCTAAGTACAACCTTTGACAACCAATCATGCCTCTTTGTGTCTTAACGCTTATATTAGGATTTGATTTATTTATGAACACTCTTAGGTAATTCAATCAAATCCCAAACGTTACACGAACACATAAAATCAGTTTTACTAGAAAACTGTTTTATTCCATTCAGATGATTGATTTACGCTAATGGCTTGATTTTAAGAGAAAGGATCATTAAACATTTCCAAAATCCATTTCAACTTCATTAGGGAGGTTACGTAATCATCAAAGTTAGTAGGTTTTTAAACCTAGATGACCTCCTGAGTTGATTATTGGGTTTTAAAAGTTTCAGCTTTATGGATTAGCTTTTGGTTAGGTTGCTATCAGTTTCATTCTAAGTTTGTAAGGGTTGGTGCAGTATGGTGTACAAGAGGTGTAATCGGAGTTAAATTCGGAGTGAAATTTAATGACACTCTTCCCCCCGCCTCTTGTATTCCTTGCAAATCATGATAAGGACTTTGACTGCTCCCATTAACCTTGGAAATCTTTAGGAACTCAGCATGCTTAGGGTCAATATTTAACGACCAACAAATTCTAATACAAAATAATGACGTTAGTCGTTGTGATTTCTCTTGTTGAGGATTACGTTAGTTTGGGTAAGAAATCTATGTGTACCCACAATTAAGCAACAATGAAACTTTAGTAAGAGTAGCATTAGATTTTAAGGAGACAAGTATTGATGGAACAGTGTCGTGATGGATCGGTGTCTTGTACAAGAGGTGTAAATATAGGTAATGTAAAATTTTCACTCCCCCACCTCTTGCAACTATTGCAAGTTATTAGGAAGACACTTAATGCTTCCACTGATCTTTAATATCTCTAGAATGCTACAAGAGAAGTTTCAATGAGCTACGTCACGTGGGAACCTATCATATATACATTAGACTTTATTTGATTTCTTTAATGTCCAGATATCATAAGAAAACTTAGGGACACTTTTAATAGAAATCTTATTAAGTATATATATGAATAGATTTCTTCTAAGACCGTGTGCCATATGCGACAAATTTTAGATACAAGTTGATAGACTGTTAAATGATAAAAGAATTATGTCTGAATATTCCATTTGGAATAAGTTCCACGAATGTCAATGAATGACTTATGATGGACCCATGCTTATTCCTTAAGCCAAGTCATATTTTAGGGCTTTAACGTCATGATTTAAAATCACTTAAAATGAGATTAGATGGAAAAATCATCCTCATTAACCATGTTATGATTTCTCATGAATTTTGGTTCTAATGGATGAAATTTATAAGTCTCATTTTCCTTTTGTCAAATTCTCATTAGCATGATGACAAAGGTTGTGAAAAATAAGGTATCATCTAGTTTCATCTTAGTAATGTTTCAATCCAGATATTTAGAACAAATAAGATGAGAGTTTAAGGTAAGTGTGACTTTATGTTGACTATGCAAACCTCACAATCTTCATAACATTGCTTAATTATGATACTATGTTCTGATTAATCTTCAGAACATATAAGGTATCGAAAAGCGTTGTTGGAAGATTGTTCATTATGGTTCTTATAGTCTTAACATTTAATTTTGTCACTAACTCTCATGTTAGTTATTTGTCAAGTTCTGGTAAGGAAACGTATGGAACTAGAGTCAACTAATCATGTGTTAATTGGAATATTAAAATTATCAGACTTAAATATCGTTAGTAAGTGACTATCCAATTAATTTATCCAACTGTTCTTTAGAATAATGGATAGTCTCATTGCTTATGCCTAGTCTAATGACATAATTATGCAGTGAGATTTTCCCTTGAAGAACCTTAACGTTGGGATTAGCACTTGTAATTTGTCTATGGACCTTAGAACAATCCTCTCTTAAGGTTTTAGTGGTTGTAAGGTGAATAACATCTTACTTTCCAGTTTCAAACATTTATTTCTATGTACATATGTTGCTTATCAACACACTGGTTATACTTTGGTATTTTTGAGTGTTATAGTTGATTTATAAGGCATCAAATTGTACAAGTGAAAATCTTAGTATGTAATGTACTGGAAAAAAGGGTACTCATTTCCATGCGAAAGCCCTTAACCTTATGGGTCATGGTATTGTACATTGTTATGTATTCACATATACCACTTAGCTTTATGATTTAGAATTTTAAATGAAGGCATGCATCTTAGAAGTTCTAGTGATTATTCCACAATTATAGATTAGTCTTAGGAAAGACTTAATCTGGAATAACCTTTTAGTGATAGCACTTATTCTTGATTATCATAAGAGACATCATATTCGATTTATCCTAATCATCATGCTCTACTTTTCTTCTGTAGTGCTTTATCAGAAGAGAGCAATAGAATTATCGTGTCTTAAGAGATAATCAAGGATTTAACTTTAAGAGCTAATTCTTATAGAAACTTTAAGCAAAACATATTAGATTTAGGAATTAGAGTGGATGAGATATAGATTTATAAAAGAGAATTATAGTGAGTAAAATTAAGGGTACTAAGAATAAGGCAGACGAAATGATCATAAAAATTAATTGAGGATCATTAATATAAGGACCATTATGTGAAGAGGTTGTGATATGTCTATTACTAACATCAAAATAATAGACTACTTAAAGTTCTACTTAAACGAAGACAAAACAGCTTTGGCCAGAAGTGTAATCATTTAAGCATATGTGCAAAGTGGTTGTAACAAATCAGCTTTGCCCAGAAATTGAGACAATCACTTTAGTTATGCACTTGTTGAGTATGCCATCTATGAATGAATTAAATCAGCTTTGGCCAGAAATTAAGACATTCATGCTTATGATGCACACACAACATAGCTTTCGTAATACTTGGATGATAAGTAGATGCATCAAGTCAGCTTTGGCCAGAAATGATACATCAGAAGCTCATTCAAGTAAAGCCATTTTGGTTTTGTAAAACATTATTTGATCCTCATAATGTCACACCCCAACCAATGGCGGAAACATCGGGATGAGACGAAGTGTGAAGATTGCTCGATACATCATAACGCTAATAATTGTGACAAGTATTTAAATAATCCGATTTCATTTCATAAGATAAATTGTCAACATTACAAGAAATTCAAAGACAACAAGTTTAACAAAAATAACATGACAACATAACAAAATTAATACAACATATTAAACCCTAACGTCTATATGTGTATCTGGGCATCAACGCTACTTCTTTTCTTAGCATCATCCTCATCAACCTGTAACATGTTTAAAATAATTCAATGCAAAAGCAAAGGCGAGTATACAAGTTTGATACATACATAGCAAAAGATAAGTTTTAAACAATTCCTCATAGCAAGCATGTGATTCAAGATAAACATTTAAACATGGCATGTGTCTAACATATCAAACCAAGGAAACGCAATATGCTCATGACATTACCGATGATAAAGGGCGGGTCGTTAATCCTATAGCGCTACATATGTCACGGTTTGGCTCGTACGAAGTTAATGATAAATTCAACACATAAGTTTCACCCAAGTTTAAAGTATCAAGCCATCACGTGTACAAGCATGTTATAGGAATGTTCATGTGTTTAAGCAAAATGTTCATGTGTAAGTTTGTTGATAGATAAAACATGTTACACCCCAAAAGTGATAAAAGTAAAAGGGGGAATACGAGTATACTCACATAATTGCTAAGTCTTCCGATTATCCAAGTATTGACGAGTGTACGAGTTTGGGAGGACGGAACACCGAGGTCACCCTGTAAGGGCAAACGATGGTGCATGAGTAAAAGGAATTATGACGGAGGATGGGAAGTGAAATCTAAAGTAAAACTTGTTGATATAAAAGTATATATATATAAAAATACATATGTATATATTTTATATAGTTTAAGAAATATTTCCAATATGATTCCTTTCAAAAGTATTGTTGAAATATTGCCCCAAAATAAAATAAAAATAATTTTACATTTATATCTATTTTATAAAAATTAGTCGCATTTGATAGGTTTCGTTTTATAAAATTTACACGTTTTGTTTCACGGAATTTTACGAAAAACGGACAGAGTTTCCTCTGTTTTTGGACGATCCCGACAACATAAGTTGTCGATAAATTTCCCAAAATACAACAATTCAATTATAATAAATAAATAAATATAGTTTTATGTATTTTCTTTTTGTAAATAAGTTATAAGACTCGGATTCACGATAAAATGTTAATTTATCACAAAACAAATAAATTAATAATTCCGACATTGTTATTTGAGTCTCGTGTTAACCCGTGACCCGACGCGAGGAACTGAACCAACTCAAAATAGACTGAACTGAGCTTGAACCGGACATAACAACCACTACTGTTGTCACCGGTTGCCGGAAACACCGTGTTCGAACCATTCTTGAACCTGCAACGGACAAATCACACCTGAGATCTAGGACCGAACTAAGAACTGATTTTAAAACCTGAAATGATACAAACCTAACTGTCGTCGACTGGAGTGGATTGACGTCGGCCGGAGCTTGAACCCGAAATCGAAAGCTGAACCAAACGTGGACCTGTCCCGAAACAAACCAAGCCACTGCCGCTGAAGAAATGTGTCCCGAAACAGGAACAGATCTGAACTCGAGCCGCAACAGAAACAACCTTGCCTGCGTTGCCGAAAAACGGTCGGTCTAGAGCCGCCGCAAACCACTGTTGCCGCCTTACTTCTCTCTCCCGTCGCTGTGTTTGCGATTTCTCATCGGAAAGCAGTCCAGTCGGCAACCACCTCCGCCTTAGGCGGCGCTGCTACCCGCGTCACCCGACGGAGAGACAGATGGGAGACCGAGGGGGGGTTTGTGTGGTCTGTGTGTTCGTTCCCGTTGTCAGAGTGCCCCGGAGAGCCGGCTCCGGTCACCGGAAATTCACGAGAGAGAGAATGAGGGTGTTGGTTGCTATGTGCAGAAGATAGATGCAGAGACAAGGGAGGTGTCGGCTGGTGTTTTTGAAAGAGAGGTGAGGGTTTAGAAAGATAACTTAGTTTAAATAGTTAGGTTAATAATTGGGCTTGGGCCCCGGCCCACAAGCCTGTTACTAGAGTTTTTAAGCGGCCCAATCACGTTTTCAAGATCCGTTTTCGAACCCGAGCGTTGTAATAGGTCGTAAATTGTTTATTTAGCATTGAAAAAAAATACTCTAAGGATGTCGGAAATAAATGCGTGACGCGTTTGTTGTCGGTTGCGTTAAAAGCGCGTAAAATGCGTTGTTTTCGGTTCTTAAACCGTTTTTTTTTATTTTGGTTCCAACTGTGATTATAAAAATAGAGAAACAGACGCGTATTTTCTACGAACATGGAAGTACGGAAAATACAAGCATTGTTTTCTAAATATGGAAAGTATGAAAACGCAGGGCGTTATAGTCTCCCCTCCTTTAGGAAATTTCGTCTCGAAATTTATTCAAGAGATAGACTTGAAGGGTTTTTGTAAAAATCTTGAGTCTTGGAAATTTTGAAACGTTTTGAAAAGTATGAAATCTTGGGGGAATAGTCATAATGGGTTTGTAAAATGATTTGTTTAGCTAAAATGGTTTAGAGGCATAAGCATGAGTGAAACGTGCGTGGGTAAAACGATTTTGAATAGCTAAATTTGGAGTTGCTTTACAAATGTATTTTATTTTACGAAGGAGGCCTTTATATAATGGTTTGAAGTCAATAAAAGTGAGGTAGGTTGCATAGGAAGTTTTAAAGGTAGTATAAGACTACATATTTAAAAAAATTTGCTTCTCGAGTGGAACGAGAAAGTTTGGTAAAATAAAGTATTAATGACCTACTAAATACGTTTACACAAGAATAAGGAATAGAAAGACGGTTCTAAAGGTAATAAGATAAGTTAGGATTCGAATGTTTAAACAAGCTTGATTGTGAACGAGGTTTGTATGAAAGAAAGGGATAAAGGAGAATAATACGAGTATAGAAATGAACGAATGACTCTCAAAGAGTGCAAGTATAAGAATATCATAAGTGTTGGATAGATGAACGTAGTGTGTTAAGAATGAAGTCTCGTCGTGGATAATCGGATATAATGCGTTTGTGAGTTGTCTAAAGTTGTATTAGGTCTAAATAGGTCTGTAAAACACTGAATTTCTCATGACACGTTTTACGAAAGTTTGGTAACGTGGTGAAAACACTTATATATAGGAAGTACCAGCGGCGTATCCACCATGTTTTTACCACATTACGTCTGTTCCGTATTCGGTGCCATGTTACGTTTCGTGTCTTACCATACACAGTAGCACACTCTATGGTTCTCATACGCCTATCACTATAATCCCGTGTGCACCCGTGATTATTTTGATCGTCGCATGATCCGCATAGCTTGTACTAGTTGTGTATGAATCGGGGTATACATAAAAAGTTTAGAATGTGCACGTACAAGAATATAGTATATAAGCAAGTCCATGCTTAAGTATGTGTGGGACCCACGCAAGCGAATCCCTCGGGTTACGCTCGCGTATAGGTACGAATGTATGAATCATGAGTAAGGATGAAAGTATGAGCATAAGTTTAAGTATGAATACGCATGTATGTATGAGCATAAACATAAAACGTGTAAGTTGTATGTGTACAAGCAGAAGCGTAAAACGTATAAGTAGTATGTGTATAAGTACAAGCATAAAACGTATGAACATAGGTGTAGGTATGAAAAATAAATATTGCGTATACGGTGTACGTTGAGACATTGCGGATTAGAAAAGGCTAAGTATGTAGATACGAACGATATAAATGGTGTTATCGCGAGATATCGACTAAAACGTGTATGACGATGTGCATGTATAGTTGTTCAAACAAAATGTTGAGTTTATCGAATCAAAATTAGATTGAGCCTGGTTTGAAAGGTAGAATATAGTTTGTATATGTAAAGGAGCATAAAGTACTCGTTGGTTATGCATAACGTATTTTGTAATGATTGAAATTTGGGTAATAAAACGTTTTAAGACATGATTTAGAATCCCGTGTGTATGCTTTACGTGAAATATAAAATGGAATAAAAATACGTTCGATATAATAATAAATTTTGAAAATCGCATACGTAGGGATTTGATTAATGATAAACAGTTTAGGTATAAAAAAAATGATCGAGTTTGCATTATAAGATATTTTGAAGAGACGTTTTGGTAACGATCACCTAGGTAAGGGAATCACCCCTAACTCGTTGGTGAGGTTGTTTTAAGTAAAGGGGAGTAGAGTTAATCGTCAAGGTAAGGAAATCACTCCAATCTCGATAATATGTCTCCACTAGTCGTTACAAGGAATATGGGTTTAGATTATATGAAAATCATGCATATATATACAAATGTATGGAAAAGATTCAATATGTTGTGCGTGTGAAAAGAGAAATCGAAAGTAAACTCGAGTTTGAAAGATTGCATCGTATAAATAAATAATAGAAACACATGTTTGATCAAAATTTGGATGGTTCCAAAACGGAACTTTGACTAACCAAAGTGGTCGAAAAGTCTTTTGAATTTGAGGAGCATGCTTTGGCCTAATAGGTAAAATACTCTCGCCGACAAGTCGGTTAACGGTATTTACCCTTCCGGTTACTACATGTCCCAAATCAACCGAAATTTCGAGACTTGGCGGGATTAAAAAAAATATCAAGGAGTGGAACTAGTCGACAAGGTGCGGGTTTCACCCCTATCTTGACGATTTCGTATCCTAAGTGTGGTTGGTACTCGTCGGGTCAAAATTTAATTTCAACACTATGACGAGGGTCCACTAGAACTTGAAATTTGAATTTCTCCATCAAGGTGAGGATTTCACTCCTAACTTGAAGGTGGATTTCGTGTAAGAGAAAAGGAAAGTGGATGGATTGAGAGTTGTTTACCAAATTATGGGTTTCACGCCTATTTTGGTGAACTCGTCTCGTTTGTGTAATATGTGTGTTGTCGGATTTAGAATAATCGAGTAAAACGCGTGAGGAAAAGTGTATATTAAAGATTAAACAAACAAGTATAACATGTCAAGAATATCACAATAAAAGTGAAATGATGAAACGAATATTAACGCATAAAAAGTATGTCAAGAACACACATAAAGGATAAAACGATGAAACAAGTATTAACACATAATAAAAATAAGTATAGCATGTTAAGTGTTAACACATAAGTGACACATATGCTTACAAGATCAAAAGAGAATAAATAAAAGCAAATAAGATAGCATGCAAGTAGTTTCAAGTAAAACGTACGAATAAGGCTCTAGAACTATAGACAAGGTTAAAGCATTCCTACTTTTCCTAATTCCCTATAGTTATGGCTCTGATACCAATCTGTCACACCCCAACCAATGGCGGAAACATCGGGATGAGACGAAGTGTGAAGATTGCTCGAGACATCATAACGCTAATAATTGTGACAAGTATTTAAATAATCCGATTTCATTTCATAAGATAAATTGTCAACATTACAAGAAATTCAAAGACAACAAGTTTAACAAAAATAACATGACAACATAACAAAATTAATACAACATATTAAACCCTAACGTCTATATGTGTATCTGGGCATCAACGCTACTTCTTTTCTTAGCATCATCCTCATCAACCTGTAACATGTTTAAAATAATTCAATGCAAAAGCAAAGGCGAGTATACAAGTTTGATACATACATAGCAAAAGATAAGTTTTAAACAATTCCTCATAGCAAGCATGTGATTCAAGATAAACATTTAAACATGGCATGTGTCTAACATATCAAACCAAGGAAACGCAATATGCTCATGACATTACCGATGATAAAGGGCGGGTCGTTAATCCTATAGCGCTACATATGTCACGGTTTGGCTCGTACGAAGTTAATGATAAATTCAACACATAAGTTTCACCCAAGTTTAAAGTATCAAGCCATCACGTGTACAAGCATGTTATAGGAATGTTCATGTGTTTAAGCAAAATGTTCATGTGTAAGTTTGTTGATAGATAAAACATGTTACACCCCAAAAGTGATAAAAGTAAAAGGGGGAATACGAGTATACTCACATAATTGCTAAGTCTTCCGATTATCCAAGTATTGACGAGTGTGCGAGTTTGGGAGGACGGAACACCGAGGTCACCCTGTAAGGGCAAACGATGGTGCATGAGTAAAAGGAATTATGACGGAGGATGGGAAGTGAAATCTAAAGTATAACTTGTTGATATAAAAGTATATATATATAAAAATACACATGTATATATTTTATATAGTTTAAGAAATATTTCCAATATGATTCCTGTCAAAAGTATTGTTGAAATATTGCCCCAAAATAAAATAAAAATAATTTTACATTTATATCTATTTTATAAAAATTAGTCGCATTTGATAGGTTTCGTTTTATAAAATTTACACGTTTTGTTTCACGGAATTTTACGAAAAACGGACAGAGTTTCCTCTGTTTTTGGACGATCCCGACAACATAAGTTGTCGATAAATTTCCCAAAATACAACAATTAAATTATAATATATAAATAAATATTGTTTTATGTATTTTCTTTTTGTAAATAAGTTATAAGACTCGGATTCACGATAAAATGTTAATTTATCACAAAACAAATAAATTAATAATTCCGACATTGTTATTTGAGTCTCGTGTTAACCCGTGACCCGACACGAGGAACTGAACCAACTCAAAATAGACTGAAGTGAGCTTGAACCGGACATAACAACCACTACTATTGTCACCGGTTGCCGGAAACACCGTGTTCGAACCATTCTTGAACCTGCAACGGACAAATCACACCTGAGATCTAGGACCGAACTAAGAACTGATTTTAAAACCTGAAATGATACAAACCTAACTGTCGTCGACTGGAGTGGATTGACGTCGGCCGGAGCTTGAACCCGAAATCGAAAGCTGAACCAAACGTGGACCTGTCCCGAAACAAACCAAGCCACTGCCGCTGAAGAAATGTGTCCCGAAACAGGAACAGACCTGAACTCGAGCCGCAACAGAAACAACCTTGCCTGCGTTGCCGGAAAACGGTCGGTCTAGAGCCGCCGCAAACCACTGTTGCCGCCTTACTTCTCTCTCCCGTCGCTGTGTTTGCGATTTCTCATCGGAAAGCAGTCCAGTCGGCAACCACCTCCGCCTTAGGCGGCGCTGCTACCCGCGTCACCCGACGGAGAGACAGATGGGAGACCGAGGGGGGGTTTGTGTGGTCTGTGTGTTCGTTCCCATCGTCAGAGTGCCCCGGAGAGCCGGCTCCGGTCACCGGAAATTCACGAGAGAGAGAATGAGGGTGTTGGTTGCTATGTGCAGAAGATAGATGCAGAGACAAGGGAGGTGTCGGCTGGTGTTTTTGAAAGAGAGGTGAGGGTTTAGAAAGATAACTTAGTTTAAATAGTTAGGTTAATAATTGGGCTTGGGCCCCGGCCCACAAGCCTGTTACTAGAGTTTTTAAGCGGCCCAATCACGTTTTCAAGATCCGTTTTCGAACCCGAGCCTTGTAATAGGTCGTAAATTGTTTATTTAGCATTGAAAAAAAATACGCTAAGGATGTCGGAAATAAATGCGTGACGCGTTTGTTGTCGGTTGCGTTAAAAGCGCGTAAAATGTGTTGTTTTTGGTTCTTAAACCGTTTTTTCTTATTTTGGTTCCAACTGTGATTATAAAAATAGAGAAACAAACGCGTATTTTCTACGAACATGGAAGTACGGAAAATACAAGCATTGTTTTCTAAATATGGAAAGTATGAAAACGCAGGGCGTTACACATAAATTAACTAAGTAATTGCAAAACCAATTATTTAATAGCAAACCACCCGTTAGCGTGGATCGAACTCCGCGGTGAGTTCGCTGGGGTTGCAGGGGAACAACGTGCCCCCCGCATGGGGTTCGGGCGGAGCCCCGAGCTAAATTTAGTTCATATTAACTGCTTAATAAAGTAATAGGATTTCGAATAAGTCTTGAAATTTTATGAACACTCATGATTTCGGATGATCTCAGATGATTTCGGATGATTTCGGATGTGTCCAAGACGAATGATTTCTAATGAATTATGTCTTGGATTCATCTAAAATAGTGATGCTTAGTCCGAAATGATCCGTGACACTAAGTCCGAGATGGTCCGAAATGATCAGGCAGTCAATGATCCGTAATGGATGAAACAGATGCTTATCCGGAATGTTCATCCGAAATGCCTATCCGTAATGTGTTCCACAAGCTACAAAAAATCCCTAATTTAAGCAGTTATCAATTGATAAGGTTCAAATCCGAAATCTTAGGGATTATGGGATTAAGTTTCCTGTTTAAATATTCATTATGTTTATCTGTTTATTTCGAAAAATTATATCCATTAATAAAATAATAGATTTCGAAAATTCTAATTAGATAAAATAAATCAAAACAGGAATAAACACCCAATAATCCTAAATTCATTCCAAAAGTAAGGGAATTTTCGAATTTTTTATAATGAACATGTGATGAACCCTAAAACAAAACTTAATCACTTTATCCGAAATCTGGAAATTTATTAATCAATTTCTTGAAAATTATGATTTCGGAACAGTAAAATCTGATGAATATATGATCCGAGATGATCCGGTATGGAGGTTTCTAATCCGGAATGGCATCTCGGGTAAAAAGGTTTGAAGTTGTTCTTCCGTGATGCATCCGTAATGGATCCGTGATGATCCGTGATGATCCGTAATGGATCCGTGATGATCCGTAATGGATCTGTGACAAAATTATTTGAAGGTATTCATCCGTGATGTATCCGTAATGGATCCGTAATGATCCATAATGATCTGTTATGATCAAAGATGATCCGTAATGATCCGAGATGCATTCGAGATGATGAAAACCCAGATCCGTAATCATCCGTAATGATCCGTAATCATCCGTAATGATCCATAATGATGATTTCGGATGGCAAAAACGGAATTTTATAAAGTTTTCAAAGCTGTTTTCCTGTTTTAATCCAGATTTACGGATACAAAACAGAACCGACTAATCAACATACGCTCTGATACCACATGTTGATTCAGTTCTGTTTTAGGCATAATGGAAAACATTAAAACATACCTGTTAATGCAGTTAGTGCGTTGGAGAATCCAGCAATGGAGTTCGACATGCTTGTCATCGTGATCTGGTTCCTCCTTAGGGTGCTGACTGATGATGGGAACTTAGAGAACCGAAAAGGGTATCAGTTAGGAGAGGAGGTCGAATTATGATGTTATGGCTAATGGGGTGTGTGTAATTGTGTAACTGAGCAAAAAACCCCTTAACCTCCACATAACTCTCCTTATATAAGCACCCAGGAGGAAACCCTAATTAGTTAATAAGGGTAATATGGTCCATCAACAATTACCAACTAATTATATAATAGGTTGTTATATGTTTTGATCTCTATAATGTAAATGATTATAATGGCTACTAGATTAAATATAAAATAAATATATTTAATCTTACACAAACTGGACCATGAACACCCTATATATACCAACTGTTACCAACGGGTTTATAAATCTTGACTACCATCTGTTACCGACCCATTTCACCATATCTCATCTCTACCGATAACTTGTGTCCAAACAAATATGATGACAAAGTCCACAGAAACACAAGGCCATACACACACACCAGAAACAGAACAGGGGCATAAGCATAAAAACAATAAACAAGGCACATAAGAACTGACAACTAACATACATCAGGTTGCACAACAGAATAGACCGAAAATAAGATTCCAAAACTCAGAGGCAATCAATATATAAGAAAGTAGAATAGAACTTCTCCGTTAATCACCGTCAAAAACCGACTGAATCAAAAGTTGCATCTAAAAAACGAGCTCGTGAGGTTTCATGCCTGCTTTCAGTGAAAATCGTGCACCCAAAAAGCTTTTCAAGTCGGGAACAGCCTCAATGGATTGTGTCCATGCTGTGTCCACAGATTTCTGGTCATCCTTTTTCTCCTGTGGAAGTGTGTTCTCTCCTGTACATAAATAATATATCTTTAGTTTGTGTAGCACCAACCTAATCTCATATTACTTGGTACTTACTGGTCCAATCTCACTATTTACTTAAAAATGCGTTAATTCAAGTTAGATTACATTATTTACATCTCAAATAGGTTAATAAAGTCAATATTCAAAATGTATTTTAATGCATACAACTTAGCAAACATGTATTGTTAATTCTAGTGATCTTGGTTTTAAAACGCGCACATAATGCGTGATGCGCACGATGCGCTAATGAGATCGCATCAGGTGATGCGATGTGCTGATGAAGTTATTACATGATGCGAGGCTGATGCGCCCTAAATCGCATAATGCGCTCCTGATGCGCTTGCATGATGCGCTGCGCGCATTTTTCTGAAATCGACCACTTTTGAGTAAAATTGACTACATGTACCCTTAAGAGTTCAAGGCTTATTTTGGTTATATTGAACTTCTTTCATGGTACTAGAGCTATTTTGTTGTTATTAATTATTTTGATCTCTAAATTTTTAGTGTTTAAAGTTAACAACTTAAAATATTATCTATAAATGTCTTTTCAAATAACAAACGCCTTGCATACGTGATGCACACGCATCACACGTTGCGCATCACCCATCGACTTTTGGATCAAAACGCATCGGAGCGCATCACGCATTTTAAAACCAAGCTAGTGATATGGATTTATGAAAATAATAAACCGACTCTTGATTTTATGGAATACATTAGAAATTGTGCATGTGGTTCAACCCACTCAGAAATAACCCAAATTGACTCAAACCAGCCCAGCCCCCTTTTGCAGCCTCTACTACAAAGTGGAACAAAGATGAGTATTACCTCTTTCTCTGCTTCGAAAAACTCGCCTTCTCCTTTCTTCTTCTTCTTCTTCTTTTTAACTTTCTTTCCAATATCATCAAACTTCTCGACGTTTACTCCTGAGATGTCGACCTTCGTTGATGTGGCAATCACATATGATTGATTCACTCTCCTCAAAGGAACACCATTTATCTTAAAGGGACCTACAAAGTGAAAATCAGTTTTAGAGTATGAAAGAAAGACGTAGCGAAATACGTATAGACACAATGGCAGAAAAATAAGTAACTTCTGCCTACACTGATAAAGCAGACAATGTCAATTTCATCATTAGAACGCATCAATGAACAACAATGATAAAACATAAAGTTAAAGAGAAATATATCATAAATAAGAACATAAAACGGCTTGCTTAATACCACCTTCATATCAAAAGAAATATTCCATGTTCATCTTTATAAGTTAAAAACACGTCAATAATGTATACATTTGCTACAAACCATACTCCATTCTTTTTTCTGATGGTAACTTAGCTTCAACAGAAGCTTTATAAAACGTTGACATTTTGATATATAACAGGAGTGAACCAATACCGGTTTAATGTAAACAAACTTAAAAGAATCAATAAGAATCCCAAACAACAATAGTTATTAAGTAACTGATGTAATCAGCACGGTTCCAGGGGTAATGCTAGCTCTGAACACATACATACAACAAACCAATTAAGTAACTGACTGCGCTACGTTAACAATTCCGTAAATTCTAAATTATTTTTCCCGCTTCTATTATTTCACCCATTTGTATCCTATTTTTAATTATATATAAAACTAAAAAAAGCAAATATTTAAATCTTCATTACTAAATATTTAATACACGGGTTTCTAACCTAGTAGAATAATACACACCTGAGCTTGGTGGGTCTGGCCTTGCGTTTGTTAACAAGTGGTTTCTTTACATCGTCAGCCAGATAAAACTTCGGCGGCTTCTCTTGTGGTACATCTTTGACCTAGAATACTTTCCTACACCCTTGATCAAATCAGGGTTCCTGCACGCATGAGCCTTCCTCTGCTGTGGTGCCATTGATTCTTACCTAAAATGCCAGCAAAAGACATAAATTTATCACCTGAAAACAATCATAGATGATAGATTAGCCCAATCTTAAACCTAATTTTTAATTATTCGTTGAATAATCAATTATTAAGCAGAAAATTAGAATTGTTCGTTGAATGTTCAGTTCGTTTGCATCCCTACATCTACCAGATGCATATCAGCGGTTAAGAGGCCGGTTACTGGCTGGACCAGTCCCTGTTTTTGCTTCTTACAAAGAAACACCTCAAATGAAAGAAAATACATATTACAAAACAAAACGAAAAGAAACCACAATACGTTTCCTACGAGATGATTACCTTTCCCAGAATTAAGAATTTCGTGTATCGTCTAAAACATTAATCTTTAGGTCGTAGTTTCCCAAATCACGTTGCCCTTCTTGAATTCTTCTAACAGATTCACCAACACACTGCCTACACTTATTGATTATAATAAGCTCAAGGGTTGGTATGTCCCCAATTTCTAGGGGGATCTCTTCAAGATTATAGCAGCGGATAACTTCTAAATGTTTCAGACATGGGAAGCTTCTACTATAGGCTTCCCACAGTTTGATATTTAAACCCTCAAGTCTCAAGAACTTTAGTTGTGGAAACACATGCTCAGCTGTGTTCCAGCAGGTTCCAGAAAATGAAATGCGTCCTAGTTTAAGAACCTGGAGATTGGGTAATGACTGAATGATTGACATATCACTCCACGGTAGATCACAACCACGTATTGTAAGTCTTTTCAATGTTGTTGGGAATGTAATGGGATTCTTTATTTCGCCACGGCAAGTTAAATCGAGCTTTTCAAGGTAGGTGAGAGATTTGAAGTCATTTTGTTCAACTGAGTAAGTAGTACATGTAAGTTCCTTAATGTAGGGAAAACACTTTTGAAAATTATCTACCCCATCCCCCAATTCAACATTTGAAATCGCTTGCAAATTCATTGGCTTTTCGATGGATTGAAGATAAAATGACGTCTTCACTCTAAATCCGGGAAAAGGACGATAACTGCACAAATGCCTTAGATTTACCATATCCGATATGTTACCGGGTATAACTACTGTATCGCTATCTTTTGTAAAATAAATGAGGGTTTGAAGATTCCATAAATAGCATATTGAAGATGGGAATTTTTTTGATGAATGGCAAATTCTAAGATACCTCAAGTGAACTAGTAATTCCATGCCCTTGGGAAATTCATCCAATTTGTATGTTTCTAGATCTAACACCCTAAGTAGCATGAAGAAACGGAAATACCTTGCAATATCGTCACTATACAACGTGAAATAACCAAAAAAGAGCGATCGAAGGTTTTGGGTAGACAGACAAGGAATGACTGGAATGTATTTTGTATTCATGAACACGCGGACTGTGGGCTTATATGATGGTGTAATAACATCATAAAGATGGAACAACATTGGATGCTCTATTGTAAGGCTGAATCTTTCTTCCTTGGCTTTTTTCCAGCAGAGCTCCCTAACAAGGTCATGCATTTTACATGCTTTGACAGCTCCATTTGACTTCCACCTGTCTACAATTACAAGATTTCTGTCAATTAGATCCATTAGGTAACCTTCTGCAATATCTTCCAAGCTTTGATTTCCAGTTTGTTGAATAAACCCCTCAGCCACCCATAACCGGATCAAAATCTTTACTTGAAACTTGTAGTCTTCATGGAAGCCACCAAGATAAAGAAAGCACTCTCTCAAGTGCAGAGGAAGATGATTGTAACTTAAAGCTAATATTTCCACACAACCATCCTGGTCACCAACAATGTACGAATCCACCCTATCAGCAATTTCCACCCAAAACTTTTCACTCCAAGAATGTTTTGCTAGTACTCCTGCAATGACAACCAACGCAAGTGGTAATCCATGACAATGTTCTACTATTCGCATACCCGGTTTAATCGACCATTCAGGGCACTCATCGCCCTGGAACACCTTCTGACACAGCAACTGCCAACTTTGATCTTTGTTCAAATATCTTAAGTGATGAATAAATCCATCTGAACTTGCATGCTTGGCAACTTCAGTGATGCGACTCGTGAGCAGAATTCGACTTCCATTGTTTCTACCGGGGAAAAGTGATTTCAGGTTATCCCATGTTTCTTTATCCCATATATCATCAATGACAATCAAATATCTCTGATCTATTAGGTGTCTGTGCACCAGTTCATGAAGTTGACAGTCACTTGCCTTTACAAGGTCTAGTTGAGCATGGTTGGATTTCAGAATCCGAGTCAACACAGCCCGCTTATCATACGTTTGAGAAACGGTGACCCATGCAATGACGTCGAAATGATACTTAACATAAGCATCATTGAATACTTTGGTCGCCAGGGTAGTCTTTCCTATTCCGCCCATACCTACAATAGAGACAACATCTACCTTCTTTCGATATTCCACAAGCCTTTTTATTATCAGCTCAGCATCTCGATCAAGCGCCACGAAGATTTCGTCCAATAATTTCTTTGATCTTTGTGAATTTCCGGAGAAGGAAATTGGAGCAGGAGCAGATTGATTTACTGTTCTTTTGGGTCTTGGAGATGAATCTATCTTCTTGTTCAAACTCATGAATTCTACCTGGAGAGACTTGAATGATGTCATAACATCATCAAGATTTAGGGAGCGTTTAAAGTCCTCAGATGTAGGGAAGTGGCCATTATTCCTAATGTGAACACCGGATAGAAACAGATCGACGTTATACTCTGCCTCTTCAGCTGCGTATATGAATCTTTTCTTCAGATCAGTGAGTTTTTGGAGGTCTTGATGTTGGTCGATGAAAAGGGTTTGAATCATGGAGCCAAGCTCTTCATAGAGAATCTGGAATTGAGGCCTTGCATATATAATTGAATGGATGTTGATCAGTGGGTTGTCGTTGCAGTTGATGAGCTGATTCAACTTGTCCATGAACATCTGGACACCTGCGTATGCCATCTTTCTTGTCTCAACGTTTCTGAAATAATAAAATTAGGGAAAGAAAGAGAGTTTGAGTAGGTCTCGTCACTCTCAAATAATTGCTTGCTTGGGTTGTGAATGTTGATTGCTGAAAGTATAGTCTCTCTCAAATAATTGATAGGTTAGGTGAAATACAACAATAAAATAATAAAAGAAACAACGCGGCCAGTTTTTAGTTTAAATTTAGAGTTAATTGCCCGGATGGTCTCTGTGGTTTGTCATTTTCAAAAGGACAAACCATAGGAAGCATACCTGCTATTTTCAAAAGGTGAGGACTAAACGTGAAACCACAGGGACCATCCGGTAAATTTAATAGGATTAATGCGACCAGGTTGAACCGTCAAATACACCCGATTAAACTGTTTCTGAGCCCAACCAGATACGCTATAAAAACCGGTTATTAAAGTTTTAAATAATTGATTAGCCACTGTTATTTTTTAAACCAATCAACTATAAATGTAGAAAGAAAAGGGGCAGCAAGAAACTCCACACCCAACAAAACCCCATTACATTATTACATTATGGACGTTAGTCATCGACCCCAAATAAGTTAACCAAATTTAGATCTACCGATCTACTCCTAACCCGCAAGAAGGCGGTTTCCTTAACCCTATCGACAAGAAAACTAGACGACACAAAGTTATTATTGAAAACCTTGTCGTTTCACGCAATCAGTAGCTCCTACAAAGTTGCCAAAAAAATAACCCCAATAACTTTTTTCCAATCTTTAGACTCAATGAGGTTTTCTTCTAGTCCATGGCTTTATAACCTAGTGGCATCTTGAGGGTGGTTCCAATCTTTAGACTCAATGAGGTTTTCTTCTGGTCCATGGCTTTATAGCCTAGTGGCATCTTGGGGGTGAGATAATAGGACCAATAGATCCTGGGTTCGATTCCCACAATGATAGCCTGAGATTGAGAAAACAGAGAGAGAAAGAGAGGGAAATCCAATTCAAGCATAAGTTGTTAGCTTGAGGGTTGTTTGTCTTTTATTAACCGCTAATAACAAACTAACTATTACAAAATACAACTTTAGTCCCTCTAATATTATTCTATTACAATAATCCCTCTAATATTATTCTATTACAATAATAGTCCTTAGACTATTAAATCTATTCTATTATGTAACACACAAAGGGGTTTTCCCATATTTAGTAGGTTTCCTCCTGAACTGGTGTATATGCATTATGCCTAGTGGAGATGGATATGATCAGGTAGTTCCGCTGGTGGCATGATGATACTCTAGTGGTCCGTCAGTGATCCAAATTTGTCGTTCAAAAAAAAATAAGGTTTCTTCTAGCTTCAATAATGGACCCAAAAGAGAAGTTTGTCGCCAATTTAGGGATCTTCACCCAAACGAACACATGCCACCAGTGGTGGATCCAGAATTTTAGCAATTCAAAATTGATCGTGAAAGAAACAACACCTGGGCTAGTTTTGATGATTTAACACTGGGGGTAGGGGGTATAGGGCGGTGGCGGAACTAGCCCATTAAATCAAGGGTATTCTAAAAAAAATTTTACCGTGCAATCAAATAATATTAAAAAACGATAATAAATAAAATATTAAAAAAAAGACAAAAATAAATACCTAATAAATTTGTTATTTTTCCATAGCTTGAAATCGTTTAGTCACATCGTCGTCTTTTACTTTAAAAACAAATACCTAAGCAGGGGCGGAACGGTCGGAACCAGTGTTATCGCAACAGCACACAACAGGATTGTGGATTCTTTTATCGAACCAGTGTTATTGGCAGCAGCAAAACAGGAGACCAGTGCCTAAGTGATGATCAGAAAGAATGCAGCCATACGTCTTTTTGTGTTTTTTTTTGGTTAATCTAATCACTTGGGCTTATCTAATCAATTGGGTCTTTGCTTCAATCGGGCTCCCTTATTTTATAAGTTTGGGTTTGTTAGGGGTATCCTTGTATTATTTTAGGAGTATATTTTGTATAAAACCAAAAAAAAATATAAAAACTACACTACACATACGGACTTCAGCCGTAGCCCGTGCTACGGCTCACATAGCATTGGTTCTGCCTCTGGTATAGGGGCGTGAAGGAGGAAACCACGGCCTGGTATGAACTACGGTTAAAATATAAACTACATGACATGAAAACAATTAAATGTAAATAAATTTAATAATAATAAAAAGAGTTAAGTGTCATTTTCGGCCATGTGATTTGCTTAATTATGCTGGTCTAGACCAAATTTTAACTTTGTACGATTACCGTCCCTGACATTCTTGAAACATGTCAATTCCGTCCAAAAAAACTAAGGTTGAATCGAATAATTGGACAAACCACAGGGATAAAATTGGCAGTTAAGTCATGTTTTTTTTACGGAACTGGCATGTTTCATGAATGTTAGGTACGGAAATGGTAAAAATTTGATATTTGGAAAATTACCCCATGAGTTTAACATGAACGTATTTTAGTCTTTTAAATCCTTCCTTGACTAATGCACCGCATTTGCGGGTGCATTTGGCCAGGGCCGGCGGCCCTGGGGGTGGGCGGGGAGGACCACCGGCCAAGGCCCGATATTTCGGAGGGCACGCTATTTTTAGAAAGAAAAAAAAAACCAATATGTATACGTAAAAATTTATTTTTTAATAGAGTATACCTATACAAACATCAACATAGGCCCACTTACAAAACTATTCTTATGCTTTAGATTAGTTATTAGCCAATTGATATTAGATTTAGACCTTTATTGAGCCCAATACACAATTTCATTAAGGCCTAAGGGCACGTCTTTTGAAGCTCGAATACGGTACACGAATTCTTAAGGCCAGCCCCGCATTTGGCCTAAGTGGAAGCAAGTGTCGTATTTGCTACAATAGATAGAGGCTGCACTTAAACAATTGCACGTCTGGACTGCGTCTTATTTAGCTGCATTTGTAAAGAAGGTGAGGGCCCAGGTAGGTTGAAACCACTTTCTTTTCTTTTTGTTTTTTTAAAGGCTGGTATTTTATTAAGCAAACCAAACACTCTATCGCCAGACACCAAGTTACAACAGATGCATCCATTTTCTTTTTCCAGTTTATTTCAGTTTCTATCGTTTTCTTTTTTCGATTACCTTTTTTTACCTTTGTTATTTACTATATTTTTTTACATTTTCTTATTATTTCAATGTTTAGAGTCGAGTTACGACATAAATAACATAACACATTTAGATATCATTTTATTTAATTTTACAAATTTATCTATTGATTGTCATGGTGTGCTAATGTGCTATACGTTCTGAATTCAAACAACGTCCATACGCAACGCGCGGGTAACTACGACCCTAGTTGCAAACTAAAAATACAATCTCACACCTTGTAGGCGAGAGCTCAACAAGCACTTATGATCTTGTCAAAGAAACTGAACCAATTTTGTGTTCGAGTCTGAAGGCCAAAAAACTACTTGGCTTTTATCCATAACTTAACTCAACCCGTCTGCTTTGGTCTTTCGTTTCTCAAAACTGAGTTTACAGTTTTCGGCTCAAATTGTGTAAAAATGACCAAACTTGACCATGAACACCCGTATATTACCCACACGTTATAAATCTTGACTACCATCTGTTACCGACCCATTTCAAAATCTTTATCTCCCACCTATTGTGCCCAAACAAATGTAATGACACAGTTCACAGAAACACAAGGCCATATACACACACCAGCAACAGAACACAGGCATAAAAACAATAAACAGAGCACATAATAAACGGACAATTAACACACATACAAGTTGCACAACAGAATAGACTGAAAATAAGATTCCAAAACTAAGTGGCAATCGATAAATAAAAAAGTAATAGATCTTCTTCGTTGTTGATCACCATCAAAAACCGACACGATGCATCCTCTAAATCTAGAGTTGGCATAAACATAATCTAGAAAACAAAATTGATTCGTAAGTTGCTTCTAAAAGACGAGCTCATGAGGTTTCATGCCTGCTTTCAGTGAAAATCTTGCACCCAAATAGCTTTTCAAATCGGGAACGGCTTCAATGGATTGTATCAATGCTGCATCCACAGATTTCTGGTCATCCTTTTTGTCCTGTGGAAGTGTGTTCTTCTCCTGTAGATGAATAATATAACTTCAGTTTGTGTATGTGGGTCAACACATCCTCAAACTATCTATTACAAATGGGCTATTTGGGTTATATTTCATCTCAAATGGGTAGCTTTGGGTAATACTATATCTCCAATGAGTTGCAAGTCATCCAAAGTGTACTATTACAGCTTAATAAAGGTATATTGTTAATTATAACGATATAGGTTTATGAAGATAGTAAACAGATTATTGATTTTATAAAATATACAAGAAATAGTATGTGGGTCAGCCCACGCACAAAAATACCCATATTGACTCAAACCAGTTACCAAACCAGCCCAGCCTGACCCACCCTTTATGTAGACTCTACTACAAAAGTGAACAAAGATGAGTGTTACCGCTTTCTCTGCTTCGAAAAACTCGCCCTCTCCTTTCTTCTTCTTCTTTTCAACTTTCTTTCCGAAGTACTTATCATCAAACTTCTCGACATTTACTCCTGAGATGTCGACCTTAGTTGACGTGGCAATCACATATGATTGATTCACTCTCCTCAAGGGAACACCATTGATCTTAAAAGGACCTACAGAGTGAAAACAGTTTTAGGATATGAACAGAAGTAGCGAAATACATATCGGCACAATGGTAGAGAAATAAGTAACTTCTGCCTAAACTAATAAAGCAGATAATGTCAAATTCATCACTAACTGAACAACAATGTTATAAACTTATAATTTAAAGCCA
This sequence comes from Helianthus annuus, assembly GCF_002127325.2. Classification (NCBI taxonomy): domain Eukaryota; kingdom Viridiplantae; phylum Streptophyta; class Magnoliopsida; order Asterales; family Asteraceae; genus Helianthus; species Helianthus annuus. The sequence goes on from NC_035449.2 coordinate 139,494,865, forward strand.
AAGAGAAATCTACCATTAATTAGCTACAAACCATACACCATTAGTTATTAGATTCGGATGGTAAGTTAGCTTCAACAGAAGTTTTATACAACGTCGACATTTTGATATATAACAGGAGTGAACCAATACCGGTTTCAAATAAGCAAAACTTAAAAGAATCAATAGGAATCCCAAACAACAATAGTTATTAAAAAATCATTTCATTTTAACAATCCATTGGAAGAAAAAAAAAAACACTACCAGTAACCAGCAAGAGCCCTGATGTAAGTTGCTTCAAGAAAACAACCCTTTTCCCCTTGAACCTCCCAGCCAATATAATCAGCACGGTTCCAGGAGTAATGCTAGCTCTGAACACATACATACAGCAAACCAATTCAACACAAACATAAAATACACATATAATCATACCACATACACTAAAAATATTTATGCACCTGAGCTTGGTGGGTCTGGCTTTGCGTTTGTTGACAAGCGGTTTCTTCACATCATCAGCCGGATAAAACTTCGGCGGCTTCTCGGTTGGAGCAGCCGCAACGGTTTGCTTCTCATGTTTAGGAAAAGCACCACCGTTTTTGGCCTTGATGGCCCAAAGACCCCTCTTGTGGTACATCTTTGACCTAGAATACTTTCCTACACCCCTGATCAAATCAGGGTTCCTGCACACATGAGGTTTTCTCTGCTGTGGTGCCATTGATTCTTACCTAAAAATGACCACAAAAAAACATAAATTTATCACCTACAAACAATCATAAATGATAGATAGATTTAGCCCAATCTTAAACCTAATTTTTTTAATTATCAGTTGAATAATCAATCAATAATTAAGCAGAAAATTAGAAACATTTTTAGATTTATAGAACACAATGCAATCAACAAATAATTATGCAAATGAATCATGAACAAAGCGTGAATTATATGATCTAGATGGATGGCTACAGCTACAATTCATATCAAAGCTTCTAATGAACAATTTACAAGCTGAAAATAACGAAAAATTGAATTTGAATGTGATAATTTAACCTAAATCGTTGTAAATGCAGAAGAACAGTTGACTGGTAGCTATGGCTAGCAAATATTGATAGAAGCTAGAGGATTTAGAGCGTTATTGGCGAAGTGACTAAGCGATTTGGATTACCTGTGAAGAAGAGCCGCGGGATGTTGGTGCAGTCGGCTGAAGGAATGGATGAAACCCTAAGACTGGTTTATATGTGAATTGTGTGAAGGGGTAAAATTGTCAAACAAAAACCCTAATTTTACCCCATGTTTATTAGAAACTTTTTAAAATCGTTGGGTTTTGGAAAATGGGTTATTGACTTATTGGTTTTTTTTTTAAACAAAGCCAACAAGTTAAAAAAAAATATTTAGGATTTTTTTTTTTTTTTTGACGGCTAGATCAGCCGGTTAGGTATTGGCCTTTGATAACCCAGGTCACGAGTAGGAATCATGTGGTTTGTATATTATTGTTAGTTTGAACTAGTAGGCCTTTGCCCTTTGATCACCCAAGTCACGAGTAAGAATCTCGCGGTTGGTATATTATTGCTAGTTTGAACAGGTGTCACAGTTCGCTACCGCAAGATTCGACCCTAAGACCTCCCGGGCAGGAACCTCACATGAGTGGGTAAACCTTCCCATCTCCCCCCCCCCCCAAAAAAAAAAAAAAAAAAAAAAACCAATTGGTTTAGGGATCATTGGAGTATTTAGGATTACTAAAGTGCTTTTTATTTTAGCTTTTTAAAAAGAACTATATTTTTGTTTTTCAAAAGTCACAAAACCTGGCTTTTTAAATAATTTTTGACTTTTTGAACATAAAATTAATAATCTACTCTCACCCTTTAAAATAGCAACCTAACATGGAAATTTATCCCATGTTTTTTGGTCATTTTACTTTTCCCACCTAAAAGCTAATCCAAACATTTTTTTTAAACTCCTTTTAAAAAAGTTATAAGTCAATAAGCGCACTTTTGAAAAAAAAAAAAAAAAAAAAAAAAACTTTTTTGAGTTAAATAAGTAATCTCAAACACCCTCTAAAATCGCTTATGGTTATGGGATAAGTAGAAATAATATATTTAAAGAGTGAAACAAAAAAAAATTAAGGATTCAAAAACTATCATTTGGATGTTTATCCAAAGATCACCTAGCGTTAGTTTGGCTAGTATGACGACGAGTCATGTTGGTTGCTAAGCTCCTCTTACTAGTGGGTTAAGCGACTGCTTTACCTTTGTTTACGGACCTTAGGCTGCTTCGAAAGTAGAAATTATCTATGATAAAATTATTTATAACTAGTAAGTTTTAGCCGCGCGATGTCACAGAGAAATTGCGGTTTGATAATACCGATACTGTCATATTGGTACCAATGTTATTTGGTCGGTGCCGGTTTGGTTCATTACCGATACAACCCAAAAGAAAATCGACATGTGTCACATATCGATCAGAAACTATATAAATGAATACTGATAATGATCTTGTAGTACCGATAGGGGTGTTCATCGAACCGGACAACGAATTTTTGAATTATTCGAATCAAATTTTTTAAATATTTTTCTTTGTTGTAATTAGAATTTTATTAAAGATTGGTCAGTCCGATTTAGATTCATATTCAAATTAAAACGCCAATTCAAATAAATTCTTTTTGATTCAAATTCATTTAAAATATGTAAATTCATCATGGACTTTTTGTGCTTGGTAAAGGGCTATTTTAGGTCTTAAGGGCTGTTTGGTAGCCTTTAAATGGTCATTAAGAGGCTACCTCTTAATGGAATCATTAAGAATTTTAACAATGAGAAGGTAGAAGAATGTAACATGTGATGATTTACCATTCAGAGGTTATCTCTTAACCATTTAGACTTGAGATTACCTCTTATTCATTCAGAGGTTTTAAACCATTAAGAGGTAGCATCTGAATAATCATTAAGAGGCTACCAAACAGCCCTTTAGATTAAATTATAGATTAGCATGTAATTGTTACCAAACCATAAAACCTGACTAAAAAAGCATAAACCAAACTATAAAGGGGAATTGGCCTGTAATAATCCCACCTAGACCTTATTGGCCATTAATAATCCCACCTCAGAATATTCCCCCCACCAGTCCTACCTTTCACCTATTTTTCCTACAATGGTCCCCCGTTAAAAAGTTAAGCTTTTTTTTCAAATTACAAACAGATTTTTTTGGGCTTTTGATCAGAACGATGATACGAGTCCATTGATGTAAAACTTACTTCGAAATGGTGCTCCAAGTGACTTGATTTTGGTTAATTGGAAATTTAAACACCCGAATTGAAGCGTCGTTTTCATCGTTTGGAGCACCGTTTCGAAACAAGTTTTACATCAATGGACTCAGATTCTCGTTCTAATCAAAAGCCTTAAAAAATATGTTTGTAATTTGGAAAAAAGCTTAACTCCGTTAAGTTTCTTTAACGGGGGACCACTGTAGGAAAAATAGGTGAAAGGTGGGACTGGTGGGGGGAATATTCTGAGGTGGGATTATTAATGGCCAATAAGGTCTAGGTGGGATTATTACAGGCCAATTTCCCAACTATAAAATCCGGCTATAATCAACCATACTCGAGCCATAAAACAATTTTGTTTTTTATCATAATCTTTTTATTTATAATTCCCCTGATTGGATTATAATTTTTAATCTACTTAGTAGAGATCCATCAAACAATCATCTATCATTCAGCATGTATACCATTATACAGAAGATCAAATATGATAGCTCACATACGAAAAATCAACAAAATCCCGAATATAAATAGAAAAAAAAAAACCGAAAAGTTGTTTTCGGGCACACTACGCTTTATTTACACGAATCTTTTGGCCTTCGAGCACCTGCAAGAACACATATAACAACAGTTACATCTGAAACAATCAAAGTGAAACTACATTAATGGGGCGGCCGTGAGTTTTCCTTGACGGGTTCTCATGGTCACCAAAGAAAAGCTAAACTACATGGCTGCGAGAGTACAATCAAACATGCAAGATGTACAAACTTACAGCATCATTAAACGAAGAAATGGCAGCTTCTACCTCCTCTTCTGAAGAGAATGAAACAAACCCGAACCCGCTTGATTTTGAAGTTCCAGGAACCCTAGACACTTTGGCGCCAAGAACGTTTCCTTTCTCGGAAAAAAAGCTTTTGAGTGACTCTGATGTCACGGTTTTCGCAAGGTTTCCCACATAAAGTTTGTAAGGGCTGTCAACAAATGGGGTCTCTTCTGATGGAAGAAGTGTAGAGCTGGCTCCATTCAAAGGCTTCTCTGTGACATTTACTTTGATTTTACGCCCTCCGATTTCCTGTTCATGAAATTACCATGTTACCCTTGTTGGACAAATTGGACAAAAGGGTACCAAACTTATGTTCAATCTCTATTTGAGATGTCAATCTTTTTTTTTATTTTATCTAGAAAAAAGAGTAGCTTACGAGGTAACAAACGCGTGACCCTTTAATTAACCGAATTGGGCATAAGTTAGGTACCTTTATATGTGGTTAGCTCGTCTATAAAACACCCTCTAGTAAAGACAAAATAGTAACTCTTGTGGGCATGAATCAATAGATAATGAGCAAATATGTAAATTTTGGAAGAAAACGAATGTTTAAGATATAGCCTCACCGTGCCATCTAACTTTTCAATAGCAGCATTTACATCATCAACGGTCTTCATTGTGACAAAACCAAATCTTCGACTCCTTCCAGAGTACTTGTCATACATTACCTACAAATTCGAGTTATACAAAGTTGTGAACTTTATATTGATGTAAGAAAAACGCAGTTTTTTTTTTTTTGTAAGGAAATAGGGGTATTTTTGTAATTTGATAGTTCGGGTGCCATTTAAGCAAGACATATGTATGAAATTTGGCATTGGAACAAAGTCACTAGAGCTTCTAACTAAGTTTCGTATTTTTACATGGGAAGATTAATGCAAAGAGGAAAGATGATATGTGAGATAAGAATGTAAGTTTAGCCCACTCAATTGGTTTGTCTCATCCCAACTTATTAAAATCCAACACTTGATTACTTGAAACAAGAAAAGCTCTAGACACACTTGACTTGAGTGCACGACATGCACCTACATGAGGCGTACGACGCGTATGGGGCCTCGTCTCGCACTCTCGCCTTGGTGCCAAAGTGTGCACATTGGGCACTTTTGATTACTATTATAGTCGGTGAAATTACCTAACTATCACCAACTCCAACCAAATAGCTATCTTATTATGATTCTTGAAGTCAAAGTACTCAATTTGAAAACACAAGTCCAAACATCCTTAAGATTCTAACAAACAAAAGATGAATTGTTCTCAACAATTCAAGTAACGTTGGGCAAGCTCGTACACAAGAAGTTGATCGTAACGGGATGATCAATATTCCCAAACAACCAAAAAAAAAAACACACACACATTTGGTATTCAAACTGGAAAGTTCTTAACTTTTGCTCATCACTCTAATCCTAAACCCAAATCAAAGATGCAATATAACTTAAAAAACAATCTTGAAATTCAAGATCCTTTTAGAAAAACTAGAATCTTCCAAAAATCTACATTAAGTCATCAACAAGTGCATATATAAAACAAATTCTTAAGTTCAAGTCTAAGCCATTTGACTTCAAAAGTCAAAATCCATATGCAATAAACATAAAGTTTCCACATTAATCACTCACAAATAAGTGGAAAAAAAAGAAATTCAAACCCTGAAATTTATAGAACTTTTAAAATATATAAAATCCCAAATCAAATACCTCAGCTTTCTCAATGGCACCATGTTCTTCAAACACCTTTTGGAGTTCATCAATGGTTGTGGTACGAGGAATGTTACCGACATACAGTCGCCTGGCGGCTTCCGATGTGGGGTCAATTGTCGCCGGCGTTTCTTCGGCGACACAAAGAAGTCTTGTGGGTTGTCTAGTGGTTGAAAGTTGGAATCTGAAACAGGTTTGAGGAAGATTAGGGTTTGATTTTGTCGAAATGGGTTTGAATGATGATGGAATGGATGCTGAAATTGTGGCCATTTTGAAAAAACCCTACTCAGAGATTTCGCAGTTTAGATGAAGAAGAAGGTGATGATGCTGAGGTGAGGAGATGGTGAATGGTGGTGAAACATGAAAGAGGTTTATCCTCTTGAGTAATGGATAGAGCAAAAACATAAAAAGATACTTTTTTTTTTAAGTTAATGTCATTTTAGTACTATTGGTTTGGGTCATTTTACCACTAAAGGTTTGAAACGTTATTATTTTAAATATCATTTTAGTCCAAATAGTTTCAAACGTTGTCATTTTAGTTTCATGTCATCTGGATCATAATCTTAACAAATCGCCTTACCTGAGTACTTTAAAATCATGTTATTTAAAATAATGAAAGTGTACATAACACTGTAGCTTTCTTTATCTTTCTTTATCCTATATTCTAGCAGGTTGGGCAATTATACCCATTTTTCTTCAAAACCTTGAACATGCGTTCAATATCTTTCCTTGAAGATTCGTGTTTTTCATGAAATATACTCGTTTCCCGTCAAGTTGACTTGAGTGCCCAGCCATAACAAAATATGTCTGCCAAATCCATAGACCATTTGATGCCACCGCTTCTAGTGTCAAAGTTGAGCCATCGTGACCACCACAATGGTGTAACCCTCGGCAACCAGTTGAACATGCCGCCCAACCCAAATCCGTATAATCAAGGCTATCAAGCATTTGGGGAAAACCATGTACTTCGTCATAGACTTGGAATATCCATTGGATGTCACTAAAGATTGGGCGTCTCTAATAATGCTTGGCATATAGCGCTATATCACCTACGATTTTAATAAATATAATAACGAATCCTAATTAAACATTAAATGACATAACATTAAAATATTTAAACAAGTAAATAGATAGCAATACTAGAACAATAAAAAAATATAACATTTAAAAATTAAAGTTCACAAAAATTGAAGACTATCGCGGCACACTTTATCGGACATTTTTAAATACTTGTCCCATGAGTCATTCGCATTTCCGTACACCATTTGACAAATCGCCGTCATGCACTTTTGTAAAGGAGAAAAACCTTGTTGACGACGTGCATCTTCCCTTTATTGGAAAAATATATAACTATGTTCTAAATCGCCTACAACTCGTAAGAATAGTCGGCAACTCATCCGAAAACAACAAAGAAAAGTTTTCTTACCATACAGCGGATTCTCATAAAAATAATCGGTTATGAGCGGCTTCACAATCTCTTTGCAACGAAGCACGTCTTGTTAATGGTTCGGACGTTTCATCATCATCGAATAAAAGATTCACACCTGCTCGAACCACGACACTAATTAAGGTATGTTTGTTTTTTCTAAAAAAGATCTGTGCAGACTCTTCTGTCTGCGCCGCTTAGACCACGCACAGACATTGCCATATGTAGACTGTTTGTTTTTCCGAAGACGTTTCATTAAAAAACGTATGCGCGAGCTCTTCTTGGTGCAGACTTGGCACATCCACTTTTAAGATCTTCTAGGTTCTGCAGAGGATTAAACACCACTACCCACCACCACCGTCCACCACTGACTACCATCTACCACCACCACTCACCACCGTCCAGCACCACCACCCAGCACCATCATCCATACACCACCACCATATTATTTTAGAAGTCTACATACGTTAGAAAACAAACAACCTTTTTCTTGCAGACTACAGAGGTGGTCCACCTCTTATTCTACAGACGTCTGCAGATGTGGTCCATAGGCTGCAAACATTTTACCTCTTAAAAAATAAATTCCACCTAAATCTTCTTCCGTATTTCGCTTGGGAGAATAATCGGGTGTGAGATCCATGATGAGAATATGTATATATCTAACACCTATTTTTGCTTCACATCGCCAACACATTAAAGGGTTCCCCATTAACGAAAGCCATTAACGACCTGAGGCGGTGTGGCGCTCGTTAATGGCTGAGCTGGCACACCGTTGTTAACGCAAAACACGAAGTCTTAGTTTCATACATTATATCATTACACGGTTGATTAAGTGAGGAAGACCCCAAGTTTTTCTATGCATACCTTCTTTGTGACCCGGTCAACAGAGAAGACTTTGTGTTTAGGATCCAACTATTTATATATCCAACATCTTATGGTCATTATTCATAGAAACAATGTTCATCCTTGCCCAAAATTTTTCCTTATGGCTGTCATGTTTAATTTTTATATATACAATCCATATTACCACCACCTTAGCTCAAGACGATTTCGTTTACTTCTACTGCGAAAACACGGCTATCTATACGCTAAACAGTACGTATCAAAGAAATCTAGACGCCACACTCTCTGCACTTCCCACCACCAACAACGGCTTCGGTTTCTACAACCTCTCCACCGGCCAAGCCAATGATGCAGCCAACTCGATCGCCCTATGTCAAGGCGACCTTGACCAGGATGTGTGTCGCAGTTGTCTTAACGACTCTATTGTTAAACTGCGACAACTCTGCCCTAACCAAAAAGAAGCAATAGGTTTCTACTGGTCATGTATGTTGAAATACTCCAATGAGAAAATATTGGGAGGCTTAGGAAAAACGTTTTATGTGCATAGGGAGAATCCCCAAAATGCAACCGATATTGATCGGTTCAATGGTGCTTTGGGACCACTAATGAAGAAGTTGAGAGATGATGCGGCTGCTGGCGGCCCCTTAAGGAAGTTTGCTACGGGCAACATGATTGTTTCAAACTCCACGACGATCTATGGGCTTGTGCAGTGTACTCCAGACTTATCGGATCAGTTGTGTAACGATTGCTTAGATGGTGCAATCAATCAAATTTCAGTTTCGTTTAACGGGAGAGTTGGAGGAAGAGTTTATGCACCTATGTGTAATATTAGATATGAGACATATTCTTTTACTTCAGCGAATGATCAGGTTTTCCCAACACCGCCGTCACCATCATCATCTCCGCCAGCGCCACCACCAGCAGCGCTATCTCCGCCTATCCCACAACCTTCACCAACATCAGGTATGAGTTGTATTTTTTTTACAATAGGGATATCTTTAAAAAATAATGTATACTTAAATTAGATTCTATGTAAATAAAACCATTAGGAATTTATAATAGAGTGACAGGTAAACGTGTAACAAGCTGAGTCATAACCCCTTTTGAATAGCTTTGTTTTCATTATAATTGGTATACTTATGAATTAAAAAAAATACTTATAAAAAATATGAATCTAGTGCTGAGAACACGCAACATCCATTTTTTAGTTGAAAAAGAGAGGGAGGGAGGCCTACCATTTTCTAGCTGCAATGATGTCAACCGTGACCCAACTATGAACTATCACCATCTGTAAGAGAAGCCACGGTTTCAAATACGAAAGTGCGTGTGGATCACGGAGGAGGTGGTGATAGTTGTGTTCGCGGAAAGCATCTCCAAACTATCATCATTGGAGGTGTTTCGGCGTCCGGACTGGACTTGAGATCTTGTTATCAAAAGTTTGAATTGCTGAAATGAAAAAAGTCATGTAGAATAGTTTTCTTTATTCCCAATTGAACATTGGTTTTGAATAAAAGTTTATTCAGTTGCAAACTGAGATTTCCAATTAGTAATAAATTAATAATAAGGTATATGAAATATATATATATATAATATTCTCTTTCGTTAGAATGTATCGTTATCGGGCAGTGACATTTTCTTAATACTAAAAATTGCAATGTCTCCATCAGCCGTCTTACATTATCGTTGGTCGGGCACTAAACATCATTGACCTATTCCTCAAAGCCCTTTATAATAGTAATAGTAATAGTAATAATATTTTAACATTACCATTGCAAGATGGGGAAGGTTCTTCTCTCCTCCACGGATGGTCAGAATTCTCATAATCAAACGTTAAAATTACGTGTCAAGTTGGGTAGGACTTAGGAAAACATAATAAGATACGAAATCTTAATAAAAGTACATGAACATCAAAAAACATATAATAAAATTACGATGTCATTAGAAATGATAAAAACATACAACTTTCTCTAGTTGTTTCCTACGATGTCAATAGAAATGTAAAAAAAAAAACATTTCCCTCTAACTGAGGGCAGTCAAACTTGCTTTTGAGGCTTTAAAATTTGAAATTAAGACGCTTATTACAATCATTTATATGGTTATAGAACTTAGAGTATTCCATCATTTTTATCATCTATACTTACTATATAATAAAAGAAACTTGTTTTGGGACACTTGTCATTCTCTCATTTAATTGATTAAAATTATTAATAACACTACTAATAATAATAATATTTAATCTAAATTAATACAAATAAATAAAGATGTGTCGATAAGAAATAAGATTGTTTTTTTTTTTCTTTTTAATAAAAGCAAGATTTAAGAGAAACTTAAATGGTGTCAGCCTGTTTAAATCCGCTATCCCAAATGATGATGGTTCAAATTTTATTTGAAAATAAAATCGAGTAGATTGTTAAAAACAAAACTAAAACTTAAATATAGATAAGAGTAAACAGCCATTTTGGTCCCTGTGGTTTGGCCAGTTTTGCCACTTTAGTCCAAATCTCAAACTTATTACATCTGGGTCCCTATGGTTTGCATTTTGTTGCCATTTTAGTCCAAAATCCAAAAAACCTATTTTTTGACTGTTGCAACCTCCTATTTTGTCCTGTAGTGCAGGGGCATTTTGGTCCATGTTAATTTATTATAACATTTCAGTAATTAATAACATCTATCTTCAAGAACATCATCAAACTTCATCATCAAAACCTAGAAAATCAAGAACATCATCAAACTTCATCATCAAAATCCAGAAAATCAAGAACATTATCTTCAAGAAAATCAAGATCCCAGAACAAAACTAGAAACCATCACAAAAATCAAAATACAGACAATAAATCAAAACAAAAACCGATTTGTAAAAAGAAACGAGGCTCAGATCTGTATCTTCAAGAACATAATCAAACATCATCATCAAAACCCAGAAAATCCAGAAAATCAAGAACATCATCTTCAAGAAAATCAAAAACCGATTTGTAAAACCGCCATGGCTGCAAACAGAGGTTGCAAGAGCACTTGCCCTCCTCCGATTCTGCCACGCCAAGCTGCGGAAAATCTCAAATGTTGACCCGATTTTGACTCGGATTAGGTGAAATCATCACAGCCTCATGGTGAACAAGCATAACAGAACAAGTAACAACACACACCACGAAAGAACAGTTGTCTCTCTGTCTCTCTCTCTCTCTCAATACATATACATATATAACGGAGGGTTGTTGAAGATAATCAAAATCACTGGCGGAAAGAGGCGGCAACCACCCTCAGAAACCCTTGCTCCTCTCTGCCTCATAGAGTAAACTGCCATTTCGATCCAGATCTGCAGTGCCACCACCGTCACTCCACCCGCCACCGCCCCACCACCTGCCCTCTCGCTAAAACCATCCAAAAAAGACGCACAGCCGTTGGAGCTTCTGCTTCATTCTTTCACCGCCAACACCATAACCACCGCCACCACCAATCTCTCTGATCTCTAACCCCCACAAACAATCAGATCAAAATATTTCTGATTTCGATTCAGATCTGAAACTCAAAGCTTTTCTCTCCAATACACACGAATGAGAGAGAAACATGAGAGAGAGAGAGAGAGAGAAAGGAACGTAGAGATGACGATGACGATGGTGGATCTGAGTTTCGGTAGGGACGACGCCGGAGTGGTGCTCAGGTGGGACGATGATGATGATGATTTATTTGGGGATTATGTTGATCGATCTAGGTCTCAACTTAACTGATCGATTTAGAGAGAGAAGAGAGAGAGTCTGTTAGGGTTATATGATGATGATGATGATGATTTATTTGGGGATGAAGTTAATTAAGAAAATGTAAAATGAAAAGTAAAATGACCAAAATGCCCCTACACTACAGGACAAAATAGGAGGTTGCAACAGTCAAAAATAGGGTTTTTGGATTTTGGACTAAAATGGCAACAAAATGCAAACCACAGGGACCCAGATGTAATAAGTTTGAGATTTGGACTAAAGTGGCAAAACTGGCCAAACCACAGGGACCAAAATGGCAGTTTACTCTATAGATAAAGATAAGGGTGGGCTAAACGTACACCCCTTTGTTACTTGTCATACCCCCTTTCTCAAAACTTTAATAGTTGTCAAATTACCCCCTATAAAAACCGTTAGTTTTTTAAAATATTTTTTTTTTAGATTACATATCTAACTTATAATAAAATACTCCAAATAATACCACATAACATTCTCTCCTTCAATCTCATAAATTTTATTTATATTTGTTTAATAAATTTCTTTTAATATTAATATTAAGAGTAAACTGCCATTTTGGTCCCTGAGGTTTTGTCACTTTTGCCACTTTAGTCCAAAACTCAAATCTTTTGCATCTGGGCCCCTGTGGTTTCAGTTTTATTGCCATTTTAGTCCAAAAATAAATCAGGTCATATTTGTCTTATAAAATCCTGCAATTTTATCATTTTCCTCAGGGGCAAATCAGGTTATATTTGTCTTATAAAATATGGTATTTATTTATAAAAAAGAAATGATCATTTTGCCCCTGCGGAAAAGGACAAAATAGCTGTAGGTCCCTCGGAGGTTGAGGTTAAACCTTATCCTTGTTATGTTTAACACTCTAGCAAGTGCGGAATCCAAGCTAGAATGCAAACCGATAGTTTAGATGAGAACAAAAGCTACAAAGAGAAAGAGTAGACACACAAGATATCAAAGTTTTCCCTTGTATTTCAGTGGACACGGTTACAGCCCTTGACCAAACTGAAAATGCTCTCTACAAGACTTGGTTCACTCACATACACTGTCTAACTACTTTCGGATGTCTTGTGTGAAATGAACCATACATGGGTATATATACCCATAACAGATTGATTGTGTCGAAGGATCAGAATGTCTGTCGAAAGATCATCTATCGACCTGAAACCCTCCGAAGGATCCATATATACCTCGAAGGATGATATATCCTTCGAGGTCCATTTGAATCCATCGAAGGTTATCTTTCGAGGTCATCGAAGGATATAATCAATCCTTCGATGACATCCTTCGAAGCAAACAAACTTACAAACTGAGTGTTGACTGTTTGACCAAGTCAAACCAGGAGGATGGTTGACTTGGTCAAACTTACATTCAAACACTTATACAAACTAACAAATGACGTAAACAAGACTAACAAAAGACATCGTTTTATAACATTACAAAATACAGACAAAGTACAGACACAAGTGCACCAACAAACTCCCCCTTGGCTGTAGCTTTGTCTCGATCTTCGTGTCTTTAAGTCTCGGACGTCCTTTCAACTGTCAAATGATGCGATGACCATGCACTTCCCGCATTAACCAGTAGATTGAAGCAGTACAAGGCCATCTTCTGAAACTTCATTGCTTGTTCCCGATCCCGAACCAAGTAGTTGATCTTGTGATCCTTAAGAACAATAATATCCGACCTGGACATGTTAGTAATCCACATCGGATCTATTATTCGAAAGTTCTCTTGACTATCTCGGAATAAGATCACGGCTTCTCCAGTATCCGCATCATAGACCCAGCAACGAAAGTTTCCTAGAAAGTCTGTCTTCATTTTCAACAAAGGTATCTTCTTCATCACTTTTGGAGGATCATAAACCAAACGATAGCGAGCAGTGTTGGTTTCTGGATCAAGCGTAAACCTGATCTGCTCGTATCGAGGAAACTGCGGCTTGTATAGTGGATCCTTCCAACCCCTTCTTCTTTCCAACCTGATCTTCTTTGCAAACAGATCCACCATCTTGTCTTCGACTCGGTTAATAACCTCAAGTTGAGCCAATACTGCAACGTCATAGTAAGGAAGTGAAAGAATGCTGAGAAGAGATCTGAAGTACTGAAGACCGCATTCTCGTTTCACTACCATGCAGTGAAGTTCCTTAACGAACATCCAACTAATGATACGACCCCGAGCCTGATTCTTTTCCAGACTCATGTAATTAACCTGATCCAACGGAGCGAGCGGAGGAGGATTCCTAGCTAGGAAATCCGCTCGCCATTCGTTCACAGTCTTCTCACGGTTTTCTTGAGCTGTCGGAGAATCTGAAGAAAGATTGGCAAATTCTGCTGTCTTTTCTGCCACATACTCATCATCAAGAGCATTAACCTCCGCATTATCTTGCCCAACATAGACAGGACGTTCAGGATCCGAACCGATGAAGATTTCATCAATTGTGGAGAAATCGGTTTGGTCCTGAACCAACGGAGTAGCATCAATCATGCTCACATCAACTTCATCCAATTCTGTCAGAGCCAGTACCTGTTCATCAGACATTTCGGTAACATGTTCTCCCTCTTCCAACTGTTCACCCGTGACTGGATGATACTGATGAACAGCTGAGGATTCAGGAAGATCTGCAAACGCTTCTGGTTCCAGACTAACATGTTCAAGCCCTGTTGAAGTTTCTAGCGTTTCGGTCTGCTCAGATGGGCCAGTAGTAGCTGTTGAAGGAGCAGTAGGAGCATCTTGAGATGTGCCAGACCCACCTGCAGCACCGGATGCAGTTGCACCGGAACCTGAGGCAGCTGGTTGATCCGGATTTGCTGCATCATCATCCTTGTCATCTCCACGCTTTGAGGGAACGATGTCTAATGCTTTGCACCTTTCATTCCACAGCGTACCTACTTTGTGTTCCAACTTCTTGAAATTTGCTTGAACAGGCTTGAAGCCTTCTATTAATCGATCATCGCGATTTTTATATCTTCATGCTTCTGCCTTAACGCTTTTGCCTCATTCTCTAACACAGTACTATGCCTTTTCATTATCTCGACCTCCCTATCACGAGCCCTGTTGGCTTCTTTCAACTTTTCAATCTCTAAAGCCTGTGCATTTATCTTAAGATTCTGGGCATCAACAATTGAGACTAACTTGTTGTGTGCCTCCACATCCTGTGTTCGCTGCACACGATACTCTTCAATCGTTCTTGTATGCCGACCGACTATGGAACCCAATTCACTGACTTGTTCGATCAGGAATTGAATCTTTTCAGCTTCAGATAAAACAGACAAAGTCTCTGCCAGAGTCGGTCGCGAAGGCTCAGGTCCTGAGGAGCCAGACTGACCAGCCTGACCAGAAGCACCTGTAGGACCAGTAATAACAAGAGGAGGTCGTACATGTGTACCTGAGGCGGGAGTTGCAGGCGGCTGTTGATCAACAGTCACCGTGCGCGTCCCAGAAGACCTCTGAGGAGAAGACATCAGCTCCAGCGTCTCTGATGCAGTCAGTTGATCGCTAACAGGAGGTAGTTGTTGCTCTGGAGCCGTTAACTGCTGAATAGAAACAGGAATAGAGGAATCACCAGCAGTTTTCTTTGATGCACGAATACCCTGTCTTTTTTGCTTTCCTCTTTCTAATAAAACCCGGAGCAGCAGGGATATAATCCTCATCTTTGTCAGATTCTCCAGTTCTAGCCGTCTTCTCTATTCGTTCAAAACGGAGATTCCCGCGATTATCATAGACCTTTTGCATCCCTGGAGGAGGAGGATTATCATCCTCAGAAGACGAACCATCGTCACCAGAACCTCCTTCGTCTTCAGACGACGAACTACTCTTATCTATCAACTTCCTCGGCTCATCCACCTTTCCTTTACCCTTGTCAGTTGCAACATCACCTGACTGACTAGCAGGACCACCAGCTCCACCTGCACTACCGCCTGTCTCACCAACTACAGTACCACCAGTCTCACCAGCCGTAGAACCAACTACATTACTACGGACATCAGATTCGATGAATACACCCTGAACTTCTTCCGCAGCAACATTAACATCAACTTCAACATGTGCTGCAGCACTAGAACTGCCAGCAGATCTCTTGCTTGATGCTTTGATTCCGTGCTTGGCCCCGATCTGCGTGTTAGCCAAAGCGATTAACCTTGGCTCTTCATCATCAGAATCACTCGCATCTCGACGCCATTTGTTGTTCTGCGACGCCTCGTAATTCGGAACATCGAGATGACCAATAAGCTTTCTAATTGGATCCGATTCCTTATAGTTGGACATGGACTTGAAGATCAGCAGTGTACGCTCATTCATCGGATTGACAGGTAGAACATCTGCTTCAGCTTTAGGAAGATCAGGAATCTGATCATCAATCATCATCTGCAGAAATCTAGGATATAGCCAAAACTTGGTAGATGTTCGTTGGGTTGCTGACGGGAGTGGCCTTCGAGCATTTTCTTTCAGATTGTCGAAAATATAACGTGATATGTTGAAAGGCTTGTTCAGAATCAAAGCCGTAAACAATCCCGTTAAATCAATCGGCGACAGATCATATCCAGATCGTTTGTTGCTCAGGCAGTGAATAAGGATATGCAATAAGAACTTGTATCGAAGCGGCATAAACTTTTTGTTGATCTGATTTGCAAGAACGTTATCGCTGTACCGTAGCCTCATCAGTAAGCCCCGCTGACATTGTAAATCAATAGAAGTAGAATCTTCTGGTTGATCTCCAAGCTGCAAACGTGCTCTGATGGTGTTCTCTGTGATCACCACGGGTTTTTCAGCAACTAATCCACTAATCACTTCCTTGTTCTCCACTGTTTCAACCACAGCCGAATTCCAGAACTCCTTGATATGAGACTGATAAGCAGTGTGCTGTGTAGTGATGGCATAATTGATACGAGCGCGATGAAGATACTCCATTATTCCCGTGAATTCCGGACTGATCTTGCCTTCTGGTTGAAGATAAGCAACCATGTTATGTCTAGATTCAGACATAGATTCAACCTCAGATTTTTCCTTCTTCGTTGGCTTTGCCCGTTCCTTCTTTACTTTCGGTGCCATTTCTGTACATCAAAACAGTGACACGTAATGAGAAAACAGTCAAACAGACAACAAGGATTTCACACTTAGAAAAATTTCAATTTCTTGAAAAAATTCTAAGTGTTGAATCCTCGAAAGATGCTATTTAGCCATCGAAGGATTGACCCTTTGCTCGAAAGATGACAATCTGATTGAAAGATGTTAATTTTCTCGAAGGATGAAATCCCTTATCGAAGGATCAGCTTTCGAAAGATCAAAAAATTTGAAAGATATTTAAATCACTCGAAAGGTCTGATCAACCGAAGGATGGATCCTTCGAAAGGCCTTGTATCCTTCGAGTCTCACTTTGAAAGATAATATGCAATCCATCTTTCGAGGTTATGAGTCATCATCTTTTGTGTTGTTTTCCGTCACCACTGTTCATTGGATGATTTTCCGGTGAACATTTTAATTTCCGGTAACAGTTTTAAAAGGGTTCCAAAACATTCAAGCATCAACATTAACCATTTAACCACATTAATCATATCAGATTCAAAACCCACCACGGACACTAACTCATACGCATGCACTGATTTAGACCAAACACCCAAACAAGACTCTGTTTAACCCAACCCACAATCCTTGACATCAAGATTCAATCCAAAACTCTGTTATGAACTTTTTAAACATCAAAAACTTATCATTAACATGTTTACAACATTTATAACATTAGCACATTACAATGATCACATATCATTCATCATTTTCTGAAGTACAAAAACAAAGAAAAAAATTAAAATGACATGATCAAAGAGGATTATCCTAACACAAAATGTTGTTTGTGTTGATGTTTGTTAAGAAAAACAGGATCATCCTACCGTGTTTGTTAAAGAAATCCTGATATCTTAACTTGTTTTGATTTTGGCAGAGTTTCAGTACAACCAGAGGGTTTAGTGATAATGAAATTTGAAAAGTTATGTTGAAATGAAGAAGATGACACCTTTTATAGTCTGACCTCGAAAGTCGAACCGTCTCGAAGGATCAATGACCTTTCGAAAGATGAAAAGGTGTCTCGAAAGATCAGCTTTGGGTCGAAGGATCCCTATCTGGATCGAAAGATACCAGATATTTGAAAGATCTGGATCGAAGGATACCAGATATTTGTGGGAATCCTCGAAAGATATCTTTCAACCTTATCCATCTTTCAACAAAGTCTGATCAACTCGAAAGATCAAATTGGTCAAATCCTTCGTTGACCAATTCATCTTTCGACTGAGATGATTGACTTTCATTGACTTTCATTTACCATCTGATCTTTCGAGTGCCATTGCTTCCTCGAAGGATCAGATTTCCACCAACACTTTGGATTTTGGGAATTTCCAATTCAAACCCTTCAAAAATTTAGAGGTTTTCAGAATTGACCATTTTGAAAAATTATCCGTTATGAAGTTCTGCAAAGGTTAGTTTTATGAAGTATCTCGGCTTGCCAGGTATCGGATCGAGCACCAACATCAGTTAATCAAAAATAATATTAAATTGAAAATCTTTTTGGATTTTTGATAAAATAAAAGACAACAATTTGAATATCCTTTGAATGTTATCAAACGACATCACCGCTAATGTCGTGCTGATATGCACCAAACGACAAAACTGTTTAAAATAAGACAATAAAACTAAGCAGTAAATAAATATGTACAAACACAACAATATTTTTGCGAGTTTCTGGCGAAGAGAATCATATCAGCTTGCGGTCTTTTGTCAAAACACATTTCCTTTTAAAATTCTTTTACAGACGCGGATAAGTATTCTACCACAATTACCGATATTGTTATCCACTTAAACTCAGCGATCAAGTGTAATCATAATACAATGAGATACATTTAAGGTATGATTTATACTTACCGACCGGTGTTCATCCACTCACGACACATTCCCGTATCAAGGTATGCACGAGAGTTCATCTTACTGGGGAGTATACCATTTATCATCCGTTTTTAACGTATATAACATGTGAACAAGTCACTTATTTGAGTTGAAAACAAGCCCTATGTGATAGAATCACTTATTAATGAGGAACTTGATTTTCGATGCATGAAGGCATAGGAGCAAGTCCGTGAACAGGTCAGTACTTCCGTACAGCAGAGAGACGAACTTGACTCCCGGATAAATGTGATATTTTATCACTTATTTTGTATGGACATGTGATTGTTTATCACTTATTGAGGTCGAATGCAGTATGAGATATGTACACGTATGTATGGTATCATGGAAGAACTTAGACTTTGTCTTTTATAGAAACAACCATGATACCCAGATGATAAACAGCATAAACCCCGAATATCTCAGAACCTCGGCAATCTATCAAACGAAATTTCGGTACCAAGACCATATGCCAATGAGCGGTTCCCACGCGGTTTTCAGTTCGTTATGTTTATATCTCCTGCATACTTTAAAGTGATCGTGAGTCTACCGGTACATCATTAGTAGAGCTACTTATCATTTTCTTTTCCTTTTGATTTCTAGAAACATGTTTCAACCGACCTCTGATGTAATATCATTTTCTCTTATATTACCAAGAAACTCATTTTTGATTTTCTATTGTTTTTGTGTTTTTCTGAATTTTCTCCCCCTTAAATGCAGAAAGTAAATAAATTAAAGACATATTTTTGTATTTTTGTGGTTTTTCATTGTTTTTGTATTTTTCTTGAGACTTTCTCCCCCTAAAATTCAAAAATAAAATAAAGTAAAACGTATTTTTTGGATTTTTGGTTTTAGAAAAATATTTACAAAAACGATTTCCCGATGTCGGTTACTCTTGCTTCACCTTTATGCCGTTTACCAAAAGTAAATAATCGAATCTTGATTTATCAAATGCTTTGGTAAAAAGGTCGGCACGTTGGTGATCGGTATGAATGTGAACGACATCGATAAGTCTCTTTTCAAAGCAATCACGTATGAAGTGATATTTAATATCGATGTGCTTCGTTTTTGAGTGCTGTACAGGATTTCTAGTGATCTGTAAAGCAGCTTCATTATCAACATAAATAGGAGTAGTTAGGAATTCAAAACCGTAGTCCCGCATCTGTTGTTGGATCCATAGAACCTGGGAGCAGCAACTAGACGCAGCAATGTATTCCGCTTCACATGTAGACGTAGCCACACATGTCTGCTTCTTGCACTGCCAAGTGACTAGGCGATAGCCTAAGAACTGACATCCTGATGTAGTTGATTTGCCATCTTTCTTGCAGCCGCCGAAATCAGAATCACTGTAAGCCTTGAGATCGAAGTTATCATCCTTAGGGTACCATAACCCGGTGTCAGGGCAACCCTTCAGATAACGAAAAATCCTTTTGACAGCAGCATAGTGAGAGACCTTCGGATTCGCTTGGTATCTTGCGAGAAGACAAGTTGGATACATAATGTCGGGTCTTGATGCGGTGAGATACATTAAAGATCCAATCATAGCACGATAAAGTGAAGAATCCACAGCTTCCACTTTTTCATCCGGAGTAATCCCGTGATTCTGCGGAAGAGGAGTAGAAATTGGCTTCGAATCGGACATCTGGAACCGGCTCAAGATGTCTCCGACGTACTTGGTTTGATGGATAAAAATTCCAGATTCGGACTGATTAACTTGCAAACCCAAGAAAAACGTCATTTCACCCATCGCACTCATCTCGAATCGATCTTGCATCACCTTTTCAAATTCCTTGCATAACTTATCATCGGTAGAACCAAAGATAATGTCATCGACATACACCTGTACCAACAGAAGATCTTCACCTTTTTCCTTGATGAAGAGGGTACAATCGATCAAACCCCGTCTAAACCCATTGCTCAGCAGGTAGGTAGACAGTGTCTCATACCAGGCCCGAGGCGCTTGATGAAGACCATATAACGCCTTGTTAAGCAGTAAAACTCCGTCTGGATGTAATGGATCTTCAAACCCCGGTGGTTGCTCGACATATACTTCCTCTTCGACTACTCCGTGAAGAAAGGCACTTTTAACATCCATCTGGTACACCTTGAATTTCTTGAAGGATGCGTAGGCTAGAAAGATTCTAATAGCCTCCAGACGTGCAACAGGTGCATACACTTCATTGTAGTCAATACCTTCGATCTGACTGAAGCCTTGAACAACTAACCTTGCTTTGTTTCGGACAACAATCCCACGGTCGTCCTTCTTGCACTTAAACACCCAACGAGTTCCGATCTTCTTGTAATTGTCGGGCCTATCAACCAATTTCCATACGCCCAACTTCTCGAACTGCTGAAGTTCTTCTTGCATGGCTTCCACCCAGGAATCATCTTTCAATGCCTCCTTCCAAGATCTAGGCTCTTCTTGGCTAACATAGCAGGCGAAAGACCAATCATTTTGTTGTCCCGATTCTCGTATCTCAGCATACAAGCCAGCATTTTCGTTATTTCTGATTTGATTCCTTGTCCTTACACCACTGAGAAAATCACCTATAATATTCTGCTGAGGATGAATGTTATGAATTCGGGTTTCAGAAACTGGAGGAATTTCAACATTTGACCTCAAGTTATTGATATTTAAATTCCCGATATCATTCTGAAGCTGTTGAGTTGTAGAAGATGATGCATTTTCTTCTTGGACAATTGGCGCAGACACTGGATCCGTTGCTTCTGAAGTACCTTGAACCGGACGCAGTGCTTCACCATCATTTGCATCAACATACTCCTCATCTTCCGATGACAAATTGTAGTCAACAGCATCATTAAACACCTCATTTGAAACGAGATTGTTGACAGAAGAAGATGCTTGTGAGTCAACAATGATTGGGCGAGCTAACTGAGAGCCAGTCGCATTCTCGCTTTCAGACAACATTTGAGCAATTGCATTGTCATCATCAAATGTCGGCAGATTAAATGAGTCGAAAAGACCATCATAATCGAACATCCATGGATCTCCAGAAGGCTTCGGTGGATTAGAATATCTTTGAACTCTTACTTCACCCCATTCTTCAATCCTCTTGGTTGTCAGGTTCCATACTCGCAGATTAGGAGTAGCATACCCAAGGAAGTAACCTTCGATAGCTTTGGCACCAAACTTCCCGTCAGGATCAATCATGGTACATGGTGCACCAAAAGGTTCTAGATATTCCAAGTCAGGAGTCTTCTTGTGTAGGAGTTCGAAGCACGTTTTGCCATGTCTTTTCACTGTGAGAACCCTGTTTAACGTGTGGCAAGCCGAAGCAACAGCTTCATTCCAGAATCGAACTGGAAGCTGAGAATCAACCAACATGGTTCTTGCAGTCTCAATTAAGGTTCTGTTCTTTCTTTCAGCGACTCCATTTTGTTGTGGTGTGTACCGAGAGCTATATTCATGAAGGATTCCTTTTGCAGTGCAAAATTCATCCATAACCCTGTTTTTGAACTCGGTTCCGTTGTCGCTTCGAATTCGCCTCACCTTTAGATTATAAAGATTTTCCAACAAGGTGATCAAATTCTTTAGAATTTCTGGAGTCTCGCTCTTGTGAACCATGAAGTCAACCCATGAAAATCTTGAATAGTCATCAGTAACTACCAAGCAGAAAACCTCCCCATGCACACTCTTGTGTTTGACTGGGCCGAAAAGGTCCATATGCAGACGTTCGAGTGGCATGTTTACAGTGTTAACCTTTTTCAATGGATGTGATTTCTTGATCTGCTTCCCTTTCTGACACGGCACACAGACATCTTGAAGTTGAAAGTTCTTCACATTGACACCTCTCACCAAATTGTTTTTGACAAGGTGATTCATTTTTCTGAGGTGAATATGACCCATCCGTCTGTGCCAAGAGATCGTCTCCTTTTCAGTGGCTTTTGAAATAAAGCAAGTAACTTGTTTGGACTGAGTTATTGCTTGGCTCATATCAAGGACATACAAATCATTAACTCTTGGTGCTGATAAGAGAATCCATTCTGCGGGAATCTTGAATCCTGGCTTCAGCACATAACAACCGGCATCATCAAAATGCACGGTGAACTTCTTGTCGCAGATCTGAGAAACACTCAGGAGATTGTGATCCAACTGTTGCACATAATTGATTGTGTCGAAACTCACAATTCCATTTGAGATCATTCCCTCGCCGGTGATATACCCTCCTTTGTCTCCAGCAAACGCAACATATCCTCCTCTTATACTTCGTACATCGAAAAGAAGACGATAGTCGCCCGTCATGTGCCTGGAAGCCCCACTATCAACAATCCAATGACTATTAATAGTTCCTCCTGGAGCCGCCTGCACATGCAACTAACTTATCAGTTTGAGAGGGGGACCCAAGCCTTTGTGGACTTGGGTCGTCCTTGATCATCAAGGAAGGTGATCTCAATCACTTGATGATTAGGAAAAAGAACTTATGGTGCTCCCCCTGATTGAATTACCTGTTTTTGTTTCCAAGCTGTTTGTCCTTTACTAGTATTTGTATTAATTGTTTTAGCATTTACTGGTTTTACAGTTGTAGATTTTTCTTGTACAGGTTTTTCTTCTTTGACCTCTGATTTTAAGGCCTTTTCAATTACCTTTTGATTCTTTTGCTTTAACTTCTTTTCCCTTTCTTTCAAGACACGTGGGTCTTGTTTTGGGGAAACTGGTCGTTTTTGGTAATTGATTTCTTGGGGAGCACTCGTTTTTGCCTTCAACTTTTGCAGGTATGGACAGTATCTTACAATATGCCCAACTGTGCCACATTCAAAACATGTTCTCCGCTCTACAAACCTCGGAGAAACATGTTGATGACCAGACGAAGAACCAGACAATGAACTTTGTGATCTAGACGTACTAGGACCTAAATCACATCCGTTGGTGTGTTGGGTGTAATTATTTTGATCATTTCGTTTTAAAATTCTAACTTGTTTTACAAAATCAATGTTAGATTTATCCTGAAATGTTTCAAGTTTGTCTGAACCAGTGGATCCAACAAAGTTCATTTTTGGTTCTTGTTTCTTAACAGGAGCTCTTTTGTTTTGCACCTTTTGTTGTTGAACCTTAGGTTGCTCAACCCTTGATTGTTGAATTTTAGGTTGTGCAGCCTTAGGTTGAGTAGCCTTAGACTGTTCAGCTTTAGGTTGTTGAACCTTTGGTTGTTCAGTCTTAGGCTGCTGAACTTTAGGTGCTTGAACATTCTTGTTCTGAGCCTTCTTTCCCTGTACCTTACCCTTTCCGGAGTTGACTTGTTGTTTTCGCTCAATTGGTAGTTTTTGGTTTCCGTATTGTTTTCTAATTTGTTCACACGGAATTGGATCACATTGAGTGACTGTAACTTTGCCACCTTTGTTCCCCAAAAACTTATCAGTGCATCCTTCAAAAATTTGCTCAATTAAATCTTGATTTACATTTTTAATTGGAAAATCTTTGTTAGAGTAGATTTTGCTATCTCCTTTGAGCGTATACAACAAGTTATTCCCTTCAGAGCTAACTACAAGGGATTCCATTGCTTTTGACATTTCAGTCTTACTCGGTTTCACTGGTGGATCACACAGAATGTGATTCTCGATAGGAATATCTGTTGCAACCGAGTTAGACTGTTGTTTCACAATTTCTTCAGATTCATCGTCCGAAGAATCAGCATCCTCAATAATGGGAGGACTCTGTTCCTTAACACACGATGAATCTGTCACATTCTCAGATTCTGATTTACCTGAGGATGATGTACCAGTTGTGAACCCGAGGCCTGCTGCAAAGTCATCTAGACCGAGTGGCACAGTAGGTTCAAAACGGGGCATATCCTCGTCATCAGGCAATTTGGAGTAATTGTGATTCATTGGGGGAGGACATGATTTGTAACCAATACATTTTGCATCCCCCTTTTTCTTTTGAACATCAATAATGTGATCCAAAACATAGCGGGAATTGGAATAGCTTTCCAATTTCTGCTTAATTGTCTCACATTCACATCGAGCTGTTGCTAACTCTACCATTTGCTTTTCAATTGTGTCAATTAGATTATTGTTAGCATGTTGTTTTCTCAAAACAGCCTTTTGTAATTCAGAAACATCATGTTTTAATGACGCAATTGTTGCTTTAAACTCCTTTTCATTTCTGGTTAAAAACAAGTTAGCTTCGGTTGCTTTAGAAAGATCTACAATCAATTCTTGATTGTGTTTGTGTGTGATTTCAAACTGAATTTCCTTTTCTGCATATTCTAAACACTTTGCACATTCAATAGGAGCAGAAATAGAGTCAGAATTAGTATCACATACCTGAGAAGTTTGACCTTCTACGTGAGCCATAAAGGCTGTATGAAAAGAAAAAGATCCATCTTCAGAGAAAAACTGAGTAAGCTTCTCGGAAGTTCCAGCAGATTTCTGGCAAAGAATAGATCTCCTTTTGCATAATGCTTCAGCTTCAGCCAACAGCTCATCAACCTCCAAATCTAAAGCATCACTTGATAAATCACCAGCATCAAGTGATTCCCCATCCATGCTCCCACTATAACCCGAGCTATCTTCATCTTCTGAAGATTCACCAGCAGACACGGGTTCCACTACCTTCTCAATCACTTTAGCATAGCATGCTGTTCCACCATTTCCTCCTTCTCCAAGCTGAAGATTCCAGTTGCATATTTCATCAGCTTGAACAACTAATCCTCTGTGGGGATTAGTGTTTGTGGATCCAGATGTATTTCCTCCAACGGGAACTATTGATCTGTCAGAATTGTTGTTCTGTTGCTGTTGTGGCTGTCTTTGATTCCTGAAGGGATTCTGATTGCCTTGCTTAGATGGCTTCTGACACTCCCGCTTGAAATGACCCTTTTCACCACAATTGAAGCAAGTGACAGCATTCTTATCAAAACCATACTTGGTGTTGTTGTTTCTTTCCAAGTTGGTTCTCCCCGTCCTTTCCATAAACTCCTTTGCTCTTCGAATTGCACTAGCAAGAGCCCATTTGATATCCATCATCTCAAACTCTTCTTTATCCACTTGCTGATAATCTTCATTGGTTAGATTGATATTCCCAATCTGACCTACAACTAATCCACAATAAGCACTAACCAAGGTATTCAACATCTCCATATGCTCCTTGGCTATTTCGACAGTGACTTTGGAAAAGTTGGAAGTGTCTAATCTGACTGTGTTCGGATTGGAAGTGGCTTGAAAATTTGAAGAGTTTCCATAAAACCCTTGTTGTTGCGGTTGTTGCTGCTGAGCTCTGCTTGGGTCTAAGAAAGGCGGTGGTGTGAATTGCTGAGCTGTCTGTTGTTGTTGAGAAGAAGAATCTGGTCTTGAATACATCATCGTGTATGCTGAAGGATCAAACTGATTTGTTGTGGAAGGTCCGGTGTTTGAGATGAAAGCTGTTTGAAGCTTCGCATGTTGAGAGGCTGGTTTTTCTCCACTAATACCACCTGCAATCCCATAGTACATCTCTGGATTCTGAGGAGTTATTGTTCTTTTTGCCTTTAGCTTTTCTTCTACATCTTTGTTCTCCAATTTTTGAATTAACTCATAAACGGTGATTGTGTCCAGAACACCATTTTCCTTGAGAATTTCAAGATAACCGCTCCATTTTGCTGGTAAGCTATCAACGAATCTCTTCACCATTTCTTGTGGAGTGGCAGTGACTCTGAAGGCAAACATCTCACTCAACAGGTGATGGAACCTTGTAGATAACTCTGCCAAACCCTCATTCTCCATACACGTGAATCCTTCAAACTCTTTCTTCAGTAATTCTTGCTTGATCTTTCTAGATTGAGCATTTCCTTCACATCGTAACGTGAGCATATCCCACAAGCTTTTAGTAGTAGTGCAGTAAACAAACTGGTGGTAAATGTCTCTGTGAAGAGCTTGTGTGAGAATCATGAATGCTTTCTTTTCTAACTCAAATTTCTTCTTATCATCATCAGACATAGTGCTGTAAGTTTCTGGATTAGATCCTGCAACTTCCAACTCATTTTCAAATGGGGTGAAGAAACACATCCATAGATCTTGACCTTGCCCCTGAACATAAGTTCTCAGCCTTTCTTTCCACCATCCCCAATCATTGATGTGATTAAGTTTTGGCGGTTTTGTGCTTGTACCAGTTTCACTGTCGTTCTGCATCATTGCTTGAATGCTGCTGCTTTGATTTGTGACCAATGCCCATTGATTTGCAGTTATCATTGCAGCTTGAGGTGGGGCAATAGCCTGCATCCATGCAGTTTTGTTGAACTCTGACGCAGATTGCGTGGCTGATGATTGCGTAGCTGATGATTGTGGAGTCAAAGTTGTTGTAGTCCACGCGGATGGATCCCACTGACCGTTTGTTCCCATTTTATAAAAATTAATATATTAAGTGAAAATTGATTTAAAATTTGAAAAACAAGTTTTTCTTTTTGAAAATTCAATGTTCACAAACTATGTTAATATGTTGAAAAGAAACAAACAGCCGAAAGATCCTGGATCGAAAGACCTGAAAAACACAACTGTTAAACTTTAACAGATAAGGATCGAAAGATAATACTTGTTCGAAGGATCAACAGTGTTCGAAAGATCACTGTTGAATTTCGAACAACAATTTCGAAAGATTCTCCAAGACGAAGGATCCTTATCTTTCGAATGGTAACAGTAGCTCGAACAATATATCCTTCGAAAAGATTCCTTGGCTCGAAAGATAGATCACAGACTTCGAAGGATGTTCGAAGGATGGTTATCTGTCGAACCTCCTTTGATCGAAAGATAGTCTTTCGACTTCGAAGGATATCTTTCGAACAGATCTGACACAGTTGACAAAAGGTGACAGGTTGGTGAAAAAGGTGATTGGTTGGTAGACAACTTTCGGCAGAAGCTATGTTCAGACCTTACCTTTTCACCAACTCAGATTTGACAAATAAAAAAATTGCCCAAAATAGAAGGTTCTTATCCAGAAACCAGTCACCGGAGTTAGCCGGAATTTTGGCCGGAAATTACCAAACCTTTTAAAACAAGATTTTAAGTTACCCAAACCTTCCTTTAACACACCCGGTTAGTTTAGAACACGTTTTTACGTCAAGAAATCCAAGAAAAACACTAAAAACGGGTGCTAAACCAAGTGAGTTTTGTCCAAACACACCAAGATCTTGTATAAACTCGGTTTTTAACAAGGAAAAGAGCCACGGCTCTGATACCACTTGTAGGTCCCTCGGAGGTTGAGGTTAAACCTTATCCTTGTTATGTTTAACACTCTAGCAAGTGCGGAATCCAAGCTAGAATGCAAACCGATAGTTTAGATGAGAACAAAAGCTACAAAGAGAAAGAGTAGACACACAAGATATCAAAGTTTTCCCTTGTATTTCAGTGGACACGGTTACAGCCCTTGACCAAACTGAAAATGCTCTCTACAAGACTTGGTTCACTCACATACACTGTCTAACTACTTTCGGATGTCTTGTGTGAAATGAACCATACATGGGTATATATACCCATAACAGATTGATTGTGTCGAAGGATCAGAATGTCTGTCGAAAGATCATCTATCGACCTGAAACCCTCCGAAGGATCCATATATACCTCGAAGGATGATATATCCTTCAAGGTCCATTTGAATCCATCGAAGGTTATCTTTCGAGGTCATCGAAGGATATAATCAATCCTTCGATGACATCCTTCGAAGCAAACAAACTTACAAACTGAGTGTTGACTGTTTGACCAAGTCAAACCAGGAGGATGGTTGACTTGGTCAAACTTACATTCAAACACTTATACAAACTAACAAATGACGTAAACAAGACTAACAAAAGACATCGTTTTATAACATTACAAAATACAGACAAAGTACAGACACAAGTGCACCAACAATAGCAGGATTTTATAAGACAAATATGACCTGATTTCATTTTTGGACCAAAATGGCAATAAAACTGAAACCACAGGGACCCGAATGCAAAAAGTTTGAGTTTTGGACTAAAGTGGCAAAAGTGACCAAACCACAGGGACCAAAATGGCAGTTTACTCTATTAATTAATAACTAATATATAGATATCACTTATTTTTATTCTTATATTTATCTAAAATTAATAAATAACTTCTAATTTAAAAAATAATAAAAAAATCCATTTTGATTTAGAAAGATTTTTTTTAACAATAGATAAACCTGCGTAATACACAGGGTTCGTAAAGATATAACATTTTTTTATTATTTGCTATATAAAATTAAATTTATTCAACCCGTACAATACACAGAGTTTTTTTAAATATAACTTTTTTATTATTTAGTATATAAAATTATATTTATTCCACCCGTGAATACACAGGGTTTTTTTTAAATATAACTTTTTTATTGTTTGTTATATAAAATTACTTTTATTCAACTCGCACAATACACGAGTTTCTTAAAAATATGATTTTTTATTATTTAATATATAAAATTATATTACTCAACACGTGTAATAAATTAGGTTTTTAAAAATATATTATTTTTTTATTTAGTATATAAAATTACATTTATTAAAGTCGTGTAATACACGGGGTTCTAATCTAGTTTCTATCATATAATTACGTTAAAAAACACTACATTTCCTTTCTTCTTTCAATTAAATAAGATTTTTTATACCTTTCTCACATCCACTTTCAAAATACATTAAAAAATTATAGAGAATGAACAATGTCACCACAAAATACAGATGAATCTATTTCATTCACCCACAACCACTTTTTATAACATAAAAAACACACACGCTCGCAGATTTTGATGGAAGGAATGTGAATGCTCTTGGATAACTTTATTTTTTCTCTATAATAATATGTATTGGGTGATGTAAGATAAGTACTATAACATGAGATGAAAACCTATCAAGAACTTTAAACAGTGGGAGTTAAATATTTGTTGTTCATCATTTGCCACATGACTTCTAGATTCTTTAAAGTTGATAACATCCTGCAAAATATGAAATTAAGGTTCTCATGAATAGGCGTTTGGATTTGTAGTTTGACAATAACCATATGATAATCAGTTTTTAAAGATAGAGCTGTTTTTGATTTATCTAATTATCAAAGGGTCAATTAAGCCGTGTCATATCAAACAAACACAAACGATCGTAAACAAAAAGATGCAACTTGACATAATCACTTGTAGTCCCCCTTTGAATTGGGAATTCTGAAATTCCATACTTAGAATCTCTTTATTCTATTGTCCGTGACCCATGTATGAAGACAAATGGACTAGGAGCGTGCTGAATTGATCCTCAAACGACTTAACGGGTAAAAAGGAATGAAATGGCACATAATCCAACAAGGATGTTAAATTGTTAATAATTAGTCTCAGTAGTTTAATTTTGTATGGTTAAAAACGGTTATGAGTCTCATGAGTTAAATTGACCCATATAGGGAGTTTTATGGCAATAACTTGCAAAATTGACATAAAGTGTGTTTGACTTTAATGGCAAAAAACCTATAGGGATCAAGAACTACAAGAAGCTATGAACAAATGTAAGTATTACATAACCTAATAATAGAAAGTATGTGTATGTATATCATGTGGTTTAAGCCCATTGGGTTATATAATGTTACATACCAGATTAGAGAACTCAACCCAAAAGACTAGTTTGGTGGGTGAGAGAGTCTATTTGGTATATAAACCCCACACTGGTTGCTCATACAATCAATGTGGTTATGTGGGACAAGTCTCATACCTTGCAATGGTTTTAATCCATAACAATCGACCCTCATTTAGGACCAACATCCTCGTTGGCCACGGCTAGCTCTTTCCAGGCCATCACTCTGTGGGCCGCCACTTTGAGCCTCGTTCTAAGATGTATTCATCATATGTACATGACTTGGTGTGGTTCATAAATGAACATGGTCATCTTCTTTCTTCCGGTGCTCCCTCTTAGAGAAGGATTTCTCACCTTCTCTATTATCCATGCATCATCTCTACCCGCTTTGGGGATTGGACGTTGGGTCCTGCTTCGAAGGCTCGTAGAATGTTGTCGACAAACATTAATAGAAGTGACCGAAATGATTGACCTTCAGACAAAGACTTGGGAGCGGGTATATCTAGAATCAATCTTAAGAAAAATTCTTGATTACACATTTGTAAAAAGCTGGGTTGGTATTGCTTAAGTGTTCAAACTAAACATTGTTCATCGCACATTTTCTGTTTTATGCAGGCAAAAAGAATAACACGACAAGAACTGTGATAATCATAACTATTATTGTGATAGTCACCGTCGTTATGATGATTGCTTCACTCTGCATGATTCTGAAATTCAGGAAGAAGAAGAAACAGCAAATGAGGCATCCATCAGCACCTCAAAGTAAGAACAAGTTCTAAATTTGCAACTTAACTAGAATTCATAGTTAGCCTAATAATTGTTCATATTATGAGCAGCAGTCTTGTGTTGAGAATAAAACTTGAACTTGCATTTTCCTATTAAAAAAAAAACACACACACACACACACACACACACCACTTGCTTGAGTATTTCCTAAGGACAATATATGTCGCTAAATGAACTTCCAACTCCCTCTTTCTTTCCAGTAGGAAAACAGACAATGGATATTGGCACATTGGAATCTTTGCAATACGACTTTAGTATAGTGAAAGGAGCAACAAATGACTTTTCCGAAGAAAATAAGCTTGGTCGTGGTGGGTTTGGAACCGTTTACAAGGTATGTATCAGTTATTGTTACAATAACTATGTTAGTTGAATTCGAATTTCGGCACATTTTAACTATTTGAGTTAAAAGTCTAAAATCTTAACATGTCATGGCCTAACGTTCCAAAAGCTTGACCATTGCAACCCATCGTAAAAAGTAAGAACCAACTACTTGAACAAACTTAGATCTTGTGGAGCTTTATGGTGGGGATGAGATGTGAAAATATCTTAAATAATTTACATAATTGGACTATTTAGGTGTAAAATGACTTAAATGTCCATCAACTTAACCAAAAACTCTAACATAGTTAGTGAAAAGGACGAAAATAGTTATTTTTTTTTTGAAATGTTAGGCCATAATTATGTTAAGATTTTAGATTGGTGACTCAAGTAGTTAAAATGGCCAAAGATTAGGGAAGAAAATTGATGAGTTTTTTCCCAAAAGTGTGGTGGTGGAAAAAATATTTACCAAAATGTGTGATTTGAAAAATATTTACTAAAATAGGTGTTTTTTAAGTTTTTTTCAAAAATGATAGTGGTGGAAAAAAATATTTACCAAACTAGGTGATTTAGAAAAAATATTTACCAAAATGAGTATTTTTATTTTTTTATTAATTTAAACAAATATATTGTATTTTTTTATTTTGTTTTTTATTCAATATCATGTTTTTTTTTTCTCAAACAACTCAAAATGCTTTTTATTTTACTTTTAACCAACTTATTATATCTCTTTTCTTTTTTTCTTTTTTAAGGTTTTTCTTTTATTTCCTTTATATTTACGTAAGTTAAATAATTCAAATATAAAGTTTTCTCTCTTCATTATTAATTCCATAAAATTAAAATTAACAAGAGTATTGAATTGTTAATTATTTTTTTTTTTTTTTGATCGTAATTTTTTTTTAATTATTGCTCATTATTCATTTCTCAATACGATTACAAACTAATGGTAGGTAGACGAGCAACAAGCTGCGCCGCTACCCCTTTCTGAATAGCAACCCCTACCCTGTTAAACACAAAATTCTGCCCCTTAACATGTGCGGTGTTACTGCTTACACAAACCAAATAGTAAATGAAACATTACCTCAAAAATAAATAAAAAAAGGTAGGTGAGCGGTCTTTCTCAACAATTTCAATTTGTTTTAAGATGGTTCGATCATAAAATAAGAATTTTTTTAATAAATTATATATATATATATATAAAATAAATTATATATATATATAAAATATAATGAGTTGATTGAAGAAAAAGAGTATAAAAGTGATAATAGGTTGATTGAACTAAAAAAAGAAGATTTATAATATAATTAGTAAAAAAGAAAATAAAGAAAAACACTCATTTTGGTAAATATTTTTCAAATCACCTATTTTGGTAAATATTTTTCCACCTATACCTATTTGGGAAAAAAAACTAGAAAATTGATCCTAACTCATTGTGTTATTTAGACAACCTTTTTCTACTATGTTAAAAGTACATATAGTTTAAAGGTTTTTTATACTAATACATATATACAAAATGGTTTAGCTATAAGCGCGAAGATATTTTATATATATTGTTGACGTGCATCCATGAATGGTAATTTTTTTATAAATATATATTGGTTTTTTTTAATTATTTATTATTTTAATATTGTAATACTTAATTATTATATTTGCTTTTAACATTTTAACATATTTCTTTTTCTTTTCTTAAACCATATTTCTTTTTCTTTTCTTAAACCATATTTCCCCTATCATTTATTTTCTATTTTCAATAATTATTTTTTTCTTTTTTATATCATATTTCTTTTTTTTAGTTAATTTGATATTTTTTAATAACTTACGTTCGTTAATTTTTTTTCCATTAACATTCCTGTATAAGTTTTGTTAAAAAAACAAACATGTATTCAAAACAGAATATTTATTTGGTATCATAAAACGGTACGATGATAAACTGAACCGATTCTGACAATTTGGCTTTCTAAACATCATTTAATTTGTTTCGCCGCAACGCGCGACATCAACAAATCTAGTAAACAATTATAAAGGTTTTCTATTTACAAGCCTATAAATATTTAGCTTTCTTAAATTGCTCTAACTAAGTATTAAAAACTCGGATTTTATATTGTCTAATAGCGCCAACAAACAAGGGTGTAGAAATAAGATACTTGTAAAATTTAAGAATCTTGATATTTGATAAAAAAAAAGTTTATATGATCATATAATATGATATTTAGGGTACTCTAGGAGATGGGCAACAAATTGCAGTAAAGAGGCTAGCAAGGGATTCCGGACAAGGTGACTTAGAATTCAAGAATGAGGTTCTGCTAGTGGCAAAACTTCAACATCGTAATTTAGTTCGGCTGTTAGGTTTCAGTATAGAAGGAAGTGAACGACTTCTCATTTATGAGTTCATGCCAAATGCAAGTCTAGATCAATTTTTATTCGGTAAGTGCATAAGCACACACCTCCTTTTGAATAACACAAGTTGCACTGCATAAAAATATCATATTTAAAACGTTAGACATGTTAGAGCATTCACATCCCATTCCAAATCCACATCTCTATATTATAAAAGTCCATATTCCCAAAATTGATCTCCTATTTTCTAGAACCTCCACATCCCATCCCCGCATCCTAAAATACAAAGGGAGACACTTTAGCTTTCCTTAAATATGAGGATTCACTTTAATATTCCTAGAAATATGGGGATGAGGAATAGGATATAGTGGTATTTTTTTGTAACTACCCTAAATTTGAGGATGTAGATCAGAATGTGAAATGGGTTAAGAATGCTCTAAAGGGATGCATATTGTATTTTAGAGTGGGTAGTTTATCAACAAAATGAAATCATTTATTGGTTTACTAATACCTAATTAATTATGGTGTTTGTAGATCGATCTAAACGAATACTTCTTGATTGGGAAAAACGATACAGTATCATTATAGGAATTGCAAAAGGACTATTATACCTTCATGAAGATTCTCATCTAAGGATAATTCATCGTGATATGAAGGCAGGTAATGTTTTGTTAGATGCACAAATGACACCAAAAATTGCTGATTTTGGTATGGCAAGATTGTTTAAAACTGAGGAGACTCGAGGAGACACAAGGCGAATCGTTGGAACCTAGTAAGTGAACATCCTTTAGATGAATTCCTTTCATGAGACATTACAAATTACTAGAGTTTTTTTAGTGATAAATCATGGACCATGATGCGTGTGTAGTGTAATATTATTTTGATGAGTATTTAAGCCCTTTTTACACTTTTAGCCAAGTTTTAAATTTATAAAACACGATATTCACTAACACTAAACACACATATGGGCAAGTGCACCCATCGTGGACGTAGTATAGTGTTGGTAAGATACCGAGGTCGTCCAAGGACACAAGAGCTTTTAATACCGGTTTATCCTCAACGTCTAATCAAATCAAAAAGTTAGAAAAATGTTTTAAACTAAGAAAAATAAAAACTAACTAAATGCTGAAAATAAAAATAAAATAAAAACAGATAGACAAGATGAATCACTTGGTTCCGACACGTGTATTAGTATAACCTTTGATTATTTTCGCACTTTTGCACTTGTTTAAGAGATTATCTTAGTTATTGTAGTAGGCCCCTCTTTTGAAGGCGACGTTACCCTCAACCCAGTAGTTTGAGTCAGCAAGGATACAATCCTAAAGGGTCGGATTATTGAAAGATAATGAATTAAGTTATTAATGCAAATTATGGTAGGCCCCGCTTTTGGCGGTGACGTTACCCTCGGCTAAGTAGTCTGAGTCAGCAGGGATACAGTCCTAAATAGCCGGGTTATAGTATTAATAGTAGTTAACTTATGAGGGGGTCAAAGAGTTTGGATCCCCGCCATCCAATACCTATGGGCATTGAAGGAGATCCTACTAAATTTGACCCAGGTCCCAAGCAGGACCTCTAAACGCTGAACAAGGGCAAGACCCTTACCAAACCGTTCCCTTAACCCCCGACCAGGTAGCCAACATACCTCCATATAGACCGTGGAGATATGAATGGTGAAAATCTTTTATTTTATATAGACAGTAAAATAACGCCAAGACACCACGGACAAACGATAAGGAAAGATCACCTTCAACATAAGTAACTAGTTATTAAAGTCATTAATACAAAACCAAATAAAAAGTGCAAAAGATTAAAAATAAAAAGTATTATACTAAACACTTGTCTTCACCAAGTGATGTAAGAGACTTAGGCAAACATGGCCTTGATTGTCAAGAACTCTTACGATCAATCTTGGATCCCGAGACGACTCACACACTCTACGATGGACAATGGATGATGGTGGTGGATGATGGTGTTATGGTGGTGGTGGGTGGTGGATGAGGTGTGAGAGAGGTGGTGTGCCAAGGGATGAGAGAGAATGAAGCCAAGCTCCTCTATTTATAGGCTGAACAGAAGGCTGGACACGGCCCCGTGCCCGCCTGACACTCTCTCTCCTCATTAATTGTAATTGCGAATTACAATTAATGCGCCTGCTGTACTTTCACCACGCCCCCGTGCTCGCTGGACACGGCCCCGTGGTGGGCAATGGAAGCTTCTATTGGTTTGTCTTTTCTGCTGCTTCCTGGGCACGCCCCCGTGTTCGCTGGACACGGGGCGTGTTCAGACTCTGTTTCTTCCTTTTTGCTTTGGGAGGTGCCGTTGAGGGTCCGGGCAGTCTACTTTTGTTCCTTTTCTTGTATTTATGGTAGAATTAGTGGTCTTTTTGCTTCTTTTGTGATTTTGAGCTCATTTCATCCTGAAAATACAAAAGGAAGACAAAAACACTCTTTTTCCAACATTAGTACTTAAAAAGGGTTAGTTTTATACCTTAATTGATGTGTTTTATATGTTGCATTTTACACACATCAGACCACACAACTTATGTTTAATCTGTGTGATGTGGTTTAGTTGTTGCTACTAAATTAGCCATTCCCTTTTTGTGACCGAGTGTACGCTTCAAGATTAATAATATTACATGTGTGGCTTTTGTTAAAAGCTTACATGTAATGGTAATGAACAACCATTTTTAGAAGCCAGTAACCGACACAAAATGTGTCACAATACTATACTATGTGGGACACACAAATACAAGCTTTCAAACCTTGTTATGTTTTACGTTTAACCATCCCAATACCAAGGGTACCCAAAAATTGTTGTTAAGTTTCTTGTGCTGTAACTAATTTCATAATACTAAAGACATGTAAATGGATTTGTAAGTACATGTTCTTATGAAAACAGGTGCTAACCTTTTTCCATGTGGACTCTTATAGCGGTTATATGGCGCCAGAATATGTACTGCATGGTCAATTCTCAGTAAAGTCAGATGTTTTTAGTTACGGGGTATTGGTACTAGAGATGGTAACAGGTCAAAAAAATCAATGTTTTCGGAATGGGGAGAGCTTAGAATTTCTTCTTAGTTTTGTAAGTATCATCCCTTTCTTCTATGTATGAAAAAACATATATACACAAAGGGGTCATGAAATTTTTAGTAAATTTGATTAATTAATAAGTTTACTTTTTCCATTATAGTATATAGATCTTTAAAATGAAAATATAATTATTTTTACAGGCATGGAAAAGCTGGCAGAATGGTACAACTTCAGATATAATAGATCCCACATTGAAGATGGGATCAAGTTCATTGCGTGACATCATAAGAAGCGTCCACATTGGCCTCTTATGTGTTCAAGAAAATGTTATTGATAGGCCAACCATGGCTTCGGTTGTTCTTATGCTTAATAGTATCTCTATGGCGCTTCCGGTACCAGCACAACCTGCATTTTTTATGGGTAGTACCATTGATCCAGAAATGCCAGCCTTACAAGAGCAAAGCTGTAATGAAGTTTCAACATCTGATTTTTTTCCTAGATAAGCATCTATAAGACAGATGATATGCTACACATATATTTTTAGTTTGTTTGAAGAAACACTATATAATTTTAGATTTGGATTTTATTATCTATCATAAATGAGAGTCCCAACACGCATTGTTGTTATATAAATTGTGTAAAAAACGTCAATAACATGATTTTTCTTGTTCCTGATAGGAGAGAAATCACTCAGAAATAAGTTAAATGTGTGGGATAAGAAATCATACAAAACCAGTTTGTGATAAATGAAAAAATGGTATTCTGTAAGACAATAAACTCGACATTGAATGATTACGAATGATCGAGAAATAGTGTGTAACGCCCTGCGTTTTCAAACATCCTACATTTAGAAACCTTACGTGAAATTCTATCTTTGGAAATCTTGTGTTCTTATAACCATTCTTTCATCGTAATCGTTGTAAAATACGGAACTTGCTTCGTAAATAAAACTTGTACATTACACTTTTTACCTAGTTAAATCATGTTTTATTTCATATTTTACCTTGTTACAAGTTAGGGGAAACATTGTTGCATATTATTACACAACTTAATTAACAAAATTACTCATTATAATGTTTTAAAAAAATAAAAAAAAATAAAGAAATATGGCAGCCCAATTCAGCAAAATTCAGCCCCATATAGTTGGGTTTTGTGGGCTAGTTTCAAGGTGTAACCCCTTCTAAACACTTCCAAAGCCCAACCCATTGAAACCCTAATCCTTCCCCCTATAAATACCACTTATAACCAGCCTCCCTACCACTTTTGCAACCCTAAAAACTCACAAAACATCCACCAAACCGTAGCTGAAAGCAAGGGTTCGAGTAGATTGACACCCCTTCACGAAAATGAGCATAACTCACTCAATTCTTATCCGATTCACTCGATTCTTTTTCCTACTTGCTTGTATAATCATGGGGTTCGATTCCTAGACTTCTCCTTGGAGAAATCAGACCTGGAAATGCCCCGAAATAGTCCATAAACTTTCTGTTTGTTTTTATGTTCATCAAAAACTTGTTTAAACCTATGCAACTTGTGTCTAACACATCTCATACCTATGTCCTAATGCTTACAACTTATCCCATGGTTGGTTAAGCTTAAAAACAAGGTTGAGACATTTAAAATCAGAGGATTAAACCTCATAAACTTGGTGTTTTGTTTAGGGTTTTTAACCCACAAGTCATGTCAAACTTTGTCTTTGATACATGAGTGATTATGGAACAACTTGGGTTGTCCAAACATACAATCCTCACATGATTTGATGATTTCTCTTAGTTAGTGTGTATATTTCTTATTCTTTATTGTATGTTCATGACCCTCCTTGGTTGTTTTTTTTACATCAAGTGTAGTGGTGAACACATAGAGGTGCCTAAATGGAAGACTTGATCTTCCTACCTCCTACATGACTTCTATAACATTTAGAGGTACCAAAATGAAGATTTTAATCTTCTACCTCATGCTTGAACTATTGGACATATATTATATAACCTAAATATATTATTCGAATAATCGAATCTTTGATGATGAACTAGTGTTCATATGTCGGGGTACTAGATTACATCATCCTAGACTATGATAACTTGTCACGATTCTAATGGAACCTTGTTCCATGAAAACATCTAAACTCCTTCGAGTTTCCTAGTGTCAAGAGCAAGCATCATATGTACTAAATGATTATTTTCCATGTTATTCTCATATCTTATTTCTATGTTGTTTTGAACACCGAATCTCGACTCTAAACATACTTGAACCTTAACCCTTATACATTCGGACTCTAAATCTCTACTCGTCAACAATTGGATAATCGGAAAACATATGCAAACTTTGTGAGTATACTCGTACTTTTCCCCTTTTTACTTTTACTACTTTTGGGGTGTAACATGTTTACCTATTGAAACTTACACATGAACTTTTGTCTAAACACATGAACATTCCTATAACATGCTTGTATATGTGATGACTTGATACTTTAAATTTGGGTGATTCTTATGTGTTGAACTTATCATTAACTTCGTACGAGCCAAACCTTGACATATGTAGCGCTATAGGATTAACGACCCGCCTCTACTGAAACTTTGGTTATGTCATGAGCAAGTTGCGTTTTCTTGGTTTGATATGTTAGACACATGCCATGTTTAAATGTTTATCTTGAATCACATGCTTGCTATGAGGAATTGTTCAAACTTATCTTTTGCTATGTACGTATCAAACTTGTATACTCGCCTTTGCTTTTGCATTGAACTTTATTTTAAACATGTTACAGGTTGAGGACGATGATGCTATGAAATGAAGTAGCGTTGATGCCTAGATACACATATAGACGTTAGGGTTTAAAATGTTGTATCAAAATTTTGATATGTTATCATGTTGTTTTGTTAAACTTGTCGTATTTGAATTTCTTGTAACGTTGACTATTTGAAGTTATGAAATGAAATGAAATTTGGATTTTCTAAATATTGTCACAAATAGCGTTATAATGTCTCTAGCAATCTTCACACTTCGTCTCATCCCGATGTTTCCGCCATTGGTTGGGGTGTGACAGATTGGTATCAGAGCCATAACTATAGGGAATTAGGAAAAGTAGGAATGCTTTAGCCTAGTCTATAGTTTTAGAACCTTATTCGTATGCTTTGCTTGGACTACTACATGATACTTTATTTGTTACTTATTTATGCTCTTTTAAACATGTATGTTACTCATGTGTAATATTCGACATGTTATTCTTACGCATTAATGCTTGTTTTATTATGTGTTAACACTTGTTTCGTTGTTCGATTCTTTATGTGTTATTCTTGACATATTTCTCTATGTGTTAATACTTGTTTTATTTCATTATTTAAGTATCATCCTTGATATGCTTTCTTATCTGTTTATACTTGTTTGTGTATCTCCTTCGACATACACTTCCCTCATGCATTTTACTCGATTATTCTAAATCCGACAACACTCATATTGTACAAATGAGACGAATTCACCAAAATAGGCGTGAAACCCACAATTTGGTGAACGACTCTCAATCTACCTATTCTTTTTTTTACACGAGATATCGCGATTAAGCTAGGAGTGAAATCCACATCTTAATGGTAAATCTCAAATTTCAAGTTCTAGTGGACCCTCGTCAACACGTCGAAATTAAATTTTGACCCGACGAGTACCAACCACACTTAGGATACGAAATCGTCAAGTTAGGGGTGAAACCCGCACCTTGTCGACTAGTTCCACTCCTTGGCATTTTTTTCATAAATCCCGCCAAGTCTCGAAATTTCGATTGATTTGGGACATGTAGTAACCGTAAGGGTAAATACCGTTAACCGACTTGTCGGCGAGAGTATTTTACCTATTAGGCCAAAACATGCTCCTCAAATTCAAAAGACTTTTCGACCACTTTGGTTAGTCAAAGTTCCGTTTTGGAACACTCCAAACTTTGGTCAAACATGTGTTTCTATTGTTCATTTTATACGATGCAATCTTTCAACCTCGAGTTTACCTTTGATTTCTCTTTTCACACGCACAACATATCGAACCTTTTCGATACACTTATATACGCATGATTTTCATATAATTTAAATTCATATTCCTTGTAACAACTAGTGGAGATGTATCATCGAGATTGGAGTGACTTCCTTACCTTGACGATTGACTCCACCCCTCTTCCCTTAAAACGACTTCACCAACGAGTTAGGGGTGATTCCCTTACTTAGGTGACCGTTACCCAAAACTTATCTTTCAAAATATTTTATTATGCAAACCCGATCATGTTTTATACCTAAATCATTTATCATTATTCAAAATACCTACTTATACCGATTTCAAAATACATTGTTTATCAAACGTACTTCTTATTCTACCATCCATTTTCACTCAAATCATATACACGAGATTCTTAATCATGTCTTTACCGTTTTACTACACGAATTTCCAAACCTTACGAAATGCTACCTATCAATTTAATCGGTCTAATGAATCTCTTGCCCATGAACTTCACATCTGATTTATTAACTGAAACACGTTCACATTATATCATCATACTAGAGACTTCCACTCTTAATCGAAATCAAACTAACCTTTCTCAATTACTTATAAGACCTCATAGATGTTATATGACCGTTTACCAAATACTCTTTCCAACATCAATAAATCCTTTGTTAAAATTATTTTTAAACAATCACTAAGTTCTTTTACTAAATTTCTTTTCTAAGGGTCGACGTTTTCACAAGAACTTTCAAAGTCCAAATTTTCATGTTTTGATGCAAATGAAACAAACCCGTTATTTAAAAAAAAAAAAAACCTTCTCTACAACGCTTAACTCGTCATCCAAATTTCAAAACACGTGGGCTAGAAGACTTCATGGGGACCGACAATTTTTAACATACGTGAACTCCTTTTTTTTAAACAAAAGTAGCATTTCAATCATTACAAAATACGTTAAGCATGACCAATGAGTACTTTATGTTCCTTTACATATACAAACTATATTCTACCTTTCAAACCAAGCTCAATCTAATTTTGATTCGACAAACTCAACGTTTTGTTTAAACAACTATACATGCACATCATCATACACATTTTAGTCGATATCTCGCGATAACATCATTTATATCGTTCGTATCTACATACTTAACCTTTTTTTTCTCTACAATGTCTCAACGTACACCATATACGCAATATTTATTTTTCATACCTACACCTATGTTCATACGTTTTATGCTTGTACTCATACACATACTACTTATACGTTTTACGCTTCTGCTTGTACACATACTACTTACACGTTTTATGTTTATGCTCATACATACATGCGTATTCATACTTAAACTTATGCTCATACTTTCATCCTTACTCATGATTCGTACATTCGTACCTATACGCGAGCGTAATCCGAGGGATTCGCTTACGTGGGTCCCATACATGCTTAAACATAAACATGCTTACATACGACATTCTTCTACGTACACATTCTTATTTTCAAATTCATGTATACCTTGATTCATACATAACTAGTACACGCTATGTGGATCATGCGACAATCAGTATAATCGCGGGTGCACACGGGATTATAGTGATAGGCGTATGAGAACCATAGAGTGTACTACTGTGTATGGTAAGACACGGAACGTAACATGACCCCAAGTAACGAAACGGACGTAATGTGGTTAAAACATGGTGGATACGCCGCTGGTACTTCCTATATAT
Organism: Helianthus annuus; assembly: GCF_002127325.2. Lineage (NCBI taxonomy): Eukaryota > Viridiplantae > Streptophyta > Magnoliopsida > Asterales > Asteraceae > Helianthus > Helianthus annuus. The sequence goes on from NC_035449.2 coordinate 139,537,203, forward strand.
AAGTGTTTTCACCATGTTACCAAACTTTCGTAAAACGTGCCATGAGAAATTCAGTGTGTTGCAGACCTTTTGGACCTAATACAACTTCACGCAACTCACAAACGCATTATATCCGATTATTCATGACGAGACTTCATCCTTAACACACTACGTTCATCTATCCAACACTTATGGTATTCACATACTTGTACTCTTTAAGAGTCATTCGTTCATTCTATACTCGTATTATTTTATACAAAACTCGTTCGCAATCCAGCTTGTTTAAACATTTGAGTCCTAACTTACCTCGTTACCTATAAAATAGCCTCCCTATTCTTGATTCTTGTGAAACTATACTTAGTATACCTCTATTGCTTTATTTAAAGTAACAAACCTTTTCGTTCCTCTCAATAAACAGGTTTTACGAAAGTATGATTTTTTTTATACTATCCTTAAAAACTTCCCCTTGCAAATCTACCTTGACGTTCTCCAAAATTTGGTACTTTTCAAAACTTTCAAACTTCCCAAGTTTCAATTCTTAATGATCACCTTTATGCCAAAAACTCTTTCAAGCCTTCCTCTTGAATAAATTTCGGGACGAAATTTCCTAAAGGAGGGGAGACTGTAACGCCCTGCGTTTTCAAACATCCTACATTTAGAAACCTTACGTGAAATTCTATCTTTGGAAATCTTGTGTTCTTATAACCATTCTTTCATCGTAATCGTTGTAAAATACGGAACTTGCTTCGTAAATAAAACTTGTACATTACACTTTTTACCTAGTTAAATCATGTTTTATTTCATATTTTACCTTGTTACAAGTTAGGGGAAACATTGTTGCATATTATTACACAACTTAATTAAAAAAATTACTCATTATAATGTTTTAAAAAAATAAAAAAAAATAAAGAAATATGGCAGCCCAATTCAGCAAAATTCAGCCCCATATAGTTGGGTTTTGTGGGCTAGTTTCAAGGTGTAACCCCTTCTAAACACTTCCAAAGCCCAACCCATTGAAACCCTAATCCTTCCCCCTATAAATACCACTTATAACCAGCCTCCCTACCACTTTTGCAACCCTAAAAACTCACAAAACATCCACCAAACCGTAGCTGAAAGCAAGGGTTCGAGTAGATTGACACCCCTTCACGAAAATGAGCATAACTCACTCAATTCTTATCCGATTCACTCGATTCTTTTTCCTACTTGCTTGTATAATCATGGGGTTCGATTCCTAGACTTCTCCTTGGAGAAATCAGACCTGGAAATGCCCCGAAATAGTCCATAAACTTTCTGTTTGTTTTTATGTTCATCAAAAACTTGTTTAAACCTATGCAACTTGTGTCTAACACATCTCATACCTATGTCCTAATGCTTACAACTTATCCCATGGTTGGTTAAGCTTAAAAACAAGGTTGAGACATTTAAAATCAGAGGATTAAACCTCATAAACTTGGTGTTTTGTTTAGGGTTTTTAACCCACAAGTCATGTCAAACTTTGTCTTTGATACATGAGTGATTATGGAACAACTTGGGTTGTCCAAACATACAATCCTCACATGATTTGATGATTTCTCTTAGTTAATGTGTATATTTCTTATTCTTTATTGTATGTTCATGACCCTCCTTGGTTGTTTTTTTTACATCAAGTGTAGTGGTGAACACATAGAGGTGCCTAAATGGAAGACTTGATCTTCCTACCTCCTACATGACTTCTATGACATTTAGAGGTACCAAAATGAAGATTTTAATCTTCTACCTCATGCTTGAACTATTGGACATATATTATATAACCTAAATATATTATTCGAATAATCGAATCTTTGATGATGAACTAGTGTTCATATGTCGGGGTACTAGATTACATCATCCTAGACTATGATAACTTGTCACGATTCTAATGGAACCTTGTTCCATGAAAACATCTAAACTCCTTCGAGTTTCCTAGTGTCAAGAACAAGCATCATATGTACTAAATGATTATTTTCCATGTTATTCTCATATCTTATTTTTATGTTGTTTTGAACACCGAATCTCGACTCTAAACATACTTGAACCTTAACCCTTATACATTCGGACTCTAAATCTCTACTCGTCAACAATTGGATAATCGGAAAACATATGCAAACTTTGTGAGTATACTCGTACTTTTCCCCTTTTTACTTTTACTACTTTTGGGGTGTAACATGTTTACCTATTGAAACTTACACATGAACTTTTGTCTAAACACATGAACATTCCTATAACATGCTTGTATATGTGATGACTTGATACTTTAAATTTGGGTGATTCTTATGTGTTGAACTTATCATTAACTTCGTACGAGCCAAACCTTGACATATGTAGCGCTATAGGATTAACGACCCGCCTCTACTGAAACTTTGGTTATGTCATGAGCAAGTTGCGTTTTCTTGGTTTGATATGTTAGACACATGCCATGTTTAAATGTTTATCTTGAATCACATGCTTGCTATGAGGAATTGTTCAAACTTATCTTTTGCTATGTACGTATCAAACTTGTATACTCGCCTTTGCTTTTGCATTGAACTTTATTTTAAACATGTTACAGGTTGAGGACGATGATGCTATGAAATGAAGTAGCGTTGATGCCTAGATACACATATAGACGTTAGGGTTTAAAATGTTGTATCAAAATTTTGATATGTTATCATGTTGTTTTGTTAAACTTGTCGTATTTGAATTTCTTGTAACGTTGACTGTTTGAAGTTATGAAATGAAATGAAATTTGGATTTTCTAAATATTGTCACAAATAGCGTTATGATGTCTCTAGCAATCTTCACACTTCGTCTCATCCCGATGTTTCCGCCATTGGTTGGGGTGTGACATAGTGAATAACAATACGTAGCATCCACTTGACCCAACCTAAGTATATACAAAATATAATCGATAAGGCTCAAAAGTTCAAACATAGTATTTTTTACATCAATGCTACATGTATAAAAACATTGTCTTAGCAGCAATTAATCCATTGACAAGAATCTTTAGTTTAGGCACCATCATTGAAGTTCAAAGGTTCAATTCTTTGATTTGTTGAGCTCTTCTAAGTGTTAATCATCATAGTCTTCAAATTTAATTTCTTTTTATTTAATCACCTTCGTCATCTTTGGATTCGCCCGATTTACCTTTCTCAACAATTAATATCCTCGTAACTGTTAAGGAAAAATGGTCCAACATTACAAATATCCGTAATCCATTTATCAGTTAAAACTTAAAAGAATAGGGTATTAGAGACTCAACCCGTTTAGTAAAATATATACTGATCAACCATGTATCAATGCAAACAATAATAAGTACTTAAGTTGCAAGTTTCTAAGAAAGTATAAAAATAACATGTGCATTATGTGCCATTTTTAATTAAATTTGTGAGGATGATTCGAACATCTTCTCGTTCAACATGCCCCTGATATTGCTAAAAAAATATTATGTTACCCAGGTTCAGGTTATGAATACAGGTTAAGATAGATATGGGTTAGCAGGAAGTTGTTATACGATCAAATATATTATTTATTAGGTTAATTCGAACATGGGTGAGTGATTTTTTGTAGTCAAGTAGTAGAGTAATCGTAGGAGTCTTAGGAGATAATGGGTGAATGATTTATTTATTTAGGGTTTATATATGTAAACTAAGGTTAGATATCTATGCATTATATAGATTTAACAACTTTTTTTTTAAATATTTAATTTAAATAATATGTCATATATTCTCAAACTCTATAGTTTATTATAAAATGACACATGACATCTAATATTTAACATACAATGTTATAAATCCATGACAGTACCACTAACTCTAACTCTAACTTCAATTTATCACAAGAGTAAAATGCATGGATAGTCCCTGTGGTTTTGTAAAATAACACATATAGTCCCCAACTTTTGGAAATTACACCAGTGCTCCCTGTGGTTTGACAGTTTGTTACTCGGATAGTCCTTGGAGTGACTGTCCGTTAGTTTTCTCCGTTAAATCCATGTAAAATGACCAACATGCCCTTAGTATTAAATTAAAACACTAAAATACATATATCAAAATGAAAGGTGGGACCCTCCACCCCTATCTTCTTTGCAAACCAACCCCTGCAACGAACCTTCTTCTCAAACAGATCGGAGGATAATTTGAAAGTGCTTACACATAAATAACATATATTACTCATGTGAATTGATGAAATACTTAAACAATACATACCTGCATACGTTTATCAATCGGAATAACGTCGAAGATTTGAGTCTTTTTAGATTCCGACAATCGATCATTAGCGGTGGTTTAATCTAATTGCCATCAGAACGATAGGGTGAACGACATCTGAATCGACGACAGTTACAGATTCATTTGAAGCATTATATTCAACGTCTGAATCGGAATTCATAAAGTGAAAAGGACTTTCAACAAACACTTGGTGTGTATCGAACCAAGAAACTTAGGAACAGCATTCGAAGTCGAAACCGTATCAAAGTTCCAGTTAACAGTAACCATCAGTATCCGATTTCGGTTTCCATTGCAGTTCTGAAGCGTAACGAACATCGATTTTGGGGGTTTCGTTGAGGCGTTTGGGGATAGTAATAAGGATTTGTTTAGATCGCCTCTTGAAACGATTTTCCGACGGTGCATTTTTTTGTTTTTTTTTGTTTTCGGAGGGATTCCCGGTTGGAGTGGTGAGATTTCATCTCCCCCTCCCAGTTGTGGTGGTCACAGGTGGTTCTCATGAGGGTTTTAAATTGTGGGGTGGTTTAGTGGCGGAGAAGATGAAGTGGTGTGTGACACCCCGTTAAAACACGCTAGCTTGGCAGTGGCTGCCTTAACTTTCGGGACGAAAGTTCTTAAAACTTGGGGATAATGTGACACTCTAGGTTTTTCCGAACGAACACCTTGTAATATTGTGTGTACATAATTATTATTAAATGAAAACGTGATCCTTTATGCATTTTATGTGTTGTATGTATTATATATATATATAGATATGAGAGCCGAAACCGCGACCCGAGACCACGACTCGCAACCACTCGGTTGCGAGTGGGCCACTCGGTCTCGAGTGGGCCCCTTTGAGCCAAAACCGGTTTGGGCCGAAACCCCCATAGCCCACTTGATACTTAGTATATAAAATCCCACTTTCCCCCACTTCCTTCATTTTACACACACCAACACTTCTTCTAGTCTCTCTCACTAGAAAACCCTCTACAAACACCACTTTCCTTCTCCAAAAATCTCGGTTCAAGCTTGGAGCAAATCGGACAAGACACTCGGTCAAGACCATCACTCGGACACTTCATCTTCTCTCATTTTCTTCCTTTATTTCGGCTCCTTCTTCTTCTAACCGGTTAGTGTTATCTTTATGTGTGTAAGATTTATGTATGTTGTATGAACTAGAAATGCTTGGTTAGAATGGTTATGCATGATTCTTAGGTTGATTTGTAAAGCTTGACAATATGTGGTAACATGTTTAGAAAATGGTAGTCTAAGAGTATTCATGACTAACCATACTATGCTTCATGGTTTCTTGCAAAATGAAGTTGTTAAACATGAGATTTCGGCTACAAAAATGTATGTTCTTGTTCTTGCGTGATGATCTTGCTTGAAATATGTGTGATTTTGGTTCATAAATGTATGATTTTGTTAAGGTGAAAACCCTAGAGATTTATGAATATATGATGAACTAGTTGAATGTGGTTTGAAGATTCAAAAATGGCAAAGTTTGATCTAAGTTTGCTAGTATTCAGATTAGGAAAAAGTGTTAGTGAAACCTCATTGGTTGTTTCCTAATCTGGGTCTGATTTCATATGTACAAATTGGACTGATGGTTCTGCATCATCACGTGTGCATGAAAATGACAGTTTCCGACTCGCAACCACGGCATTACGACTCGAAACCACACGGTTGCGACTCGCAACCATAGCAGGACAACTCGAAACCACGAGATTGCGACTCGAGACTACGTCGGTTGCGACTCGCAACCACAGCATGATGACTCGAGACCACGGTTGCGACTCGCAACCATAACGTGACAAGCCGAGACCACCTGGTTGCGACTCGAGATCAGTTGGTTGCGAGTGGGCTGTCCATTTTGGTTTTTGGGCCGATATGTGTTAACTTGGGCTATCTGTTGACTGGATTATGTGTTGCTGTTGACTGCTTAATTGTTTAGGCCGGCCCAATAACCCAACGACTGCTTATTTGTATGTATGTTACGTGCCAGTATGTGTTTTACGTGAATGCTTGTATACCGAACCTGACCTGTACCGGTAACCATGTTAGGACGTGGTGACCAGCGTGTTTGACCAAGTAACCCAAATCTACCGAGCAACCCAAAGTGAGTTCACAACTTAAAAGCATGCGTCCCGGTGGTTTGGGACACGAGACTAAAACAACCCCATCCCCTGGTAAAAGGGGATGCCATCTACATACCTTCCCTAGTTATCGGGAACAAAACTTACTTTTCCTTCCCTGGTATTGGGAAACCATCTGGTTAATTACTGTTTATACGGATTGCAACTAACGGCACTAAACGAAACTCTATCACTCAAGTCCCTACTACAAATACCGATTAGTCGCCGGGGTCAGGCGAACGGGTTATTAGTTGATAGCGCTATTTAGGTGTTTACCAGCCTCACACCGTGCCCTGGTTTGGGATCGGTCGTGAACTAATGTACTCAGACATCCGTCAATGATGATAGAACATTGACATCGGGGCATCCTGCGGATACGCAACGGTTACCTAGTGTTCGGTATTGGAAAAACAGTTTAGTCGCTAACTTTTGGGGTAGCTCCCCATGGCATGTATAAACGGATAAATTAACTGGCGAAATAAGTTTTTGGTAATTAAAACTGGACAACTAGTGAACTCACTCAGCATTATTGTTGACCCCTTACTGCATGCTTTGCAGGTAACCCGTGACGAAGGAGCTTGCTGCTTGGGAACGCGTAGTGTCTGTTCACCCTTGTGTTGGGTGTTACCTTATTTTGAATTATGAACTTTGTTTAAACTGCCTTACTTATGCTTCCGCTACTTATTAACTGTTTGAACTTAAAACCTTAAACTCTGAACTTGATATTTGCTAATCTTATGGTTAGTAAGTATTACTTTTGTTATCAACTAAATTATTCAGTATAATTGGTGGCTGGATCCTGGTCAGTCACGCCCTCGAAGCGGGTGTTATCCGCAGGTGGAATTTGGGGGTGTGACAGATTGGTATCAGAGCCATTGGTTATAGTGAACTTGGTTTTAAGAAGGGGAAAATCTTTTTGGGGAAAACCAGACTATAACCCGTGACTCGTGACGACACTACACTCCAAGTGCAAGGCTCGACACTTTTGACCTCATAGCTCGGACCAGTGTTTACTTGTTTGCTTTATGTTTCCTGATTTGCTATACGTACTAGTGTGCCTACATTAGAAAGATACACCTCTCTCTTCTATCTCATTCTCGCTACGTTACAACATCACACTCATACTGCGTTTTCTGATTTGAAGACAATGAGTGGACGCGGAAGAGGAAACATTAACATGACACAGGCTCAGTTCACTAACCTGCTCAACACAGTGGCTGCAGCTTTCGCAGCTCACCCTATAGGTAAGCTCGTTGTTTTAGGATGTTTAGATCCTACCGCCACATCGTCTTTTCGCCTCTAAGTCTATACACTTCGCTTCCCACGAACAGGTCAGCATGCACCTGCACAACCACCAGTGTGTACTTTCAAAACTTTCATGGATTGCAAGCCTCTCCCTTTCAACGGCACTGAGGGTGCCATAGGTCTTCTGCATTGGATTGAGAAAATTGAAGCTGTTTTTGCTGTTTGCGAATGTCCCCCTGCAAATTGGGTGAAATTTGCTACTGCTACGCTTGAAGGAAGCGCACTTTCTTGGTGGAAGGCGCAGATTCAGATGTTTGGATTGGAAACTGCAAATGCTACTGCGTGGGAGGATTTCAAGGATATGATTAAGGATGAATACTGTCACCGGGATAACATCCACAAGCTTGAGAATGAGTACTATGAGCTCAAGATGGTTGGGTCGGAAATTGAAACTTACACCAAGCTGTCTAATGACTATGCTGCTCTTTGCCCAAACATGTCTCGACCTATGTATCGAAGAATCGAACTGTACATCAAGGGTTTGGCTCCAGAAATTCGAAGCCATGTAACTTCAGCCAACCACACTACCATTCAGCCGATCGTCCGACTTGCTCACAAACTCACTGATCAGGCCGTAGAGGAGGGCAGGTTGCCCAAAAGGATCAGTGCCACTGTCGGAACTTCTAGTGACAACAAGCGTAAGTGGGAAGGAAATCAAAGCAAGGATGCTAACCCCACTCAGGCCCCAGCACAGCAAAGGAAAACTGAAAACAACAAGGGCACTCAGCAACAGGGTGGCTACCGGGGAAACTACCCTAAGTGCAACAAGTGTAACAGACACCATAATGGGGCATGTAACAAGGGCCAGTGTCAGCGATGCCACAAAATGGGGCACGAAGCCAAGGATTGTAGAAGCCAGTTCCCAACAAGACAGAATCAGCAACAACCTCAACAGCAACAGCAGCAGGGAAACGACCGAGCATGTTTTAAATGTGGGGCAACAGGGCACTTTAAGAAGGATTGCCCTGAACTGAATCAGAACCGCAACAATAATCAGGGAGCTGGGAACAACAATCAGAACAACAATGCTGGGAATGGTGCTAGAGGAAGGGCTTTCGTGATTGGAGCTGGTGAAGCAAGGAATGACCCCAATGTTGTGACGGGTAAGTTCTTACTCGATGATCGTTATGTTTCTGTGTTATTTGATTCCGGTGCCGATGCTAGTTATGTATCCCTACGTATTAGTAAGAAGCTTAAGCGTCCGCTTTCGTTACTAAGTTCACCTCATATCGTCGAGTTAGCTAATGGTAGAAACATCGAGGCCTCACATGTTATCAAAGGCTGCCAACTAGAATTGTCTGGTCAGACATTTAGCATCGACCTTTTCCCTGTTACTCTTGGAAGCTTCGACGTTGTTATTGGTATGGATTGGTTATCCAAGCATCGCGCTGAGATCCTCTGTCAAGAGAAAGCAGTTCGTATTCCTCGCCGTTCTGGCAAACCCCTCATTGTACAAGGTGGCAAAGGTGGAGAAATCTCCAGCATTATCTCGTTCTTGAAGGCCCAGAAGTGCTTACGAAAAGGGCACACCGCTATCTTGGCACTTGTTACCAACACGCAGGAAAGGGAAAAGAGGATTGAAGACTTTCCAGTAGTGCGTGACTACCCCGAGGTATTTCCTGAGGAATTACCTGGACTCCCTCCCCATCGTCAGGTCGAATTCCAAATCGAGCTAGCTCCCGGAGCAGCGCCTATAGCTCGTGCGCCTTATCGACTAGCCCCCGCAGAATTGAAGGAACTCTCGACGCAACTACAGGAACTATTGGATAAAGGGTTTATTCGCCCTAGTTCATCACCCTGGGGAGCACCGGTACTCTTTGTTAAGAAGAAGGATGGCACGTTTCGAATGTGCATTGACTATCGTGAGTTGAACAAGGTCACCATCAAGAATCGTTACCCTCTCCCGCGAATCGACGACCTATTCGATCAATTGCAAGGATCAAGCTACTATTCTAAGGTTGACCTGCGATCAGGCTACCATCAGTTAAGGGTCCGTAATGAAGATATTTCCAAGACTGCATTCAGAACACGTTATGGTCATTATGAATTCCTCGTTATGCCCTTCGGAATGACCAACGCCCCTGCAGTGTTCATGGATCTCATGAACCGGGTATGCAAACCCTACCTCGACAAATTCGTGATCGTGTTTATAGACGACATCTTGATCTACTCGAAAAGTCAGGAAGAGCATGAACAGCACCTACGCCTTATCCTCGAACTCCTTCGCAATGAGCAACTGTATGCCAAGTTCTCGAAATGCGACTTCTGGCTTCGAGAAGTCCATTTCCTGGGGCACGTGGTTAACAAGGATGGGATTCACGTCGACCCTGCAAAGATCGATTCTATAAAGAATTGGCCTACCCCTAAGACTCCGACTGAAGTCCGCCAATTCTTGGGACTGGCGGGATACTATCGAAGATTTATCATGGGATTTTCAAAGATCGCTCAGCCTCTCACGGCTCTTACTCAGAAGGGTATGGTTTATAAGTGGGGTGAAGCTCAGGAAACCGCGTTTCAGAAACTAAAGGATAACCTCTGCAGTGCTCCTATCCTCTCGTTGCCTGAAGGCACTGACGACTTTGTGGTCTATTGCGATGCATCTATTCATGGGCTCGGTTGCGTGTTGATGCAACGCGAGAAAGTTATTGCTTACGCCTCTCGACAACTTAAGACGCACGAAAGGAACTACACAACACACGACTTGGAACTAGGAGCAGTGATATTTGCGCTTAAAATATGGAGACATTACCTGTACGGTACCAAGTGCACCATTTACACCGATCACAGGAGTCTCGAGCATATCTTCAAGCAGAAGGAATTAAACATGCGACAACGCCGATGGGTCGAACTTCTGAATGATTATGAATGCGCCATCAAGTATCATCCGGGCAAGGCCAATGTTGTGGCAGACGCCCTCAGCCGAAAAGACACTATACCAAAGCGAGTGCGAGCATTACAACTTACCATTCAGTCTAGTCTCCCTACCCAGATTCGAAATGCTCAGATTGAAGCTCTGAAACCGGAAAACATCAGGGCTGAGTCCCTGCGAGGATCGAGGCAGCAACTAGAACAGAAAGAAGACGGCGCCTACTATGTGGCAGGGCGCATTTGGGTCCCACTTTACGGAGATTTACGAGAGCTTGTGATGGACGAAGCCCATAAGTCCCGTTATTCAGTACATCCTGGTGCAGATAAGATGTACCACGACTTAAGAACCACATACTGGTGGCCTGGCATGAAAGCCCACATAGCAGCCTATGTTGGCAAATGTTTGACCTGTGCAAGAGTCAAGATCGAGTATCAGAAACCAGCAGGCCTACTACAGCAACCGGAAATCCCGAAATGGAAATGGGAGCAGATTTCCATGGATTTTGTTACAGGGCTACCTAGATCCCAACGCGGGAATGACACTATTTGGGTGATAGTAGATCGATTGACTAAGTCTGCACACTTTCTGGCTATTAAGGAAACAGACAAGTTTTCTACCTTGGCAGAAATCTATTTAAAGGAAGTAGTCTCCAGGCACGGGGTGCCAACTTCTATTATTTCCGATCGAGACGCTCGTTTTACTTCCGAGTTGTGGCAAGCTATGCACAAATCCTTTGGCTCACGTTTGGACATGAGCACCGCTTATCACCCGCAAACGGATGGGCAGTCTGAACGCACCATCCAAACCCTGGAAGACATGCTTAGGGCGTGTGTGATCGATTTTGGCAAGAACTGGGAGAAGCATCTACCGCTGGTGGAATTCTCCTACAATAACAGCTACCACACTAGCATTCAGGCGGCACCTTTTGAGGCATTGTACGGTCGTAAATGCCGATCACCTCTTTGCTGGGCGGAAGTCGGTGATAGTCAACTCACAGGCCCAGAACTGGTGGTAGATACAACGGAAAAGATTTCCCAGATCAGGCAACGCATGGCGGCAGCTCGTGACCGTCAGAAAAGCTACGCTGACAAGCGTAGGAAACCGTTAGAATTCCAGGTCGGGGACCGGGTTCTACTTAAAGTCTCACCCTGGAAGGGTGTGGTTCGTTTTGGTAAACGAGGCAAGCTGAATCCACGATATGTTGGACCATTCGAAATTACCGAGAAAATCGGTAAGGTTGCTTATAGATTGAACCTGCCTGCAGAGATGAGTGCAGTGCACAACGTATTTCACATATCTAACCTGAAGAAGTGTTTGTCGGATGAAACACTTGTGATTCCTTTTAAGGAACTGACGATTGATGAACAGCTACACTTTACTGAGGAACCAATTGAGATCACGGATCGAGAGATCAAAACCCTCAAACGTAGCCAGATACCCCTTGTGCGAGTTCGTTGGAACTCACGACGCGGCCCAGAGTTTACCTGGGAGCGGGAAGACCAGATGAAGTCCAAGTACCCCCAGTTGTTCCCTAACGAAAACCCCAGCACTGAAGCTACAACTGAATTTCGGGACGAAATTCCAAACTAACGGGGGGATGATGTGACACCCCGTTAAAACACGCTAGCTTGGCAGTGGCTGCCTTAACTTTCGGGACGAAAGTTCTTAAAACTTGGGGATAATGTGACACTCTAGGTTTTTCCGAACGAACACCTTGTAATATTGTGTGTACATAATTATTATTAAATGAAAACGTGATCCTTTATGCATTTTATGTGTTGTATGTATTATATATATATAGATATGAGAGCCGAAACCGCGACCCGAGACCACGACTCGCAACCACTCGGTTGCGAGTGGGCCACTCGGTCTCGAGTGGGCCCCTTTGAGCCAAAACCGGTTTGGGCCGAAACCCCCATAGCCCACTTGATACTTAGTATATAAAATCCCACTTTCCCCCACTTCCTTCATTTTACACACACCAACACTTCTTCTAGTCTCTCTCACTAGAAAACCCTCTACAAACACCACTTTCCTTCTCCAAAAATCTCGGTTCAAGCTTGGAGCAAATCGGACAAGACACTCGGTCAAGACCATCACTCGGACACTTCATCTTCTCTCATTTTCTTCCTTTATTTCGGCTCCTTCTTCTTCTAACCGGTTAGTGTTATCTTTATGTGTGTAAGATTTATGTATGTTGTATGAACTAGAAATGCTTGGTTAGAATGGTTATGCATGATTCTTAGGTTGATTTGTAAAGCTTGACAATATGTGGTAACATGTTTAGAAAATGGTAGTCTAAGAGTATTCATGACTAACCATACTATGCTTCATGGTTTCTTGCAAAATGAAGTTGTTAAACATGAGATTTCGGCTACAAAAATGTATGTTCTTGTTCTTGCGTGATGATCTTGCTTGAAATATGTGTGATTTTGGTTCATAAATGTATGATTTTGTTAAGGTGAAAACCCTAGAGATTTATGAATATATGATGAACTAGTTGAATGTGGTTTGAAGATTCAAAAATGGCAAAGTTTGATCTAAGTTTGCTAGTATTCAGATTAGGAAAAAGTGTTAGTGAAACCTCATTGGTTGTTTCCTAATCTGGGTCTGATTTCATATGTACAAATTGGACTGATGGTTCTGCATCATCACGTGTGCATGAAAATGACAGTTTCCGACTCGCAACCACGGCATTACGACTCGAAACCACACGGTTGCGACTCGCAACCATAGCAGGACAACTCGAAACCACGAGATTGCGACTCGAGACTACGTCGGTTGCGACTCGCAACCACAGCATGATGACTCGAGACCACGGTTGCGACTCGCAACCATAACGTGACAAGCCGAGACCACCTGGTTGCGACTCGAGATCAGTTGGTTGCGAGTGGGCTGTCCATTTTGGTTTTTGGGCCGATATGTGTTAACTTGGGCTATCTGTTGACTGGATTATGTGTTGCTGTTGACTGCTTAATTGTTTAGGCCGGCCCAATAACCCAACGACTGCTTATTTGTATGTATGTTACGTGCCAGTATGTGTTTTACGTGAATGCTTGTATACCGAACCTGACCTGTACCGGTAACCATGTTAGGACGTGGTGACCAGCGTGTTTGACCAAGTAACCCAAATCTACCGAGCAACCCAAAGTGAGTTCACAACTTAAAAGCATGCGTCCCGGTGGTTTGGGACACGAGACTAAAACAACCCCATCCCCTGGTAAAAGGGGATGCCATCTACATACCTTCCCTAGTTATCGGGAACAAAACTTACTTTTCCTTCCCTGGTATTGGGAAACCATCTGGTTAATTACTGTTTATACGGATTGCAACTAACGGCACTAAACGAAACTCTATCACTCAAGTCCCTACTACAAATACCGATTAGTCGCCGGGGTCAGGCGAACGGGTTATTAGTTGATAGCGCTATTTAGGTGTTTACCAGCCTCACACCGTGCCCTGGTTTGGGATCGGTCGTGAACTAATGTACTCAGACATCCGTCAATGATGATAGAACATTGACATCGGGGCATCCTGCGGATACGCAACGGTTACCTAGTGTTCGGTATTGGAAAAACAGTTTAGTCGCTAACTTTTGGGGTAGCTCCCCATGGCATGTATAAACGGATAAATTAACTGGCGAAATAAGTTTTTGGTAATTAAAACTGGACAACTAGTGAACTCACTCAGCATTATTGTTGACCCCTTACTGCATGCTTTGCAGGTAACCCGTGACGAAGGAGCTTGCTGCTTGGGAACGCGTAGTGTCTGTTCACCCTTGTGTTGGGTGTTACCTTATTTTGAATTATGAACTTTGTTTAAACTGCCTTACTTATGCTTCCGCTACTTATTAACTGTTTGAACTTAAAACCTTAAACTCTGAACTTGATATTTGCTAATCTTATGGTTAGTAAGTATTACTTTTGTTATCAACTAAATTATTCAGTATAATTGGTGGCTGGATCCTGGTCAGTCACGCCCTCGAAGCGGGTGTTATCCGCAGGTGGAATTTGGGGGTGTGACATGGTGGACCCCACTTTAATTCTGAACTATTATTTATATTTCTTTTACATTATTAATTATTATATATTTTAATAGTAAGGGTATTTTTGTCATTTCAGCCCACTTAACTGAGAAAACTAACTGTCATCTAGTGTAGGGACTATCTGAGTAACAACTTGTCAAACCACAGGGAGCAAGAGTGTAATTTTAAAAAGCTAGGGACTAAAGATGAAATTTTGGCAAACCACAGGGACTATCCGGGCATTTTACTCTTATCACAAAAAAAGGCCTACGTTAATAACCAACACTAAAATATTATAATAGCTAGTGTATTATACGGGTTGAATACTAAAAAATATGCAATCTATATCTCTAATAAAAGAAACCATGGGGGACACATGTCACCTTATGGTTGATGCCAAACCAGCATCCACCTAAGCATACATGTCGCATATCTCAAATGAGAGGACATATGGCATAGCTCTAAGGGCTCGATTGGTTTTGGCTTCTAACGTACGCTTCTTGTGTACTCTCTCTCATTCTCTCAAAATCAATGGAACGACGATTCCTCTCCTCCGAAACCCTAATCGGCGATTCCTCTCCTCCTGACCCTTTCAATCGATCCTGTGCGGCAACCTTCAATCGATCTTCAAGACCCAATACTCTTCCATCGACTGTAATGTTTGATTTGTTGATCTTCTTATTGTTTGATTCTGTTTGAATGGTTTGATGTACTTTGATTTCTTATGTATTGACTGTTATTTGATGATGTATAGAGTTATTTTACATGATTTGAAGATCGATTAATTTATTGGGGTAACTTTATAGAAATGTAATCAAGTTTGCTAATTGTTCTAATTAAGTCACTGAAACTTTTTTTGTCTCTCTAAAATCATTAAAGTTTCATTTGTTGTTTTAATCCTATGTAATTATTAGGTTACAAGGTTACAAATGACGATGTGTCAGGTTTAACTAAATTTTTAATATTTAATATCAAGTTATTGTATTATATATGTATAATTTATATTATGGACATGGACTTTTCTTTTGAAAAACTAAAAATAATCAACGTGCCTCCAAGATTAAAAGGAAAAAAGTATCTATATCTATACTATATGTCATCATATTAGGCCATATTTTATAGATAAGTATTATTTTAGTTTAATCTTTTATAATTAATTATAGATAATCATCCTACTAAATATTATTTAGTTTAATTTCTTATGGATACTTATTATTTAGTTTAATATCCTTCTCATTTACAATATTATTTATTTAACTAATAGAGTAAATTATGATTTTGGCCCCTGTGGTGATATCACTTTTACTCTTTTAGACCAAAAAGAATCTGAACCCCAACGTTTTTTTTTTCTAATCTTTTTGGCCCCTATTTATACTTGGCCCCTAACATTTAATGGATGGGGTTAGTGTTAGGGGCCAAAAGGGTTAGAAAAAAAGACGTTGGGGGCTCAGATGTTAAAAAAAATTTGGGCTAAAAGGGTAAAAGTGATATAACCACAGGGGCCAAAATCGTAATTTACTCTAACTAATATTATTTATTATTTATACATTTACGGAGTTTTAAATAATGGGTTAAATTTATTGAGACTTCGTTAACAAATTTTGCTACAACAAAATAATCTATTTATATCAATCTAAATTTTTATCTATACTATACTATACTATATAATAAAACATTAATGTGTGACACATGTCGTTCATTGTAGGTATTTATTTTATGATTTTCTCGTCTCACTTCCAAACTTATCTTATATTAAGTAAATAAATAAACGAATAATGAGCTAATATTAAATTTTATCCTACTTTAAATTCCGAATACCATTCTTCTATTTTTCTAATAAAATATTATCCGAAATTGTAAATTATTAATTTAAAACATTTTAAATAAAACAAATTATTTATCACGAAAACCAAACTTTGTATTAATATATTAAATATTTTTATTTTCACTATACAAAAATACATTTACTAACTTTTTTTTATTATTTGGTATATGAAAATTACATTTATTTAACTCGTGTAATAAATGAGGTTTTTTAAAGATGTATTATTTTAGTATTTGGTAAACAATATTACATTTAATCAACCCGTGTAATACATGTGGTTTTAAAGATATAATTTTTTTATTTGGTATATAAAATTACATTAATTCAACCCGTACAATATGGTTCTTATATATATATATATATATAACTTTTTATTATTTAATATATAAAATTATATTTATTCAACCCGTACAATAAAGGAAGTTTTTAAAGATATAATGTTTTATTATTTAGTATATAAATTTATTTACTCAACCCGTGTAATACACGGGGTTATAACCTAGTTGTGAATATACAATACACAACACACCAAGTATAAGCATAACCAGTCAACCACACATATGAACCTGCAAATCGTTTTCCTCTCCGACCACACCAGCAAGCGACAACCCTATACTTTTTTCCGAATACCAAATCCTAGATCTGAGCCCATTTTTCTACCTGAAATATGCATTTACTTTCCGGCCATAACACCCAATCTGAAAACTTGTTGTTTGGTCGAAATCTGAGATCGAATGGTGAGGTTAAAACGAAAGTCATCTCCGGGAAGAGGCAGTGTCCGATGGGTTGGTGTGAACTAGAGGTGATACAGAGATGATGGAGATGCGATGACTTTCGGTCTGGGTGTTTGTGTGGTGTGGTGTAGTTGCCGATCGTAACCAGAGATAGGTGTGCGTTGGATTTTGATTTTGTTGTGACGAAATCCCGAAGACTCGAACTGACTAATGTGTTGAATGGAGAAGGCAGAAAGGACATGGATATGCAACCTACCTCCGGTTATTGCCGGTCGCCTGAAGTTGCAGTTGCCGTCTGGAAAGACATGAACTGAGTTGAAGGAGGAGGAAAGCTTCTAAGGGTTGAGATTAGTGTAACAATTCTAAAACTTGGTTATTTTTTAGGGTTTTAAATATGTTTTGATTTTATAAAATTCACCTAATATAAATAATATTCACATAAGCATTAAAACAAAATAAAAATTAGGAGAAAAAAATAACCTGGTGACCTGGTAATTACACACTATTAGAACACTAAACTAAAGTTTAGTTACTTTATAGATACAAAAAAAGTTAGGATGATTTAATCGGAACAGTAAGCAAACTTGATTACATTTCTGTGACATTTTCCCTAATTTATTTGATATTAAGAAGCATACTTAAATTAATGGCTTTCTCCTAATCGAAGACTCAAAACCCTAAATCTTTCTTGATTTCGCTATTTGAAAACTCAAAACCCTAAATTGAATCGCCCCCTTTTTGTGTGTTGTTTAATCTGAAATTTGAATTTTAATAAGGATGAGTAGCAGGAAAGTGGAGGACTAAAATGAAAAGATTATAAGGGGTTTGATGAAGCTTCCTCCTAATCGAAGATGCATTAACTGCAACAACTTGGTATGTGTTTAATTTGTTAGTTAATTTAGTTAATTATCCAAGTTTTGTGTGTGTAATTTGTAAGTTTTCACTCATGTTTTATATATGTATTTTTGCATTTAACTAAACTATGTTAGAAACCGTGTTTAGTGGTAATGAAGATTTAGGAATTATAGATAAAAAGTTAGGTGTAAATAGTAGGACCCGATGTTAAAATGTGTGTAGGCAATTGATGAATATTGAATGTATATGTTACAAATAAAGATATGTATGTTGTGTTGATGTAGATTGGAGTTCATCAGTTCAAGGTTAGCAATGGGGATTACATATACACAGAAAAGTTAAAGTTCTGTGAATTGAATGATAAGGTTAGCTTAGCTTGTATTTACTCTAGAATATGGTTATGTTTACTCTTTCATTTGTAGATATAAGCACACATGTCCTGTATTGAGAAAGCATGTAAATTTGTTCTTTTTAGTTTAAAAAAGAGGCGGTTAGAGTATGAACACGTTAGTTGTTTTTCTTGATGGTGGTGTTGTTATCCAAGGAATTATATTCATATAAATAGTTATGATTTTGGCATCATGGAGTTTTGGTTGTGTACTTGTGTGAAATGACTTTCCTGGTTCAGAAAAGTTTATATATATTTTATTTTTTTCATTATAGCGCCTTGCACCTAGGCGGCAAGTGAGGTCTTTGCGCCTTTAACTACCACCTGTCATAGGTGCTGGTGCATTTGCTTTATTAATAATATTTTTTAGTAAAAGTAAATTATAAATGTGCATCATAATCCGTCAATAAGTTTATAGTCTGTAAATAAAATCATGGGACCGCCACTGGTACGGCATAGTAGCATACTATCGACACCAAAGTTGATTTTATGTAGTTAAACGCTTATCATTTGGTTGATTCTTTTTGTAGAATGAACTCGATTTACTTAGGGAAAGATTTTGGCAACTTGAAGGATATGATCTTCAAAGGGACTCGGGTATCTTTAAATTGTATTTCCACTTTGTCACTAATTTGGGCCACTTGTCACTGAGAGCTGCTAGATAAAGATGGTAAAATTAATATTTTTTTAGTAAAAGTAAATTATAAATGTGCATCATAATCCGTCAATAAGTTTATAGTCTGTAAATAAAATCATGGGACCGCCATTGGTACGGCATAGTAGCATACTATCGACACCAAAGTTGATTTTATGTAGTTAAACGCTTATCATTTGGTTGGTTCCTTTTGTAGAATGGACTCGATTTACTTAGGGAAAGATTTTGGCAACTTGAAGGATATGATCTTCAAAGGGACTCGGGTATCTTTAAATTGTATTTCCACTTTGTCACTAATTTGGGCCACTTGTCACTGAGAGCTGCTAGATAAAGATGGTAATGTAACAAATAAAACAACTAATGTGTGGTGTACAAGGAAGTTTTTTCCGGGATTTGAATAATTTTGTTTTTTTTGTCTTCCAATGTATGTGTTTTTTAGGTAGTATTAAATTTGAACATAAATACTTTGTTTTTGGTTGAAGCCGCGTTTAACGCGGGCATTAGTGATGTGTGCGAGGTGTTATATATTTTTGGTATATATTTTAAACCCTTTTTACACTTTTTAGCCAAGTTTTAAATTTATAAAACACGATATTTACTAACACTAAACACACATATGGGCAAGTGCACCCATCGTGGGTGGACGTAGTATAGTGTTGGCAAGATACCGAAGTCGTCCAAGGACACAAGAGCTTTTAGTACCGGTTTATCCTCAACGTCTAATCAAATCAAAATGTTAGAAAAAGATTTTAAACTAAAGATAAAACTAACTAAATGCTGAAAAATAAAATAAAAATAAAAACAGATAGACAAGATGAATCACTTGGATCCGACTCGTGTATTAGTATAACCTTTGATTATTTTCGCATTTTTGCACTTGTTTAAGAGATTATCTTAGTTATTGTAGTAGGCCCCTCTTTTGAAGGCGACGCTACCCTCAACCCAGTAGTTTGAGTTAGCAAGGATACAATCTTAAAGGGTCGGATTATTGAAAGATAATGAATTAAGTTATTAATGCAAATTATGGTAGGCCCCTCTTTTGGAGGTGACGTTACCCTCGGTATGGGAACCCGTCAAATCAAGCTAACCCGAATTTCCAAGGAAACCAAGGATTTCAAAGGCAATATCAAACGGGTCAAAGCTCTTCGGGTGGAAACGAAGTGATGGAGATGTTGAAGGCAATGCAAGTTGAAATGCAACGAATGAATCAACGTGATGAGGTTCGGATGCAAAAGGATGAGGCCCGTGATAAAGCTATTCAAACTTTGACTACTCAAATGGGTCAACTTGCGAGTGAAGTGGCGATTTTGAAAAAAGCAAAAGGCCAGCTACCAAGTGATACGGTGACAAATCCCAAGAACATAAAAAGCGTTAATATCAATGTGGTAAGCAGCGTTCCTAGTACCGAATTTAATGAAAAATGTCTAACCTCTTCGTGTCAAATAAATGCAGGTTTGAAAAAGGATGCCGAAGTTGAAATGGACAGAGAGCATGGAGCACTAATTGTGCCTATCCGTGTGGGAAAATTAAAAATCCCTCATGCATTGTTGGATTATGGGGCAAGCATGAGTGTGCTACCGGGCGATTTATATGACATGTATGATTTCGGTCCGCTTGAAGATGTAGACACCATGGTGAGCTTGGCGGATGAGAGTTGGAGGCGTCCACGAGGAATAATTAAGAATGTTATGATTCAGTTGGGAGAGTTTGAATACCCGGTGGATTTCCTAGTTTTGGACTATGCTTCTACCAACATGGCATCACAACAAAGGGTAATTTTAGGTCGACCGTTTCTATACACGGCAAATGCTCAAATTAATTGTAGAGACGAGATTATTACCATGACCGAAAAGAACCGTAAGTTGTCTTTTGATGTTCAAACTAGAGTGATTAGTTATGAGTCCATTGAGGGGAAGGGTGGTGAGTCTAGTGATTGTATGAAAAATGTGTTTCAAAGAATGAGAAAAAAGCACCCACCAGACCGTGAAGAAACACATATGGGGTCAAGCAAGAGCGTAGTTGATTACCCACCGAGTCAAAACAAGATGGATGCATTTTGCTCAATGGCACAAGGAAGTGATGGAAGTGATAGGAACCGGTTCTTTGAGCCACCATAAATGGGGTTGGCACGGTCTGGCTGAAGACCTGAAAACTTAGCGCTGATCGGGAGGCAACCCGAGTTTTTTCACTGATCTTGTTATTTCTTTAGTTTTCTATGTTTCAGGGCCATGGCAACACTCAAGTGTGGGGAAGATGTGCGGAGATTGGTGTGAAGGTAGTGATAGGAAGTCGGATTTTCTACAACATTTGTTGTATCAAACTTCACCAGGTCAATGTACTCTTTCCTTAGTCTTGTTGTGTTCTTTAGCTTTGAAATATTGTTAGTTAGTTGTTTGCTTTAGTTTATGGTTGGGAGGTAGGGTGGTGTTTTGATGTTGATGTGTTTGTTGGGTTGTGAAAGTTGGTGGTGTTTTTAGAAATTAAAAAAAAAAAAAAAAGCAAATGTGGGTGTTTTTGTTGAAAGCGATCTTTCCTTCAAAACCATACATTGGGACAATGTATCTCAAGTGTGGGGATGGGGGAAATTTTTGAGAAATTCAAAAATTTTTGCAAATCCAAGCGAAAAGTGTAAAAATTTGAAAACTTGATATTGTACCATGTAACACACCGACACCCGTTCTTAGCTTTTTCTTGGTGAGAATTGAACCACATATGAGAGTTAATTCTTTGCTTGAGTGGCGGTGTGTGTAGTGTGTAAATAGAACTTGTATGTGAATGCTTGTTAAATCCTAGAGTTGGCATGCTTTTGAAGATGATAAGGGACTTTTAGGATGCTTCGTCTAGATGTGTGAGAGTGCGGGAATTGGTGGGTTGGACCTCATACTTTACATATATGAGCTTGGTATTGTGAGGGGTGGGGGTTTGGTCTTTAGCAAGCTATGTTTGATCCTTAAGCCATTCGATTGAAGCCCAAAGCCTACTTCCTATATAAACTATACCCTATTGAGATGACCCGGTTTAGGAATTTAGCTTGTGATTGTGATATCTTTGTATATATGAGTCTTATGTGAAAAAAAAACAGAGAAAAATATGAGAAAAATACAAAAAAAAAGTCATTAGTTGCAAGAGTAGTGTAGAAGTTTATGACGTTTTGTACATAGTCGTTTGCTTTGTTTAGTAGTGGAAATAAAACCGGGTCAAATCAATTAGCCTTCTAATATGTATTCCACCATTTCCTACCTTTGCACCTAGCCCCATAACAACCCGTAAGTTCCTTTGATTCAAAAGCATGTTAAATATTGGTTAGGAGGAAACTTGATTTTCATACAAGCTTATTGTCGCACACACACACATATACGCATTGTGTGGTTTAGCATAATTTGCTAATTTTTCTTGACACCGAGAGTTTTTGTGAGGGGTGTGTTTTGTGGTATGATAAAAAGTTAGTAAAAGGACGACACTTTAGTTTGGTTCGCACGATTGGTCGCTTATGGTTAAAAATAGTTTGTGAAGTGGTTGCTTGGGACAAGCAACGGGTAAGTGTGGGGATGTGACGGGTAGTCCGTAGGACAACCCTTAAAAGGCTTAATACAATGCATATTCTACACTTTATTCGGTTAATTGCTTGAACTAGATAACCACTTTATCTTGGATTGTGCAGGTGTTAAAACTACCAAAATGTATCTTTTAGGAGGTATGAGGGAATGCTAGAAGCTGCTAGAGTTAAAGAGCGAAAGAAGTGAAGTTTGGATGAAGAACAAGGAAGGAAATTAAGCTCAGGACCGTAAGCTACGGTTCCAGGTCGTAGCTTACGGCCTCCCTTTCATCCAAAATGTTCCACCGTAGGACAGGAGCAACTTGCCGTAAAAGAACACTGATTGCCGTAAGCTACGGTGGTCTGCCGTAGCTTACGGCTCCTAGCTGACTTGTTGACCTGCTGCCTGCCGTAAGCTACGGCTGGGAGCCGTAGCTTACGGCTCCGACTGATCCCATCTTGTAACCTTCGCATTTATTGGCCATTTTATGGAGATTTATGATGCCTAATCATGCAATTTCGGTTACTACTTGGTTAGAACGAGTTGGGAAGTATATGAAGAGCATTGGGAAGTGAAGAAACACATCTTGGAACTATCTTTCACTAATCTTTATCTAGCTTTTGTTGGTGAAACTTATGAACACTATTTCCTTTTCAATTTCTTGCATTATGTTTGTAAAAGCCATGAGTGGCTAGTTTCTTGGATGATTATCTTGTGTTGAAGGTTGTGGTAAACTTTTGTGTCTTTTATTTATATTTCTAGAATAACAATTCCTTTCCATTTGAATTGATTGTTATGATGCATGATCGATTGTTAGTAACTTGTTGATCTTTATGTTAATCTAGTTTGAAACCATACGTTCTTGGTGCCGTTGGCAATCGAGATATCATGGGTATAGTTAGGTTTGGGTAAGGGTTGATTGATCATCGGGTGACAACCTCACGTTCTCGGAATCTGAGTACTTAGTCCCCTTTCATCACTGCAATTGGTTATGCATGAACTATGTCTATGTAGTTCTTTCTAGTTGAATGTTGACACAAAAGTTGAAACAAACCGGATACTCAAGATAGTCATTTGTCTCTCAATTGTTTACATCCCAAATTTTCATTTCGCAAATTAGTTAATTAATCTTAGTTTTTTTAAAATCAATCAAATCAAACCAACTCTTGAATTTTACTTTTTCTCGCAATTAGTGTAAATTTAGTTAACTTAGAAAGGCAATTCAAATAGCACATTTTCCACAAACTCCCTGTGTTCGATACCCACTTGCCACTATCTATTTAGTAGTAATTGGATTAAATTTGATTGTGACCACGACATCACGTCAAGGAGATCCTACTAAAATTGACCCAGGTCCCTTGTAGGACCTCTAAACGCTGAACAAGGGCAAGACCCTTACCAAACCGTTCCCTTAACCCCCGACCAGGTAGCCAACATACCTCCATATAGACCGTGGAGATATGAATGGTGAAAATCTTTTATTTTATATAGACAGTAAAATAATGCCAAGACACCACGGACAAACGATAAGGAAAAGTCACCTTCAACATAAGCAACTAGTTATTAAAGTCATTAATACAAAACCAAATAAAAAGTGCAAAAGATTAAAAATAAAAAGTGTTATACTAAACACTTGTCTTCACCAATTGATGTAAGAGACTTAGGCAAACATGGCCTTGATTGTCAAGAACTCTTACGATCAATCTTGGATCCCGAGACAACTCACACACTCTATGATGGACAATGGATGATGGTGGTGAATGATGGTGTTGTGATGGTGGTGGGTGGTGGATGAAGTGTGAGAGAGGTGGTGTGCCAAGGGATGAGTTGCAATGAAACCAAGCACTCCTATTTATAGGCTGAACAGAGGCCTGGGCACGGCCACGTGCCTGTCTGACACTATCTCTCCTCATTAATTGTAATTCGCATTTACAATTAATGCGCCTGCAGTACTTTGGGCACGCCCCCGTTTTCACTGGGCACGCCCCCGTGGTGAGCAATAGAAGCTTCTACAGGTTTGTCTTTTCTGCTGCTTCTTGGGCACGGCCCCGTGCTTGCTGAGCACGGGGCGTGTTCAGTCTTCTGCCTTCTCTGTTTTGCTTAGGAGGATGCTGTCGAGGGGTCGGGCAATCCACTTTTGTTCCTTTTCTTGTATTTATGCTAGATTTAGCTGTCTTTTTGCTTCTTTTGTTAATTTGAGCTCATTTAATCCTGAAAATACAAAAGGAAGACAAAAACACACTTTTTCCAACATTAGTACTTAAAAAGGGTTAGTTTTATGCCTCATTTGATGTAATTTATATGTTGCATTTTACACACATCAAATATCCCCACACTTAAACTTTAGCTTGTCCTCAATCAAAACTCTTTAATATGTGGCTTACACTCCCAAATGGAAAGGGTAGAAGAGAAGGTTTTGGCTTGTCATAGAGTGTCGGGAATCCAAGATCTTTATTGGGTTTTATTTTTATTTATTTACAATCCTATTCATCATAATTTATTAAAAACTTTTCATAAGGTAAATTATTTATTAAGGCATAACATACCTTTCTAAAATTCCATTTATATACAAGTTCACATACCTCACGGGAGAAATCACTCACACTCGGCCGAAGGTGTATTTTTAGTGAATCACTCGAGAGCGGTTTGGAACTTATTCCTACCATAAGCTTGCCAAGCAATCAATCCTCCTCCTTTTTAACTTTATACCTTTGTAAATATCAAGAGGACTTTTTGGGTGAAGGGTTAGGCTTAGGCTAAAGGTGGGTAGTTGGTTAGTGGTTAGTAAAAAAAAGGCGAAAGTCGTAAAAAGTGTCGGTTTTTTCGTAAAACATTTTGTTTCTGTGACTTTTTATTTTAAATGAAGTATTTCTTCAAACAAACTTTTGTTTGAGGAGCTTTGTTTGTTTATTTCTAACTTCATTAAAATTTTTTTTTAGTCACACGAAAACCGAGCTTGTTACTAAAATAAAAGGTAAAAATAAAAAAAGGGTTTTTGGTGGGTAAAAAGGGTTTTTGGGTTAAGAAATGAAAAGTTTAGGCTCAAAGGGGCTAACTAGGGGGAGTTTTTGGGTAGGTGAAAAGAAAAATAAAAATAATGGTGTTGAAAGAAAAAGGGCTAGTCCTAATGCCTCCATCATTTACTTACTTGGGTTTAAGTTGGTAAGGTCCGGGAATGAATTGTCGTGGCAAGTTCTAGAGTCGTAAGAACCAAGCGGCTATTCATACAAGAAACGAAAAATGAGCATTTAGCGTAAAGATGTATATTTGTATGCTCAATAAAGGCTCAAAACTCACTTTTGTGGGAATGGGTTTTTATGTGATCAAGTATATATAATCGAATTTTAACTAAGCTTGTCATGTCGTTTCATAATTTTCTTATGTTGGTTCTTTTTATCACGACGCTATCGGTTGTAAACTTGTAAAAATATAACCTTGTTAGTCTTCGAATTCCCAACTTAAACTTTAGACAAGTAAAAAAATGAAAATTTTTGAAAAAAAAATTGGGGTGATTAGCGGTTCCAATAGAGTTTTGTGTAAGGCTTGTTATTAGGACATGTAAAATTCATGGTTTTAGCATCCCCCCACACTTAAATTACACATTGTCCTCAATGTGTCCCAAAAATAAATTTTTAGGTTGATTGAATGTGTAAAATGGTGTTAAAAACAAAAATTTATGTTACTGGCAGTCTGGATACGGCCCCGTGTTGAGTAGACACAGCCCCGTGTTCAAGTGCCAGTAACGAGAACTTACAGAAGTTGAGCACGGGGGCGTGTTCGCTGGACACGACCCCGTGTCTGACCAAAAATCTGCAGAAATTTGCCAAACAGTAGGTCTGGGCGATGAGCACGGGGGCGTGTCGGCTAGACACGACCCCGTGTGGGCAGTCTGCAAGGCTGTAAAACAGGTTTCTTCTTCCGGTTTTCCTGTCCTGGCTTTATTAGTGCTAATGATTAGCACTTTAAGCCTCAATTGTACCTGTTTTATCACTAAACACCATACCAAGCAATACCAAACATCCTAAATTACCATAGTTAATCATCCAAACCATAAAGTAAAAGAAAAACAAAGCAGAAAATAAAAAGTAGTCAAGGAAAGTAAATTGTCTAACACTCGGCACGCAGGCCGGAAATTGTTTTGATAGATAAAAGGGACCTTAACCTGTGGGCTCGCCATCAACCCGCTTCTGCTCCTCCTCCAACCTCCTAGTCCATATCCTCATCGCTGTCATCACCTCCGTCCCCATGACCTGCCATGTACTCCCGGATGTTCCCGATGTCGTCTTGTATATCGGTGATGTTTCGTTCGATAGCTCCGACCCGGTGGTATGTATTATTGGCAAGGTTGTAGGTGTTCCTGGTGCACATGAGGTTTTCCTGCAAAAGATTGTGTAAACTTTGAAGGTTAGGAAAACCGCCTCCTTGATAGGAGGATTAACCCGGATCACCATGGGGTTGATATTGGTAGTGAGGAGGTGGAGCGTGAAGGACTAGTGCTTCCTGTGGGTTCCATGCATGGCCTTGCATCCTTTGAAAGCTCACTGACCCGTCTTCTGCCTCGTAAATCAGGTTCATGGCGCGGCAAATGTGATAATCAACTCGTCCCGACCATGGGCCCCTCTCAAAGGACCTAGGAATGCGCGTGAAGTGCTTGAAGAGGCGGTACACCCATCCCCCAAAGAAAATAGGGGTTGGTGCACGAGCAAGACGGTTCAGATGCATGTTTCGAAGCAGGAGATATGGAACATCGAGGGCCCTCTGGTTGTGGATGCAGTGAAGGACTACCAAATCTTTCAACCTAACAACCCCGCTACTGTCATGTCTTTGGCTGAGAGAGTAAGTGAGGAGCCTATGAATGTAGCGATAAAGCGGATCCCTCAGCTTAGTACTCTTTGTGCTGCTGGGGTTGTAGTGTCCTTCACTGATTTGGGCCCATGCGGCTTGGCGCTCATTTTCATCCAAATCTCGTAATCCCCCGGTGTTTTCCTCGTTTCCCGAATCTTCTTCCGAATACAGTCCCACTATTGCTCCGAATTGTGCCATAGAGATCGAGTACATTGTCCCACCACATCGAAATGCAACCCCTTCATTGTCAAACGGGTCACACCATGAAGTGAAGGTAAAAGTACTATAGAACTCCATGGTGCATTGATGCACCGACCGAAGCCGAGTGGTCAAGGCAACCCTTAGTGGTCCGGTAACCAGGTTGTTAAAACGGTCGAGCTGGTTCACCAAGGTCAATAGGTCCGTGCACGCTTGCTTGAAGTATCTCGTATCTTGCCCTAGCATCGAGCTCATTCGCATTAAATCTTGTGAACTTCGACGTCCGAAAGAATACACCAAAAGTTAGCATGCAACAGTGAAATTTTCGAAAGAAACTGCAAACAGCGAGCTGGACACGGCCACGTGTTCAGCAGGCACGACCCCGTGTCCGGGTGTCTGTTACTCAAAACCTTCATTTTTCGACCCGGTCCGAAAATCTGAAATTTTTTGGCCAAGTAGGTGCGGTTTCCCCCGAAAATGAAACCCCAAGTGCCGTTTTTCCCAAAACAACCCGTTTACCCCTTCAATTTTATCTTTTTCGGTTCAAAAACAAGGGTTTGAGGTTTTTGTGAGAAATCGGGCAAATCTATCAACAATACAAGTGTATTTACTTCCCATTACACTAATCTAAACTAATACTAATAGATTATATCAAAAATTTGAGGTTCGATCCGGATGAACTTTAAGAACCCTAGATTTTTCCCCAAATTTTTGATGTTTAACTATATGCAAGTAACTAATCTAACTACTAATGATGATAGAATCATACCTCGATGTTGTTAGATCTATAGGTAACGTCGAAATCTACAGAAAATCGCCTCGGACCAGAGCTTTTTCGGGGAAACGGGGCGTGTGGAATGATGTAACTGTTATGAAAAGAGGGTTTTATCCTGACAGTTGCATCGACACGGCCCCGTGCCGAGCAAAGTTTTTGAAAATATTATTATTATTATTTTTATTTTTATTTTTTTTAGGTGTGCTCGTGTGAGTGCCCGTTTTTTTCCTGAAAACATGGTTAGGAGACTTACCGGTTTCGATGTATACTCACTTGTTCGTAACATACCAGGTATGATGTGGATGCTTTTTGCTCATTGACCGTTTGAAGAGAGATCTCTTCTTCCTCATCCTCTATGGATCCTTGATAGAGTTTTAGCCGTTGACCATTGACTTTGAATGGAATCCCATTTCGAGCTTTAATTTCTACTGCACCGTGAGGAAAAATATGGGTGATGGAAAAAGGTCCTGACCACCTAGATTTTAGTTTACCCGGAAATAATCGAAGTCGAGAATTAAACAATAGAACTTGGTCTCCTACTTGAAATTCATTAGGTTTAATATATTTTTCGTGTAAATTTTTCATTCTTTCCTTATAAATTTCAGAGTTAGAGTACGCAAAATTCCTTAGTTCGTCTAATTCATTTATTTGACAGAATCGATTTTTACCTGCAGTTTCTAAGTCTAAGTTTACACTTTTTATTGCCTAGTAGGCTCTATGAGCTATTTCTACTGGCGAATGACAACTTTTTCCATAGACGAGCTTATACGGGGTTGTGCCTATAGTGGTTTTATAGCAGTTCGAAAAGCCCATAAAGCATCATCTAATTTATCAGCCCATTCCTTTTTATTTAAACCTACGGTTTTTTCAAGTATTCGTTTTAAACCTCTGTTAGTCACTTCGGCTTGTCCATTTGTTTGAGGGTGATATGCTGTTGAGACCCGGTGATAGACCCCATATCTTGTTAAGATTTTTTCGAGTTGATGATTGCAAAAATCGGTACCCCTATCACTTATCAAAGCTTTTAGTGTTCCAAAATGAGAGAATAATTTTTTCAGAAATTTTACCACTACTCTTCCATCGTTTGTTGGAAGAGCTTCGGCCTCGGCCCATTTAGACAAGTAATCAACCGCCACAAGTATATATTTGTTTCCTTTTGGTGGTGGGAAGGGTCCCATGAAATCGAGTCCCCACACATCAAAAATTTCACAAACGAGAATGCCATTTTGAGGCATTTCGTTTTTTGAAGAAATATTACCTGATCTTTGGCAAGCATCACATGTCTTTACAAGATCTTGCGCATCTTTGTAAATGGTTGGCCAATAAAATCCTGAATCAAATACCTTTCGTGCGGTACTAGCGGCACCATGATGTCCTCCATATGGACCTTCATGACAATGGCGGAGAATTCTTCGTGCTTCGCCACCATGGACACACCTTCAGATGAGTTGGTCAGCACACATTTTGAAAAGATAAGGGTCTTCCCAAAAGTAGTGCTTTACATCGGCAAAGAATTTCTTTCTTTGATGATGTGGCCATCCTTTGGTGACTATACCGCTAGCTAAGTAATTATCGTAGTCGGCATACCATGGTTCTTGTCTGCTTTCCACCATTTCCAAGGATTCTGTGGGAAATTTTTCGTTGATCTGTTCGTCCCTGGTTGCCTCCAAAGCTGGGTCTTCTAGGCGTGAAAGATGATCTGCAGCAGTGTTTTCTGCTCCTCTTTTGTCTTTGATTTCAATGTCAAATTCTTGGAGGAGTAGAATCCATCTGATCAAACGGGGTTTGGCGTCTTGTTTCTTGAAAAGGTATCGGATAGCTGCATGATTTGTATAGACTACAGTTTTAGAAAGAACAAGGTAAGAACGGAATTTATCAAAAGCAAATACCACAGCTAGTAACTCTTTTTCAGTAGTTGTGTAATTTTCTTGTGCATCGTTAAGTGTTTTACTAGCATAATAAATTGGGTGGAAATGCTTTTCTTTTCTATGTCCCAAGACTGCTCCAACAGCAAAGTCACTTGCATCACACATGATTTTGAAAGGAAATTTCCAATCAGGTGCTATCATGATAGGTGCATTGACTAGCATTTCCTTGAGGGTTAGAAATGCTTGTTTGCACTCCTTGTCAAAGATGAAAGGTGCATCTTTTTCAAGTAATTTTGTTAGAGGTCTTGAAATTTTTGAAAAGTCCTTGATAAACCTTCTATAAAACCCGGCATGCCCTAGGAAACTTCTGATTGCTCTAACGGAGGAGGGTGGAGGTAATCGAGAAATAGTGTCTACTTTTGCTCGATCAACTTCCATTCCTTCGCTTGAGATTTTGTGACCGAGTACTATTCCCTCTGTTACCATGAAATGGCATTTTTCCCAGTTAAGGGCGAGGTTAGTTTCCTCACATCGGGATAGCATTCGTTCAAGGTTATCGAGGCATTGGTCATATGAATCTCCAAAGAGAGAAAAGTCGTCCATGAAGACTTCCATTGTCTTTTCTATCATGTCATGGAAAATGGCCACCATACAACGTTGGAATGTTGCAGGTGCATTACATAGACCAAACGGCATGCGTCGATAGGCGAAAGTTCCGTAGGGGCATGTGAAAGTCGCCTTTTCTTGGTCTTCAGGTGCTATCGGAATTTGAAAATATCCTGAAAAACCATCCAAGAAACAGTAAAATTTATGACCGGATAGTCGTTCTAACATTTGATCAATGAAGGGCAAAGGAAAGTGATCTTTCCTCGTTACTTCATTTAACCGTCTATAGTCTATACAAACTCTCCATCCTGTGACGGTTCTTGTTAGTATTAATTCATGTTTTTCATTATTTATTACCGTCATACCTCCTTTCTTCGGGACTACTTGGACGGGACTTACCCATGGACTATCGGAGATAGGATAGATTAGTCCGGCGTCAAGTAGTTTGATGACCTCATTTTCAACCACCTCTTGCACATTGGGATTTACTCTACGTTGTGGTTGTATTACTGTTTTGTAGTCATCAATCATTAAAATTTTGTGCGTACACATGGAAGGATTTATTCCTTTAATATCTACAAGCTTCCAAGCAATCGCATTTTTGTGTTTTTTAAGAAGATCAATTAATTTTTCTTTTTCTACGCTACTTAATTTAGACGAAATAATTACAGGTAAATTACCATCCTTGTCTAGAAAAGCATATTCCAAACCTTTCGGAAGTTCTTTGAGCTCAAGGGGTGGGTCTTTAGGAGACACCTTATTTTGTGGCTCATCAAGATCAAGAACTTTAAAAGTTTGTTCTATGGCGACCTCTTCTTCAACAAAGTGGTCAACTTCTTCAGTTGTAGCGGGTGGCTCATCTTCATCTTCAATTAGGGGGTCATTATTGCCAAAAGGATATTTTATTGAACGCTCAAGATCTATGTTCCTTTTGAATGCCCCTAACTGAAGAGGTAGATTATTAAATTTCCGGCTTTTCAAAGCTTCATGAGTTTTTACAAAAGGTTTTCCTAAGACTAGAGGAGCGTCATCGAGGATGACAAAGTCGGTTGGAATAACCATTTGATTTGTTTGAACCAAGACATCCTCAACTACACCGATAGATTTTATTACTTTCCGATTGGATAGAAAAATGGGTATTCGAAGTGGAGCAAAATCACTAATACTTAATTTTTCAAAAATGTAATTAGGCATTATGTTAACACAAAGATCTTTATTAATGGTGAGATTACTAATAAATGAATTTTGAAAAAAACATGGAACCGGTGTAATGTTAATTTCAAAAGGATCTTTTTTTATTAGTGAAGTTTGATCATTAGTTAACTTAACACTTACCATTTCCTTGACTTTAGTATTAGTGTTTAACTCTTTTAAAAACTTAGCATGAGTGGTTACTAAACAATGATTTTCAAAAGAAGGTGACAAGAGATTAATTTCTTCAAAATTAGACTTCTTGAACTTTAACGTTATGTGTGACAACTCGAGTTTTCGACCTTCACTTTCACATTAAATGCACGTTGACCTGGACTGATTAGTTGTTTGACTTATTGACTTGTAATGTACACGTTGTGATATGATGCAATGTATTGTGATGTTTATGTGTTAATGAAACGTATTGTGCATATATGTAATTACTGTCATAATGTGAGAATTATTATGAAACACTTGGACTTAGACTGATTAAACCACATAGTGCTCGACGAAACAGAACTAGATTCGCCAAGGTCATCTCGACGAAATAGAATTAGATTCGTCAACATCATCTCGACGAAAAAAAGCCTGTTTCGCCAAGCCCAGATTCGCCAAAGCCCAGTTAGGGCCCAATACGTTGTTTTGAGTATAACTACATGAAACGGTTTCAGTTTCACACCTTTGACAAAACCGAAACCCTAGAGCTCCCTCTCTCTATTGACGGCAGCCTTGTATCTCACCGAAACCCTCTAGATCGATCCTATCTCATCTCGCGGTTAGTATTAATTCTTATTTGATTGTCGGTTTATATTGGCTGCATATATGTATGATAATGTATAGATTATGTGTTAAATAAGAATCTCTATCGCAAAGGAACTATTGATGCTTGTAGGCCTCGGTTCAGGAATTAAAGAATGTATTACTCGGATATTGATAGATTCGGGTGTTGCTGTCATACTTAGGCCAATGATCTAGTTTTGTATGTGCATATCGAGTTGATGTTTGTTAATCTTGTTGGTTGAATATCGATTGGATACGTGTTACTATCATGAACCTATCTACGTTTAGATAGCTAGCGGATCATGTGTTGGTTAGATGATGATTGAACGTTTCTGCTTAATGATGATATGTAACGGCTGTGGTTGTATGATTAGGGTTTCTGTAAAACGTAACTGATAATTGACGTAATTGATAATCGACGTAACTGATGTTTGACGAACATGACTGGTTTGACGAAACAGAACTCTCGGCGAAACAAGTGTGTTTCGCCAAGGGACGATTGACGAAACAGAACTCTGTTTCGCCAAAGGCAGGATTGACGA
This sequence comes from Helianthus annuus, assembly GCF_002127325.2. NCBI lineage: Eukaryota > Viridiplantae > Streptophyta > Magnoliopsida > Asterales > Asteraceae > Helianthus > Helianthus annuus. The sequence goes on from NC_035449.2 coordinate 139,570,518, forward strand.
AACGGGTTGTGTTTCGCCAAAGTGTGATTCGCCAAAGTGTATTTCGCCAACTTGAATACGTGCACAGTAACCTGATTTAACATTGTTAGAAGTTAACTGAGATATTTAACTGCTGTTAAGTGATACGCATGACGTATAGGAATTCGAATGTGTACAATGTGCTACTTGGTGATTATAGATGCATTGTACTTTGTGATTACACATACGTGCCAACTTTGTGAATATCAACTGATCATATACATATACGTACTTTAGGACTTGACTGATTGTTTGTGAGCACTTACTGTAACCTACCGAGCAAATCAAGGTGAGTTCACTGCATTTCTCAAGCATGCGTCCTGGCGGTTTGGGACAACTAGTAAACGTTTGGAAAGGGAATCTTGGGTAAACAATGAAATTGGGTCTTGGTTATTGTACATGGAATCGATCATTACCAATGCTTGGTTAGGGGCATTGGGGGCTGGACACACTCCAGGTTATTGAGGGACACACTTCCCGGATACATATGGGCACACTCCCTAGGGTATCTCAATAAGTTATAAACAGCATCAAATCTCAACGTTGAATTGATCTAACGTATATCTGGTAACAAAATATGATAACTAAACTTTGAACTCACCAGCGTCGTCTGACACATACTTGTCTGCATGCTTGCAGGTCGTTAGAATACGAGACATGGACTTGCTATCTGGGAGTGCTGGAGTGGTCATGGATCGAGGCTCTTGGATTAACTTATATTTGATACGTTGGTTTTGAGTATTATTAAGAAACGATTGTTAAACGATTTATTGCATGCTTCCGCTATACAACTCTTTGGGTATTAATATTATGTTGACATTTTCTATTGGTAATTAATGACATGTCTATTTAAATATTTACCATTGGTTCAATGTGATTGGTGGCTCATACTCTGATGTGTAACACACCTCGCGGAGTTCCCGCAGGTGGTAATTTGGGGGTGTTACAGTTTGGTATCAGAGCCACTGGTTATAGTGAACTAGGTTTTAAAACGTTTTACAAAACCAGACTATAACCAAATACCTTCGAAGAATCGATCATGACACTCAGCTCCAGATCGCAAGGTTCGTCTTCTGTTTAGTTTATGCATTACATCCTTAGTAGTCACACACTCATAGCCTGTATGACACGATATACTTGATACTAGGGTGACTTGATAGTGTGACACTACCCTTCGACTCATGTGAATAGTAAACCTATGACACCTTTCGTTGTGTAATGTGAATGGGGGAAACTTCGAGCGTAAGCTAAGAGGCACTGAGATAAGCATGCAAATTGCCTTATTATTATGGGTGCACACTTAATAATAACGTGGGGTGTATGAAAGTCCCAGTGAGGCTTATCGAGCGTGAGAAGGGTTCTGCCTTATTATGTGTGAACTTGGTAGTACGTAGATATAAACATGATATTTGACTTCCATCCCATTTCGATTTCTGAATCGGTTCATCTACATATATCTAGAATCATGAGTGGACGGGGACACGGACGTGGCAACATCAACATGACTCAGGCTGAGTTGACAGACTTAATCAACACCCGTGTGGCTGAGGCTTTAGCAGCCTATCAAGCTGGTCAGCAAGTGCAACCTCAACCCAACCAGCCTGCGTGTACGTTCAAAATGTTTATGGACTGTAAGCCACAGACCTTCACCGGGACTGAAGGGGCTGTGGGACTTCTGAGATGGTTCGAGAAAGCAGAGTCCGTGTTTGCTATCTGTAACTGTCCCGCTGGGGACAGGGTGAAATATGCTGCGGGTACCTTGGCGGATGGTGCCCTAACGTGGTGGAATGCCCAAGTGCAGTTGTTGGGCATCGAGGCAGCGAATGCCACAACTTGGGATGACTTTAAGGAACTGATCAGAGAGGAGTATTGTCCTCGGGATGAGGTCCAAAAGCTGGAAAACGAGTACTATGACTTGAAGATGGTTGGATCTGAAGTCGAAGCGTATGTGAAGCGATTGTATGAATTGGCGGACATGTGCCCGAACTTGTCCCGGCCTATGTCTCGGAGGATTGAGTTATTCATCAAGGGGTTGCCTCCGCGTGTGAAGAGTTTGGTCACTGCAGCCCATCTCAATGATTTGACACAGATTGTTCGATTGACCCACAAGATTGTGGATCAGGAGGTAGAGAGTAACTCGTTACCACCGCGTGTTTCAACCACTACTGCTGCTGCACCCACTGCCACTGCGTCCGCTAACGATAACAAAAGGAAGTGGAGTGACTATGATAAAGCATCTAGTGCGGGCCAGACTCAGAAAAGGCCAGACAACAATAACAATCGCATCATCAGCCAGTCGTCTTCTGTCAATCAAGGCCAGGGAAGTGGCCAAAGTCAGGGTTCGTATGCAGGGAGGAAGCCACGATGTAACAAATGTGGCTATCATCATTTCGGGCAGTGTGGACGGACATTTAACAGGTGTGGTAAGGCGGGCCACGAGGCCAAATATTGTAGGGCTCCACAACCCAAACATCAGCAGCAACAGAACCAGCAGAACCAGAGACAGCAGGGACAACCACCCCAGCAAAATCAGGGCTTCAGAAAGGGGTGTTATCAGTGCGGGGATGAGGGCCACTTTAAGCGGGATTGCCCTCAACTAAACCAGAACGCTAACGACAACAACCGCCCGAATAACAACAATGCTGGGAACAACAACAACAATGGCAACAATGGGGGTAATGGTGCTCGGGGCAGGGTGTTTCAGCTTGGGGCAGGGGATGCTAGGAATGACGGCAATGTTGTCACCGGTACGTTTCCTGTAAACAATCATATTGCTTCTGTGTTATTTGATTCTGGTGCCGATTGGAGTTACGTGTCCCTAGAGTTTAGTCAACGATTGGGGATAACCCCAACGCCTTTAGAAGTTAAACAAGTAGTAGAACTAGCAGATGGTAAAACAATAGAAGCCTTGAATGTCCTTTTTGGATGCAAACTAGATCTCGTGGGTCAAGTGTTTGATATTGATCTACTTCCCGTTACGCTCGGTAGTTTCGACATAGTAGTAGGCATGGATTGGTTGTCTAAGCACCAAGCAGAGATTTTGTGTAAGGAGAAGGTTGTGCGTATCCCTCTCCCTGATGGGGAGTCATTATTAGTTCAAGGGCATCGTAGTGGGACGATGGTTGGTATTATCTCGGCTATGCATGCGCAGAGGTATCTACAAAAGGGGTATCCTGCAATGTTAGCTTTAGTTACAAACGCTCAGTCTGAGGAAAGAAGGATTGAGGATCTGCCAGTGGTGCGGGATTTCGCTGATGTGTTCCCAGAGGAGTTACCAGGGTTACCTCCTCACCGTCAAGTAGAATTTCAGGTTGATCTGGCGCCAGGAGCGGCCCCAATTGCTCGAGCTCCATACCGGTTGGCTCCTGGGGAGCTACAGGAATTGTCTAATCAGCTACAGGAATTATTGGATAGGGGTTTCATTCGACCCAGTTCTTCGCCTTGGGGAGCCCCAGTTCTGTTTGTAAAGAAGAAAGACGGGTCATTCCGTATGTGTATCGATTATCGGGAACTCAACAAGGTAACCATCAAGAACCGATATCCGTTACCACGCATCGACGACTTGTTTGACCAGCTGCAAGGGTCAAGTTTTTATTCAAAGATCGACTTAAGGTCGGGTTACCACCAGGTAAGGGTTAGAGAAGAGGATGTTCCCAAGACTGCTTTTCGAACGCGCTATGGACACTACGAGTTTTTGGTTATGCCGTTTGGATTGACAAATGCGCCAGCGGTCTTCATGGATCTCATGAACCGCGTATGTAAGCCATATCTCGACGAGTTTGTTATAATGTTTATCGACGACATCTTGGTTTATTCAAAGAACAAGGAGGATCACGAGCGTCACTTACGTCTCATCTTGGAACTTTTGAGAAGGGAATAGTTGTTTGCGAAGTTTCCCAAGTGCGATTTCTGGATTCGGGAAGTGCATTTCCTTGGCCACGTCGTTAACGAAAAAGGGATACATGTAGATCCTGCAAAAGTGGACGCAGTTAAGAATTGGGCGGCACCAAAGACTCCTTCTGAGGTGCGCCAATTTCTTGGTCTCGCTGGATACTATCGAAGGTTTATTAGAGATTTCTAGAAAATCGCGCAACCTCTCACATCACTAACACAGAAGAACACGGTATACTCTTGGGGAACGAAGCAGGAAGAGGCCTTCCAGTTGTTAAAGCAGAAACTTTGCAGTGCACCGATCTTGTCCTTGCCAGAGGGTACCGAAGATTTTGTGGTCTACTGTGATGCGTCGATTCAAGGTCTCGGCTGTGTATTAATGCAACGCGAGAAGGTGATAGCCTATGCCTCGCGGCAGTTGAAGATTCACGAGAAAAATTACACGACACACGACTTGGAGTTAGGAGCGGTGGTATTTGCGTTGAAGATCTGGAGGCACTATCTGTACGGTACCAAATGCACTATCTACACCGACCATAGGAGTCTTCAGCATATCTTCGACCAGAAAGAATTGAATATGCGGCAACGGCGATGGGTTGAATTATTGAACGATTATGAATGTGCCATCAAGTATCATCCGGGCAAGGCGAACGTTGTAGCTGACGCCCTCAGCAGAAAGGATAATGCACCTAGGCGTGTACGAGCATTGCAACTCACGATCCAGTCCAATCTTCCTTCCCAGATACGAGACGCTCAGTTAGAAGCGTTGAAACCAGAGAACGTTCGAGCTGAAACTTTACGCGGCTCAAGGCAACGACTAGAACAAAAGGGAGACGGTGCTTACTACGTAACCGGACGCATCTGGGTCCCACTCTATGGCAACTTACGAGAACTTGTAATGGAGGAGGCACATAAGTCACGATACTCCGTACATCCTGGATCAGATAAGATGTACCACGACTTGAAAACTACATATTGGTGGCCTAGCATGAAAGCTCACATAGCAACCTACGTCAGCAAATGTTTGACTTGTGCTAAAGTCAAAGCCGAACATCAAAAGCCCTCAGGTCTACTACAGCAACCAGAGATACCCACATGGAAGTGGGAACAGATCGCCATGGATTTCGTGACAGGACTACCAAGAACTCAGGCCGGAAACGATACCATTTGGGTGATTGTTGATCGTCTCACGAAGTCAGCACATTTCTTAGCAATCAAGGAGACAGACAAGTTCTCGCATCTAGCAGCGGTTTATCTTAAAGAGGTCGTCTCTAGGCATGGGGTACCAACTTCTATCATCTCAGATCGAGATCCACGTTTCACTTCTGAACTTTGGCAAGCAATGCATAAGTCGTTCGGTTCTCGGCTCGACATGAGTACCGCTTATCACCCGCAGACGGATGGTCAAAGCGAGCGCACCATCCAAACGCTTGAAGACATGCTGCGGGCATGTGTAATCGACTTTGGGAAAGGATGGGAAAAGCACTTACCGTTGATAGAATTCTCCTACAACAACAGCTACCATACAAGTATTAAGGCAGCTTCGTTCGAAGCACTATACGGACGAAAATGCCGCTCACCTCTCTGTTGGCTTGAGGTGGGTGACAGTCAGATCACAGGCCCGGGGCTTGTGCTTGAAACATCGGAAAATATTGTCCGGATACGGGACCGTATGGCTGCAGCTCGCGACCGTCAGAAAAGCTACGCTGACAAGCGTAGTAAACCTCTGGAATTTGAAGTTAATGATCGCGTTATGTTAAAAGTCTCACCCTGGAAGGGTGTGGTGCGTTTTGGGAAACGCGGCAAACTAAACCCTCGTTACATAGGACCCTTCAAAATTCTGGAACGAATTGGAAAGGTAGCTTACAGGTTGGAATTACCTGCTGAGTTGGGTAATGTTCACGATGTATTTCACGTGTCGCAGTTAAAGAAGTGTTTGGTTGACGAAACACTAGTTGTACCATTTCAAGAGCTGAAAATAGATGACAAGTTACAGTTTGTCGAAGAACCAATTGAGATTATGGATCGGGAAGTTAAAGTGCGTAAGCATAGCCGTATACCCATTGTGAGAGTTCGTTGGAACTCAAGACGTGGTCCGGAGTTCACGTGGGAACGCGAGGACCAGATGGAAAGTAAGTATCCACATTTGTTTCCCAAGGACAAGACCAAGCCTGGCAATTCTAGATCTCATGTAACCAGTGAATTTCGGGACGAAATTCCCATTCAAGTTGGGGATGATGTGACACCCGCGGAAAACGCGACACCCGCGGAAAACGCACAGTCATCCTGATTAGCATCGCATCGTTTTGTGGATGGCTTTACAAATTTCGGGACGGAATTTCTTTCAAGTTGGGGATGATGTGACAACTCGAGTTTTCGACCTTCACTTTCACATTAAATGCACGTTGACCTGGACAGATTAGTTGTTTGACTTATTGACTTGTAATGTACACGTTGTGATATGATGGAATGTATTGTGATGTTTATGTGTTAATGAAACGTATTGTGCATATATGTAATTACTGTCATAATGTGAGAATTATTATGAAACACTTGGACTTAGACTGATTAAACCACATAGTGCTCGACAAAACAGAACTAGATTCGCCAAGGTCATCTCGACGAAATAGAATTAGATTCGTCAACATCATCTCGACGAAACAAAGCCTGTTTCGCCGAGCCCAGATTCGCCAAAGCCCAGTTAGGGCCCAATACGCTGTTTTGAGTATAACTACATGAAACGGTTTCAGTTTCACACCTTTGACAAAACCGAAACCCTAGAGCTCTCTCTCTCTATTGACGGCAGCCTTGTATCTCACCGAAACCCTCTAGATCGATCCTATCTCATCTCGCGGTTAGTATTAATTCTTATTTGATTGTCGGTTTATATTGGCTGCATATATGTATGATAATGTATAGATTATGTGTTAAATAAGAATCTCTATCGCAAAGGAACTATTGATGCTTGTAGGCCTCGGTTCAGGAATTAAAGAATGTATTACTCGGATATTGATAGATTCGGGTGTTGCTGTTATACTTAGGCCAATGATCTAGTTTTGTATGTGCATATCGAGTTGATGTTTGTTAATCTTGTTGGTTGAATATCGATCGGATACGTGTTACTATCATGAACCTATCTACGTTTAGATAGCTAGCGGATCATGTGTTGGTTAGATGATGATTGAACGTTTCTGCTTAATGATGATATGTAACGGCTGTGGTTGTATGATTAGGGTTTCTGTAAAACGTAACTGATAATTGACGTAATTGATAATCGACGTAACTGATGTTTGACGAACATGACTGGTTTGACGAAACAGAACTCTCGGCGAAACAAGTGTGTTTCGCCAAGGGACGATTGACGAAACAGAACTCTGTTTCGCCAAAGGCAGGATTGACGAAACGGGTTGTGTTTCGCCAAAGTATAATTCGCCAAAGTGTATTTCGCCAACTTGAATACGTGCACAGTAACCTGATTTAACATTGTTAGAAGTTAACTGAGATATTTAACTGCTGTTAAGTGATACGCATGACGTATAGGAATTCGAATGTGTACAATGTGCTACTTGGTGATTATCGATGCATTGTACTTTGTGATTACACATACGTGCCAACTTTGTGAATATCAACTGATCATATACATATACGTACTTTAGGACTTGACTGATTGTTTGTGAGCACTTACTGTAACCTACCGAGCAAATCAAGGTGAGTTCACTGCATTTCTCAAGCATGCGTCCCGACGGTTTGGGACAACTAGTAAACGTTTGGAAAGGGAATCTTGGGTAAACAATGAAATTGGGTCTTGGTTATTGTACATGGAATCGATCATTACCAATGCTTGGTTAGGGGCATTGGGGGCTGGACACACTCCAGGTTATTGAGGGACACACTTCCCGGATACATATGGGCACACTCCCTAGGGTATCTCAACAAGTTATAAACAGCATCAAATCTCAACGTTGAATTGATCTAACGCATATCTGGTAACAAAATATGATAACTAAACTTTGAACTCACCAGCGTCGTCTGACACATACTTGTCTGCATGCTTGCAGGTCGTTAGAATACGAGACATGGACTTGCTATTTGGGAGTGCTGGAGTGGTCATGGATCGAGGCTCTTGGATTAACTTATATTTGATACGTTGGTTTTGAGTATTATTAAGAAACGATTGTTAAACGATTTATTGCATGCTTCCGCTATACAACTCTTTGGGAATTAATATTATGTTGACATTTTCTATTGGTAATTAATGACATGTCTATTTAAATATTTACCATTGGTTCAATGTGATTGGTGGCTCAGACTCTGATGTGTAACACGCCTCGCGGAGTTCCCGCAGGTGGTAATTTGGGGGTGTTACATTATCGGCCTCACCTTTTTCGTTGTTTAGCTCATGTGTTGGTTTTTCACTTATTTGTTCTTCCATTTTTAATTCCTCATTTACCGTTTCTTCTTTTTTTAATTCTTCTCTTGCGCGGGACTCCTCTTCCCTTGCGCGAGATTCTTTTATGCATCTTTCAATAAATTTGAGTTTTTCTATTATCCTATTGGCTATGTCAGTGATAGAGTAAGGATCGGGATCCTCATGGCTTGAATCCGGTTGTTCAATCCTTGGTTCCTCATAATACCCATATGAAGTAGATGGTTCATACCATTGTTCTTCATGATAAGCATATGATGGATAAGGGTCGAAATTTTGTTCTTCATAGTACTCATATGAGGTGGGTTGTTCACGTCATGGTTCCTCATAATAAGCGTATGAAGGTGGAGGCTCATATCTTGACTCTTCAAAGTATGAGTATGAAGGCTCATATCTTGGTTCATCAAAATACGAGTATGAGGGAGAAGGTTCATACCTTTGGTCTTCATAGGATGTGTATGAAGTTGATGGCACGTACCTTGGCTCCTCATAATGGTTGTAAGAAGTGGATGGTTGAAACAAGTTACAATATTGTACCGAGTGCGGGTTACCACAATTAGTGCAATATTCTCTCATATAATCATCCTCCTCATAGGTGTAGTTACAGCCTCCTGAGTATTGATCCATAAGAATCACTCAACAGACCACAACTGAGTCTCTGGACCAGAAAACAAAAACAAAGACGGAAACAGAAGGCTGGACACGGCCCCGTGTTCAGTGGACACGGCCCCATGTTCAGGATCTGTATCTGGGCGTTTTAATAAAAGTTACTGGTCTCGTTGAGCACGGGGGCGTGTTCAATGAGCACGGCCACGTGTTCAGACTCTGTATCTGGATATCTAACTAGAAATATGCAGCACGGGGGCGTGTTCAGTGGACACGGCCCCGTGTTCAGACTACTGTAAATGCAAACTGAACTAAAATGCAGAAAAATGTGCGCGCGTTTTAAAAAGGTTTTGAAAAACTGATTAGGCCGTCGATTTTAAGCTTTCTTAAAATCCTTGTGTCCCCGGCAACGGCGCCAAAAACTTGATGTGTGCGAGGTGTTATATATTTTTGGTATATATTTTAAACGTTTTTTACACTTTTTAGCCAAGTTTTAAATTTATAAAACACGATATTTACTAACACTAAACACACATATGGGCAAGTGCACCCATCGTGGATGTAGTATAGTGTTGGCAAGATACCGAGGTCGTCCAAGGACACAAGAGCTTTTAGTACCGGTTTATCCTCAACTTCTAATCAAATCAAAATGTTAGAAAAAGATTTTAAACTAAAAATAAAACTAACTAAATGCTGAAAAATAAAAATAAAAACAGATAGACAAGATGAATCACTTGGATCCGACTCGTGTATTAGTATAACCTTTGATTATTTTCGCACTTTTACACTTGTTTAAGAGATTATCTTAGTTATTGTAGTAGGCCCCTCTTTTGAAGGCGACGCTACCCTCAACCCAGTAGTTTGAGTCAGCAAGGATACAATCCTAAAGGGTCGGATTATTGAAAGATAATGAATTAAGTTATTAATGCAAATTATGGTAGGCCCCTCTTTTGGAGGTGACGTTACCCTCGACTAAGTAGTCTGAGTCAGCAGGGATACAGTCCTAAATAGCCGGTTTATAGTATTAATAGTAGTTAACTTATGAGGGGGTCAAAGAGTTTGGATCCCCGCCATCCAATACCTTTGGGTATTGAAGGAGATCCTACTAAAATTGACCCAGGTCCCTTGCAGGACCTCTAAACGCTAAACAAGGGCAAGACCCTTACCAAACCGTTCCCTTAACCCCCGACCAGGTAGCCAACATACCTCCATATAGACCGTGGAGATATGAATGGTGAAAATCTTTTATTTTATATAGACAGTAAAATAATGCCAAGACACCACGGACAAACGATAAGGAAAAGTCACCTTCAACATAAGCAACTAGTTATTAAAGTCATTAATACAAAACCAAATAAAAAGTGCAAAAGATTAAAAATAAAAAGTATTATACTAAACACTTGTCTTCACCAAGTGATGTAAGAGACTTAGGCAAACATGGCCTTGATTGTCAAGAACTCTTACGATCAATCTTGGATCCCGAGACGACTCACACACTCTATGATGGACAATGGATGATGGTGGTGGATGATGGTGTTGTGATGGTGGTGGGTGGTGGATGAAGTGTGAGAGAGGTGGTGTGCCAAGGGATGAGTTGCAATGAAACCAAGCACTCCTATTCTAGAGTCGTAAGAACCAAGCGGCTATTCACACAAGAAACGAAAAATGAGCATTTAGCGTAAAGATGTATATTTGTATGCTCAATAAAGGCTCAAAACTCACTTTTGTGGGAATGGGTTTTTATGTGATCAAGTATATATAATCGAATTTTAACTAAGCTTGTCATGCCGTTTCATAATTTTCTTATGTTGGTTCTTTTTATCACGACGCTATCGGTTGTAAACTTGTAAAAATATAACCTTGTTAGTCTTAGAATTCCCAACTTAAACTTTAGACAAGTAAAAAAAATGAAAATTTTTGAAAAAAAATTGGGGTGATTAGCGGTTCCGATAGAGTTTTGTGTAAGGCTTGTTATTAGGACATGTAAAATTCAAGGTTTTAGCATCCCCCCCACACTTAAATTACACATTGTCCTCAATGTGTCCCAAAAATAAATTTTTAGATTGATTGAATGTGTAAAATGGTGTTAAAAGCAAAAATTTATGTACTTGTTTTATCACTAAACACCATACCAAGCAATACCAAACATCCTAAATTACCATAGTTAATCATCTAAACCATAAACTAAAGAAAAATAAAGCAGAAAATAAAAAGTAGTCAAGGAAAGTAAATTGTCTAACACTCGGCACGCAGGCTGGAAATTGTTTTGATAGATAAAAGGGACCTTAACATGTGGGCTCGCCATCAACCCGCTTCTGCTCCTCCTCCAACCTCCTAGTCCATATCCTCATCGCTGTCATCACCTCCGTCCCCATGACCCGCCATATACTCCCGGATGTTCCCGATGTCGTCTTGTATATCGGTGATGTTTCGTTCGATAGCTCCGACCCGGTGAAATGTATTGTTGGCAAGGTTGTAGGTGTTCCTGGTGCACATGAGATTTTCCTGCAAAAGATCGTGTAAACTTTGAAGGTTAGGAAAACCGCCTCCTTGAGAGGATGATTGACCCGGATCACCATGGGGTTGATATTGGTAGTGAGGAGGTGGAGCGTGAAGGACTAGTGCTTCCTGTGGGTTCCATGCATGGCCTTGCATCCTTTGAAAGCTCACCATGATAATCAAATGACAGAAATAAAAGATAAGTTGTTATGTTGTAAAGTAACTTTATTTTGTTGGTTAAATGATAAAGTTTATAATTTTATTCTTTAAAGTTCATAACTTTGTTTAAATATGCACATGGTACTCATCCAAAAAACTTTAAGTTTAAAATTTTTGTTTTTATAAAAATTAAAAAATAGTAGTGGAATCGTAAGTACGTTTTACACCTTTAACTTTAATTGTTAAATTTCGTTTTTATATATATATAAAATTATATTTTTATAAAATTTTAAAAACAGTTTTTGTAAAAAAAAAAAAATAGGATGTTAGGAGTTTATATCTTTATTAACTTTATATCATATTAAGTTCAATTTTTTCATTTAGCTTTAAAGTTTATTACTTTATTATTTTTTAATTAAGAAATACAAATTATTAGATTAATATCCAAGAATAACTGTAATATTTTTATAATTTCTGTTTGACTATATCTAACTGCAATATCTATTTATTGCAACTTTAGGATATTAACTTATATAAGTTTTGTTGACTTGTAAATTTAGGATACTAACTTTATTTTAAATTTGTTAATATGGTCAATAACTGGATTATATTAACACAAAAAATAAAGTTCAAATATAAAATAAACTTTATTCATACGTCTAGATCAAATATAACAGCTGAAATGAAAAAAAACATAAAAACACCTGATAGATTTCATATTAGACTGCATGAAATATGTTCCTGGGTTGTGCTTGAATCAGCAGTATCTTCTAATTCCTCTTCTTTGTTATTGTCCTCAGAATCGTCTAAATTAATAACCTCACTCAATTTCCATTCAGGGAGTCTCTTGGATCTCGTCCTTTGAGTCTCAAATTTTCGATCATTAAAATGGACAAAAATTGAATACAAAAGTTAAAAAAAGATTAAATAAACCTTAAAATTACCTATTCAATAAATTCACGTTGAAGATTAGACTAGTAGCCTAAACATTGCACCACGAGAAATAATATCAACACTTGTATCACCATCATCCTGCAATAAAACACACATATAATAACATAACAAACATGTTAATATGAAAGATATACGCAAAAATAATACTTAAAACCAGTAAAATCAATACCTTAGAAGCTTGTTCGACAAATGGGTTGTTTAAATTGGCACGTTCATCATGTAACTGAATCTGAAAAATCAAATAAGTTAACATTCACATAAAAGTAAATAAAAGAAAACAATTATTCAGTGTTGCGATATAACAGAACTGACCTTAGAATTTTCAATCTCGCATGCTTGGTTTTTCGCAACAATTGAATTCAGAACTGGATCCATTTTTTAACTTTGTTTAGCAATAGTATAGGTGTGTCTTGCTATGTATTTATAGTAGTAACTATAGAAGTGAATTAGGGTTTAATTTTAGATTGTCACCCCTTTATTTAGCAAGTTTGCTGTAGTTAGTTTTAAGTTTTTATAAGATATATCTAAGTACAAATATTAGGCAGCTTTAATAAAATAAAATGTGACACAAAATGTCACACCCTGACTTTTGCGGAAGCGTGGTTAATTTGGTGCGACCTCTTAATACCATAGCAACAATCATAACAATGCTATATGATGAAAACATGAGATGTTCATCCATTAATATAGTTTAGAAAATACCATAATATGCTTGTCTTGAAACATCAACCCCAAATTAAGTTACAAACCATGACTTGTTTAAAACGAGTTCATAAGACTCAACAAAAGACTTTAAATAAAACGAGGTTTAGAGACATGTAACCTGTCCAGGAATAGGTTACACCTCTCAAACCCTACAACCCTAGATGACATCTTTATTCAAACGCAGCTTGAAACACACGCATACCCTTCCAGATCCATTAGTTTCCTGAAATACATGTAGTTTGAAAAATCAACAAAAGTTGAGTGAGTTCATGTGTATATGAGTATGTATAAACCTTTAAAGTATGTCTGTATGTATGAAAGTCTCTGGTATGTAGCAATTAAGGAAAAAGAGATCACCAATGGGTTGCAAAGTGATGTCTGTCGTTAGGGACATGCAAAAACCAACTAAACTATGTAGATAGGATAAGTCGGATATCGAACCAGAGGAGGATTGTGGAAAGTGTTATAAGGTTAAGTGTTGATTAACTAAGACGAAAAAAATAAAGCTTTGTTGTGAGTTGATTGATTATCTAAAATTACAAACTAAAAAGTGAAGCTTAAATCAATAGAGAAACAATGGTTCCTCCAGATTTCAGGTTTTGCAGCTAGATTCGGTTATGTGTTTAATCGAAACACTCACATAGACATAAGTGCTTAAACCTAATTCATCAATTGTGATAACCAACGACTAAGTACTCCGGTCAATACATAACGGGAGGTTATCGAATGATTATCAATTACAACTTACAAACCCTAACCCCATGTCAAATATATCCCAATTACCAGAACTCTCGGGAACTGAATGCTTAGAAATTAAGGTTTAAATAAATGCAATTCTTTACAACCAATAAATCAAATCAAATCAAGGTGAAAAGCATCGAATGCTTAGATCACCAAGTTATACGATTGTCACAAACACATAAAATTGTCTAACTTACAAAAACCCTCCATCCGGAGGAAACCACTAGGAGACTAGCCAATCATGTAGATTGAATGATCTTCCTACTCTATCGGATGTGACGGCTGTCAAGAGCTGTTCCCCACAATTTCACGATGATTCATGATGATGATTATGTTCCTCCCTTTATTCACGTGCATCCTCTAGTCAGCCGCCAAGTCTTGCATGGGCCGCCCAAAATAAATTCCCTAGTCCACAAGTGCCGCCCATATGTGGCCCATTAACTTTTCGAAGTTTGCTTCCCAATAAAGTCCAAGATGTTGGCCCAATTTCAATGTATGCGTGTGTGTGATTATATTGTTGTGATGTGAATTGTGTGGCTGCCAAAAATCCACGTGACTCTTGTATTGGCGGCCCAATCACATAATCCAGTAATCTCCTCATGTGTTGGCCCATGTGCATCAAGCCGCCAATTCCATTGTTTCAATGTATGGTTGTTGACTATTGTTAATAGTTGAATTTCCTTCCCAATGTTACTGTCCACAATTAATAATGATGTTGACTTTTGTCATAATAATAAATCCCCTTAATGGCTGCCATATGTTTCTAACCAACCGTAGCCTACGGTTATTACCGTAGGTTACGTCTTGAATCTCCTGTAAACAATTGGCTGACTTATCTCAACTTGACACTCTATGCCCTCGGACTTTAATCTCTCGCATTCATTACACTTTCAAGTTGTTTTAAGATCCAAAATGAGCACCAAATAAGCGACTAACTTCACCGGTTATTCCACTTCGTCTCTAAACATCTTAACTCCATCGATTTAGACGATTGCCCTGTAAAACCACAAATACTCGTAGTTATCACATTCAAAACATATCACCGCATAAACCGCATTAAAACACGCAAGATAACACACTTAACACTCGTGTTTTGCACCCTCCATCACATCCCCACACTTGACATTGATTGTCCTCAAGCAACCATCACAAACATTACTCACCATTTTAACAAATCACCATTAAATCCCTTACCGAATCAACAATTTAAGGTCCCAAGTCATACCCGTCCCATAAACTGACACAATCGAGGTTGACAATCTGACAAGTATGTGATGCACATTTAAAACAATTTAAGACTTGCCAAACTAGAACTAACATGCTTATGATACTACACACATGCCACACGCCCCTCGCAATAATCACTCCTCTATGTTTTATCAAGACTAGCGTGTAATGTGCTAGTATATAATTCACTCAAAACCAAATATGTTACCTTGCAATCATAAGCTTGTATAGCAATCATACCTCCACTGTATCAAATAACATAGCACATATCAAAAGGACTTTTCGGGTTTTGGGTTAAGGGTAAAGGTAAGGAAATATTTTTGGCTTTTTTTTATGTTTATTTGGCTAACACAACGAATATACCAAACCATGACAACTTATTCACAATAATACTAACACTTTAGGTTATTTTCGACCCATTTATTCAACCACGAACATAATAATGATCTTTTTTTTTTCTTTTTTTCTTTTTTTTTGTTTTTTTTTTCATTTTTTTTTTCAACAAACATCTAACATGTACTTGTCATTCATGGTTGGTAATCAAACGGGTCAACAAAGGTGTAACAAACGAAAGGTATAAGGCTCAACATGGTTAACTAAGGTGGGTGGATAAAACAATCAACAAATAACACAATGGAAGGGATCCTAATGCCTTTATCATGTATATGCATACGTTAAAGCAGAGTCTCGGCACGTATCAACTACACAAGTTCTAACACAAAGCAACATATGGCCTACTCTCTACAATAGAACATTTATTGCAAATTAAACTAACAATCTAGTAGGCTCAAATCTCTCACCGAATAAAAGGAATATGGGTTGCCGACATATAGCATGTGTAATTCCTAAAGCATGTTACCCCTAGTTAGGCATCACTTCTCAACTATTCTCATAAAACATGTCAGAAATACTCTCATGAAACTTAAAGGGACAACCATGACTAGGGATCTAAGTTTGTTTAATATCAGCAAGAAACCCCTTAGCGATTGAAAATTTAGGTTTTCATGTAGTTCAAGCATACTCGAGACACAAAAATTTTTAAAATTTTTCAATTTTTAACTCAATTTCAACCCTTCAAGCATTTAAGATCAACAATCCTACCAACCCTCTCTCGAGTTACCGCATCCCCACACTTGGGATACATTGTCCCCAATGTATGGTGCAATTTATAATCTAAACTCGAGAGATACCACCTAACAAACCATGAACGGCTAATACCTAGACGACTCAACACAAAGAAACCATTCCCAACACAAGAAGTTCACACCACCAAATACATGAAAACAAATAAAACAAAGTATAGATAAACACATGCACCTGATCCGAAAACAAGTGAGTGTTTGTACTGGTGTAGCTGCTGCGATCAGACAGGGCCGTAAACATCTCTTGGATTCTCTGATATCTCATCGGGGATGTTGCCAAACATCCCCACACTTGACTCATTGCATCCGCAAGAATTAAACGTAGTGACCTGCCAAAACAAAACCAACACCAAAACGAAACGAAACCAAAATACAATACAATACTCTACATCCTCGGGCTGCCTCCCGAGAGCGCTAAGTTTAAAGGTCTTCAGCCAGACCGTACCTGATATGTGCTACGGTGGTCTTAGTGCACATTTACCCAAAACATTTCCAACGAATGCCCGGAAATTTACATGCCATCTCCATAGGTTTGTCAGTATAATCGGCATGTTCAGACTGCACATGCGGGTTTCGCTAATCCACTTCACGATATGTACCCTGATGTCTTGTAGATTCACCCTTCTCATCTTCTTCCTCGAACCCTCTTCCCTACACTTATTAATTTGAATGATTGATATGGGGAGAGGTTCGATACACACATTCATCTCATCAGACTGCTCTGCCTCCTCATCCTCACACACCATCTGATCCACCAGTGACTCTTCATCATATAAAGGATTCATTGGTGTGGTATTATCCTCCACAACCTCCTCCTCCATGTGAGAATAATCTCTAATATCAACAGGTAATGGTGAGAGACGCTCTTCTATTTCTATCTTCATTTTTAATTTCTGACACTTGGAAACTAGGCAGCTGATTCGATCTTCATCGGAAAGGTTGGGTGCTGATAAATATTGCTCGAGTTTGGACAAACTCGCTTCCAACATAGCAAGCTTTTTCTCCTCCTCGGTCTGATAAGAATACACACCCTCGGGCTCAGGATATTCCTCGGGATGATACTGTCGGTATCCCTGATACGGTGTTGAGATGTACGCATCCATCATTTTTTTTTCCAATACTCTGGATTTTCCAAATACACCGCGCACACATCCTCATCATAAGAAGTATGACAACGACTGCAACAGAAACATCGTCCATCCGTCCTTGGCTCATAATAAGCATCCTCGTCCCGATCATATCCATCCGAGTAATAATCATCCTCCACCGTTGTATCAGAGTCATAGAAATATGGTGGAGGGGAAGGATTATCATAGCAAGGCATCGGTGGTTCTGCCAATTTCGCTCTTTCCCGTCTAAATCAGGCCTCGTGGCAACCGATACACGGGTGAAGTGGTTCCCTACACAAAATGCATCTAGAAGAGCCGTATAATATTGTAAGATCTTTCATCCTGCACAAACACAAAAACACAAGCACCACGCATAAATCTGAACAAAACAAAACAAAACAAAACTGACACTATTTTTGGATTTTTTATTTTTTAACTAAACTATACCTTAACACTAAGCACTTTGCGCACACCTCCCCGGCAACGGCGCCATTTTGATGTCTGTCGTTAGGGACATGCAAAAACCAACTAAACTATGTAGATAGGATAAGTCGGATATCGAACCAGAGGAGGATTGTGGAAAGTGTTATAAGGTTAAGTGTTGATTAACTAAGACGAAAAAAATAAAGCTTTGTTGTGAGTTGATTGATTATCTAAAATTACAAACTAAAAAGTGAAGCTTAAATCAATAGAGAAACAATGGATCCTCTAGATTTCAGGTTTTGCAGCTAGATTCGGTTATGTGTTTAATCGAAACACTCACATAGACATAAGTGTTTAAACCTAATTCATCAATTGTGATAACCAACGACTAAGTACTCCGGTCAATACATAACGGGAGGTTATCGAATGATTATCAATTACAACTTACAAACCCTAACCCCATGTCAAATATATCCCAATTACTAGAACTCTCGGGAACTGAATGCTTAGAAATTAAGGTTTAAATAAATGCAATTCTTTACAACCAATAAATCAAATCAAATCAAGGTGAAAAGCATCGAATGCTTAGATCACCAAGTTATACGATTGTCACAAACACATAAAATTGTCTAACTTACAAAAACCCTCCATCCGGAGGAAACCACTAGGAGTAGCCAATCATGTAGATTGAATGATCTTCCTACTCTATCGGATGTGACGGCTGTCAAGAGCTGTTCCCCACAATTTCACGATGATTCATGATGATGATTATGTTCCTCCCTTTATTCACGTGCATCCTCTAGTCAGCCGCCAAGTCTTGCATGGGCCGCCCAAAATAAATTCCCTAGTCCACAAGTGCCGCCCATATGTGGCCCATTAACTTTTCGAAGTTTGCTTCCCAATAAAGTCCAAGATGTTGGCCCAATTTCAATGTATGCGTGTGTGTGATTATATTGTTGTGATGTGAATTGTGTGGCTGCCAAAAATCCACGTGACTCTTGTATTGGCGGCCCAATCACATAATCCAGTAATCTCCTCATGTGTTGGCCCATGTGCATCAAGCCGCCAATTCCATTGTTTCAATGTATGGTTGTTGACTATTGTTAATAGTTGAATTTCCTTCCCAATGTTACTGTCCATAATTAATAATGATGTTGACTTTTGTCATAATAATAAATTCCCTTAATGGCTGCCATATGTTTCTAACCAACCGTAGCCTACGGTTATTACCGTAGGTTACGTCTTGAATCTCCTGTAAACAATTGGCTGACTTATCTCAACTTGACACTCTATGTCCTCGGACTTTAATCTCTCGCATTCATTACACTTTCAAGTTGTTTTAAGATCCAAAATGAGCACCAAATAAGCGACTAACTTCACCGGTTATTCCACTTTGTCTCTAAACATCTTAACTCCATCGATTTAGACGATTGCCCTGTAAAACCACAAATACTCGTAGTTATCACATTCAAAACATATCACCGCATAAACCGCATTAAAACACGCAAGATAACACACTTAACACTCGTGTTTTGCACCCTCCATCACAAAGCCAATGGTATGTGTGAAATGGTGCAGGAAGACTCAAACCTAGCAAATTTGTACCGGGCCTCCTGCTGGAAGACATAGTCACCACTATGGGCCACCCTGGTCCCCATGGGTGTGGGCTCGCTACACCCAAATAGATCTATCACTCATGTCCCTCGGTCCTATGACGAGGATTAATGGCCTTAAGTGTCGTACCCACCCTTCACATGATCTAGTCGTAAACCCTCCTTAAGCTAATCATACCATGTAATAAACGTTTGTAATAATCGTAACATGTATTTCACCCCCGAAGTATAAAACTGAAAAGAGTTAAAAGAAAAGGGGGACATGAACTCACAGTAGTGCGTCTCGTACCGGCAACTCAAGCTCTGTCAGCTACACGACAACCTACAACTTACTAATGTCTATTAGACGAACGGGTCGTGCCTTGGCTTAGAGTTTAATGTTTTTGAGTTGCGTTTCTTGTGTCTCTGAATATTATTCCAAGTTATAATTATTTGTTAAAATAATAATTATTTTAACTTTAAATTATATTAAATTTTGGAATAATTGTGTAAACAATATTTCGCCTTAATACTTCTCAAGTATTTTAATTTTTGTATTTCCTTCCCAAGGATGGGGGTATTTATACATGTATATTGTAGTTCCGAAAATAATATATTTTTAAGTCCCACTTAGAAAATATATATATATAACTTATTTGTCAAAAATAATGTATCCCAAAATATACATATTTTTCCCAAAAATAATATATTTTCACTTCTTGTATCAAAAACAATATTTACCAAATATACTTGTAAAAGTATTTTCCGGAATAATCCATAAGTTACGTTTTTGCGTTCGGTTTCACAATATCAAGTGTGTAACTTAAATATTTATTCCGTGTGATTTTTGGTATTATTTTGGATTTGTAAATGTCATGGTAATTTGTAAGTTATATTATTTTACCCTAAAATAATATAACTATTCCACAAAGTAAACAAATATTCACACAAGCGTCTTAGTATAAAATATATATTCTAAATATATATTTATCCATTTTTTTACGAAAACCAACCTCCGTCACTTTGTATTTTTGTAACAAAACCTATGGCAAAGTTTATATTTGAAAAACAAAGTTAAAAATACACTTGTAAACACTTGTTAGAAAATATTTTCTAAGTGTTGGAATTTTTAGAAAATTTCGCCATAGTTTCCTTTGTAAATGGAGGTGTCCATGCTATTTAGCATATCATTTTCTTTTCAAAAATTCATCCAAACAATTATCAACAAATCACTAAACAGTATTACACTTACCAAGTGCAAAACTATTCCTATTTAATATACAACATGAACTTGACGTTTTACAAAAACGCGCAGTAACTTAGTGGGGTGTTTAATGGGTTTAGTTACCCTCCAATGTGTGTTTACTTTTGTTAAAATCTCATTCTCGGGATTTTTAGATGTTCACAACTTGTGAACATATTTTTCAAAAATATTTATTTACAACATTTTCATGTGTCACTAGCATCCATATACTTATTTTATTTCAAAAAATAGTGTAAGTATATGTAAGAATCATGGTCTTTCAAAAACCGTCTTTTAAGCTTGGTTTATTTAGGAAAAACCATTTGTAAACCTCAGTTCCATACGATCCTCAACTCACTTTGTTTACTTATATTACAAGAAATCACCTTGTTATCAAGTTCATGTCTAAATATGAAGGTGATCTTTTTATGTAAACCCCTAATCACCTCCTAACTTGTTAACTCATGTTTTCAATCATATTTTAACAAGTTTCGTATGATGACTATCATCATACTACCAAGAAATCACCAATCAATCATCAACATAACCAAGACAATGTCATTCTAGTAATATTTCATTATGTTTCATCCGTTTTTCATATTATGTAAAGCTTTATGTTCAAGACTTATGTGCATGATCTTTAGTGTTCTTGTAAATTTCGACATACTATATCTATTAACCACCAAAAATATGAAGTAAACAAGGGTTAAAAAGAAGCTTACAACTAGCTTAAAGCTAGGGAAGATCAAGATGAAAAAGTGATGGATAAAAGCACACTAGAGAGGTCCTTAAAGATCCGAGTGTTCCACACCTTCTAAAACACCTTTGTGCACCTTGTAGTACCCTTGGAATGGATGATGGAAAATCGAAAATGGATGTGGTGTAAGGGGGGTTCGGCCGAAGGTTGTAAGAGGGGAGAAGAAGAGTGTTGTGGTGTGTTTAGTGAAGAAGATGAAGGTACTTATAATCTCTAACTCTTTTGTCCATAGGTTAATGTGTTTGTGGAAGTACAAGCAACATCTCATCAAGATCTCAACAAATCTAAGGAAAATCATATTGGGATTTTGGATGATTTAACCAAATCTTGATTAGTGGGGCCCCTATGGGCCGTAATCTTGCAAGGGGGGGGGGTATTTGTAAATCTTTGATGGTAAAAGGTGATTAGTGGGGTGTTAAGTGCAAAAGTCTTGTGTCTAGTATGTTTCATGCTTTATGTAATATGTTAGTGTGCTCGGGAACCATGACTAGCTCAGAAAAAGTGAAACAATGTTTTTAACAATATTTTAGTGTTCCGGGTAATGTCCGGTTGTTCGGTTAGATACCGTTCCGTTAAAGTGCTAAGTTATTCCGTATAGTGTCCTTTATGTAACTTTTTGTGACACTTTTAATTCCCGGCACTTAGGTAAGCATACAGGACCATTTTTCCATATTTTTGCATGTTACTAGCATGTTAAAATGCTGAATTTTGTTAATAAATGCAGAATTCTGCACTTTGAATGGGTTTTAGGCACTTTCCGGCACCTAAACTA
This sequence comes from Helianthus annuus, assembly GCF_002127325.2. Classification (NCBI taxonomy): domain Eukaryota; kingdom Viridiplantae; phylum Streptophyta; class Magnoliopsida; order Asterales; family Asteraceae; genus Helianthus; species Helianthus annuus. Next base: position 139,592,782 of record NC_035449.2, read on the forward strand.
TCACCTAGTGATGCAGTTTTATGGTCCTTACTTCCCTACACTCCCTACTAGTGTAGTACCTTGTCTCTGGCTTATACTGGGCCTTAATATATTGTCTGTCTATGTGCTGGCATTGTCAGCATGTTTCTGAGTTATCCGCTCACTGTGCTAACTGTGCTTTGTGCATCAAGTTTTTCACTAAAGTTTGTGTGTAATAAATGGAGTGATAGTATGAAATGTGATGCATATGTATGTATGATACTGTTATGGGCCATTTTCTAAACGTATATCTTGACTAATATTCTGATTATGATTGTTTATTTGTGATCAGGATACTGGACGGGATATTGCTAACATCCCAGATAATATCCTGAGGTATATTAAATTAATCACGTGCAGGTTAGAGGCTGGAACTTGCTAACGGTCAATTGGACTTCTTCTCCTCAAGACTCGGGCGTATTTGTTAAGGGAGAGACGTTGAACCTGAAAGACTGGGTCTACAACGTTCGGCTAAGGAATATTCGTTGGATCCCGGTTTTAGAGGATAATTAGTTGCTTTATCTTTACTATAAATAGATGGGGGCGGATCAGTTTAAGGCACACAATTTTTCACTAACACTCTCGTACACTTTCACTCTCTAGCTTACTGCAATCACCACACTTGTATCCAAATCATATTGTAACACTTAGTCGATCCGCACCACATCCTGCACTGTATCCTGAAGTTTGAAGTAATAACAAGAACAAGGCAGCTGCGATTGTCAGCTCCCGAGGTTTTATGCCGGAGATCTAGATTGATCAAGGGCTTTCCTCGTACATCTCGTGTCATCCCCTTTATTTTTTGCTCATTGTTTGATCATAGATACAGCTCGACATCCTGAGCCATATCCTGAAACTGTTTTTTGCAAAGAACTTAATTAACACATTTTTGAACACATTCTCTTAGCACACTACCTCACAAAACTAATTTGATCACTTAATTACTTAGGTAATTTTTGACCAAAACAATTTGGCGCCCACCGTGGGGCAAGTGGTGCTCTCTTTACTAAAAATGTTTGTGAAATCGCTAATCGGTTTTCTGTTTTCGAGACTTTTTGCCACTTTGTTTACAATGGCCTCGAGATCAAACATGAGCTCCTCCACTGTGTCTGCTACAACTTCTGCTATTACTGGTCCGGTGCTTCCACCACCTCCTCCAAGGATGCAATCTTCTTCACAACCTCAGGACATTATCCCTACTCGGAATGTTCAGGGATCTGCTCCGATTTTGGCTTCTAATGATGAAATTCTAACCTTATTTGGGAGTGTGCAGGAACAAATGAGGCAGCAACAGGAAACAAACCAGATGTTGTTGAGGGAAATACAACTCCTGAAGTCTGGCTCGAGCAGATCTGCTGAGGATATCGTCACTCCACTACAGCCCAGAACTTTGAACTTTAGTTCAGCTGTGTATACTGAGGATAATAGGGGGAATATTGTGCCCAGCCTTCCTCAGAATCATACTCCTGAAATACCCTCCTCGGTTAGGATGTCAACCGTGAGGAGCTCAGGATATGCTTCAGGATATGGGCAGAATCCTCCGACTGGTAACGTATCTAATAATAATAATAATACCATTGCCACTAACAGTGTTGGATCTTTGCAGGATGCAGCCGTAATGTCAGAATTATCCAGGGAGCTTCTGAAGCTAAAGGATATGATATCCAGTATACCTGGGGTGGTTCAGCCAATTCCTGAAGTATCCCAGGATAGCCACAGGATATCTCGGTTCGTACGTCCTATATGTGATGCTGAAATCCCAAAAAGATTTCAGACTCCAAACATGAAGCTTTATGATGGAACCACGGATCCTGAAGAGCATATTGCCCAATATAGGGAAAGGATGGAGATCAACCCTATCCCTCCAGATCTCAAGGAAGCTTGCCTGTGCAAGGGTTTCGGTTCTACTCTGACAGGATCAGCGTTAAAATGGCTGTTAAATGTTCCTCCGCATTCGATTACATCATTTGCCCACTTAGTGAATTTATTTAACAGTCAATTTTCTTGCAGACGGAGTTTTGAGAAACTAACCAGTGATCTTTACAGGATAACTCAAGGGCCTCAGGAATCCTTGAGGGATTATTTGAACAAATTCAGTCGAGAATCCTTGGATATCCCACATCTTGATGTTGCAACAGCCGTGCAAGCTTTTAAGATGGGGTTGCAAAAGGATTCTCAGTTTTATCAAGATCTTGTAATGAATCCCTGCAGGAATCTCGACGAGGCTCGTAACAGGGCTCTAAGATATATTCGATTAGAGGATGACAAGAAAATGCAAGAAAGGATGAATGCATCCTCAACATACGAGTCGACTAACAGGAAGTCAGAATCCTCGTACAAGCCATACCGCTCCAAGCCATATGGCAGAAATGATAAAAAGAGGGTGAATGCTGTCGAAGACGAGGATCCTGAAGAATATCCTGAATTATCCGAATATTGTTTTTCTGTTAATATACCTGAACTAATGTATGCTATGCAGGGTTTGGGAGATAAAGCCAGGTGGCCTCAGAAGAATCAACAAAAAGCTGATTGGAAGGATAAATCCAAATGGTGTGCCTTCCATGAGGATTTCGGACACGTTACGGAGGATTGCATTGCCTTGAGGAAGGAAATAAGCTATCTTCTAAGCAAGGGATATTTAAAAGATCTCTTGGGAAGAAAGAAGAATAAAGGTCAGGATACTGAGAAGGATCCTGAACGAGCAGCATCACCTCCCGCGGATGCCAAGATAATCAACTTTATTTCGGGAGGATCCGACATCTGTGGGACTTCGTATTCGGCGGCAAAGAGACATGCAAAAGAAGCTAAGGCTGAGAGGGGAGACAAACCTGTCAGGATGACTACCCTCACACCTGACAAAATGATCACATTTGATGCTGATGACAGGGATACTGTCCAGGATCCTCATCATGATGCTCTGGTAATAACGTTATATGTGGCTAACCATTTTGTACGCAGGATACTGGTTGATAATGGCAGTTCCGTCAATATAATCCAACTGGAGACTCTGAAGAGAATGAATGTGTCTCCGATGGATATCACTTCGAAGTCTACTGTGCTCGTTGGTTTCAGTGGAGAAGCTAGGAACACGGTAGGAGAAATAAAGTTGCCGGTATATGTTGAAGGAGTCAACTCGATACAACGTTTCTGTGTGATGGATTCTCTATCCTGCTATAACATCATACTGGGAAGACCATGGATTCGAGATATGAAGGCCGTACCATCAACATATCACCAATGCATCAAGATCCCTACCCCTTGGGGAGTTGTCAAAGTCGATAGTTGTTTTGGTCAAAAATCACACAAGGATAATGTAACCAAACTTTATGTAAACGGGGTATGATGCTTGGTTAATTATGAAAGTAAAGGATCACTTCTGTGATAAAGATGCAAAGACACAATGATTTATACGAGGAAAAAGCCCTTGATCAATGTATGATCTCCGGCATAAAAAACCTCGGGTGATGGCAACTACCGATCACCAACTTCAATATAAGAAAAATATAGTTACAACTTCGGATGATAATGAGCTGAGTACAAGGATCACTATGGTTTTGAGTGTCTAAGTGTGTGAGAATTGTGTTGTATGTCGTGTGTCTTCTTCCGAATGAGGAAGAGTGGTATTTATACAAGTGTAGGTGACCTATTTTAGGTAAGAAGACTAATATTCAGCTCATTACCCCTTTAGAAATAAAAGACAATCTAGCCTAAATTGCCGCCCATAAATCAAGCCAAGTTTCCATATCCTGTGCAACGTCTATCTCCGATTAAGCTCATGCCATAATTGTGAAGACGCGTCCCTTGATTATGATGCTAAGAGCGTATCCTGCTAGATGTTCCTGCAAAATAACATTGTTTCAAACGAAGGTAACTGTTAGCATGAGGATCCTTTGATGGTCCATGATCCTGATCCTGAAGTCCTGCTGAGGATCACTGTCTGCCAAAGAAACAAGGATCACTGGTTAGGATCACGTATAAGGATCACGTATGATAAAAATCCAGCCCTAACAATTGCCCCCAAAATATAAGGAGTTTATTGTAAATTAACGAGTTGTATTTTGTTTCGATCTTATCTCCAACGGGCGACTCCAAGAAACTAGCCGTTACACCCGGACTAGCCGTTGCGATCATTACGTCATAGATGTGACAATCCCTGCAGATCATGATTATAAATAGGAGATAGGGTGAGGATATCCCCATGCTGGAAGGCGGTGATGCTGAAAAGGATCAGGGTGGAGAGGCTGGTGGTGACGGAGCAGCGAAGGAGTAGGCTGCATGATTGGGGGATGATGGATATTGTTGACTAGGCCGGAGCCCAATTTTTTAGGTTTGGTAATGGTTTTTTGTGGTTGTTGATGGTTTGAAACAATTATGGTCTGTAATCTTCGAACAATAGTTTTTAGGGTTAAGGATCCTGGATCCTTTAGACAATAGGTAGGATTGCAAAAGGTGGAGGGATCCTCTGTTTGGGGGATGAAGCCTTTGTGATCCTGCCGCTTCTAATTTCCTGCACAATGCTAAGACCGCAAAGACAATGGGCACCCTTTGCCAACCCATGTGGACGGGCCACGTTTTGCTGGTAGAAATGTGGGTTGGCAATTTTGACAACTTTTTGAAAGGGTTAAAGATCCTTTTGTTTAATAATATAACTTTAATTTTTCTGGCTTATCTCGTGTTGTTATCCTTATCTTCTTGTTTCTTGATTGTTTTTGTAGTATATTTGTTAAAGTAACAAGGGTTGGAAATATGTTATCCAAACTTAGGATATGATCCTAGATCAAATATCCTGACATTGAAAATTTTCAAAGTACTTTAGTTCAAGGATCATAGGTTTGGTTGTCAAAGTGTAAGGGTCGGTTAGGATAATGAGTATAATCAAAATAGTCAAGGATCATACCTGAGGATCCAAGTTAGGATCCTAACCTTCAATCGAGACAATCGTAGATAAGATTTTGATGGATAATAAGGATTAAGGATCCTTATGTGTTTTAACTTTGACAATCCTGAAAAACGAAGCACAACTTGGGACTAAGCCAATGTAAGAAATAAATTAGTAACTGGGGACATGCCCAAAGGATAACTGCGAATGATCCCGGAGGATCACTGGGGACAAGCCCAAAGGATAACTGAGAATGATCCCGGAGGATCACTGGGGACAAGCCCAAAGGATAACTGGGGACAAGCCCAAAGGATAACTGGGGACAAGCCCAAAGGATCGTACGTAAACTGGAGTATGGCCCTTACTGGCGACTATCCAAACTTAGTGACATGAAAATGTCAAAACCTTAGCTAACGTGAAAACATTAGAAACCTTAGGAACGGATGTATGGTACGTCTACCATTATACGTAGGATCCTAAATATAGCCAGTACGATGAGGTTGTCAGCCCCGGAAGTGGGTACTGGTCCCAAAGACGTGAACTATATCAGGATCATCGTGCGCTGCTGGCGGAAACTGGGGATAATCCCAAGGATAACTGGGGTTGGACCCAAGGATCTGCGGTGCTTTTGAAGATCTTTGACGATATGCTGAAGATACCTGAACTATCATAACTCAAATGGTTTGTGAGTAGAGGATGAAGGATACATGATCCTTATCCTTAGGTAAAAAGTAAGAAAATGTAATAGTTTCTAGGATAAGCATATTACCAGAGTAAGGATCACTGATATCACCGGGATCCTTCAAGGATACTTCAATGTAAGGATCACATGCATGAAGGATCATGTTCACATGAAATATTTCTTTAAGTGAACGGCATTCCAGGCTCTTGGTAACAAGTTTCCTTCCATGGTTAGCAACCTGTATGCCCCCTTTCCTGCTTCAGCTTCAATCAAGTAGGGACCTTCCCATTTTGGTGCTAACTTCCCGTCAGCAGGATTGATAGTATTTTGAAATGCTTTTCTCAACACCATATCTCCGACTTGGAATTTCCTTAATCTGACATTTTTGTTGTAGGCACCAGCCATTCTTTGTTGGTAGCTTGCCATCCTTATCCTAGCTAGATCCCTGATTTCTTCAACAGTATCCAAATCCTGAGCTAGAATTGTAGCATTTTCTTCAGGATCACGAGCACTTGTTCTAGCAGTTGGGATCACCATTTCTGTTGGGATCACTGCTTCTGCCCCAAATACTAAAGAGAAAGGTGTTTGACCAGTGGCATTCTTGGGAGTTGTCCTATCAGCCCATAGCACATAAGGTAGCTCCTCTGCCCATTTCCCCTTCTTGGATCCTAGCTTCTTCTTCAGATTGTTGATGATGATCTTGTTGGATGATTCTGCTTGACCATTGGCTTGTGGATGAACTGGTGTTGATGTTATCATCTTGATTCCCCAACTGTCACAAAAGTTCGTGGTTCTGCTTCCAATGAATTGGGAGCCATTATCACATACAATTTCAGAGGGAATGCGAAATCTAGTTATAATGTTTCTTTTAATGAAGGATATGACTTCCTTTTCTCTGACTTGGGCGAAGGCTTCAGCTTCTATCCACTTGGAAAAATAGTCAGTCATGGCAAGCATAAATACTTTTCCACCAGGTGCTTTAGGAAGCTTGCCAACTATATCCATTCCCCATCTCATGAATGGCCAAGAGGATGGTATTGGGTGTAAAAATTCAGCTGGCTGATGGAGGATATTGCTATGTCTTTGGCAAGGATCACACTTCTTAGCATACTCTACAACATCCCTTTTCATGGTTGGCCAGTAGTATCCTGTTCTAAGGATCCTTGAGAACAATGCTCTGCCCCCAGTGTGGTTTCCGCAATCTCCTTCGTGGAAATCTTTCAATACTTCTTCAATTTCAGGATCCTCGATACATCTCAAATATGGTCCTGCAAGAGATCGCTTATATAATACATCATTCAAAATTGTGAATTGAGATACCTTAATCCTGAAAGCTCTAGGATTTTCTTCCATCGGAATCTCCCCGTGTTGCAAGTATCTCATGATTGGTGAGATCCATGATCCTGAATAAGGTTGAGCTTCTTCACTAGGGATCATCGCAGTATCCTCTTCTATTTCCATGGCCACCTGATTTTTGATAGCAGGAGCCAGGATATGGATGATAGGGATACTTATATCTTCTGGAATCTTCAAGGATGATCCTAGGTTGGCCAATGCATCAGCCTCTGTGTTTTCCTCCCTTGGTACCTGTGTCAAGCTGAAAGAAACAAAGGAGAGTGCCAATTCTTTGACTATCTCTAAATACTTGGTTAGTTTTTCACCTTTAACAGCATAGGACCCATTAAAGTGATTAGTGATTAACAATGAGTCTACATATACTTCGAGATATTTTACCCCCATATCCTTAGCGATTTGCAAGCCAGCAATTAAGGCTTCATATTCAGCCTCATTGTTAGTTGCTTGGAATTCACAGGCTATGGAGTGGGGTATTATGTCCCCCTGTGGCGATTTTAGTAGGATCCCGAGCCCTGTGCCCTTGACATTTGAGGATCCGTCAGTGTGTAATATCCAAGGATCCTTGGTTTCATCCAGCTGCTGGACCTCCAATTCTGCTTCTTTTTGTAGATCACTACTGAAATCAGCCACAAAGTCAGCTAAGGCTTGTGATTTAATGGCTGTTCTTGGTTCATATCTTATATCATGGGCACTAAGCTTCACTGCCCACTTAGCCATTCTCCCTGACATCTCCGGTTTCCTGAGGACATTCTTAATTGGAAAATTAGTTTTAACAACAATAGTATGGGTTTCAAAATAATGCCTTAACTTAGTGGATGCCATGATTAATGCAAGAAATAGTTTTTCGAGGTGTGAGTACCTGGATTCGGCATCAAGTAAACTTTTACTTACATAGTAGATAGGATATTGTGTACCTTCGTGATCCTTGACAAGGACAGCACTTACAGCGGTTGAGGATACCGCCAGGTATAAGGATAACACATCTCCTTTTTCCGGTTTTGCTAATGCTGGTGCTGAGGACATATATTCTTTAAGGGCTTGTAAATCGTTCTCATGCTTCTCAGTCCATTCAAACTTCTTATTCTTCCTTAGGATATCGTAAAATTCTTTGCATTTTTCTGAGGATTTCGATATGAACCTGTTCAGAGCTGCTATCCTGCCTGTCAGTCTTTGAACATCCTTGGCATTGGCAGGAGATTTGATATTTACTAATGCTTTGATTTGTTCCGGGCTTGCTTCAATGCCCCTCTGGGTTACCATGTATCCTAAGAACTTTCCTGCCTTAACACCAAAATGGCATTTTGAAGGATTAAGTTTCATGTTGTAATTATCAAGGATATCGAATGCTTCTTCCAAATCCCTTAGGTGATCCTCAGCTTTCTTTGACTTGACCACCATATCATCTATGTACACCTCCATAGTTTTTCCAATTTGATCTTTGAACATCATATTCACCAGCCTTTGATATGTTGCACCTGCATTTCTTAGTCCAAAAGGCATGGCAATATAACAATATAAACCGGTTGGGGTCATAAAGGCTGTATCCTCTTGGTCAGATGGTTCCATCTGAATTTGCTGGAATCCAGAGGATGCATCCATAAAGGTCAACAGTTCATGCCCCGCCGTTGCATCCACCATGGAGTCAATGTGGGGTAATGGGAAAGGATCCTTGGGACATGCCTTATTCAAATCAGTGAAATCGACACATACCTTCCACTTTCCATTTTTCTTTTGGACAACAACCACATTGGCTAACTGTTAGGGCTGGATTTTTATTATATGTGATCCTTATACGTGATCCTAACCAGTGATCCTTGTTTCTTTGGCAGACAGTGATCCTCAGCAGGACTTCAGGATCAGGATCATGGGACATTATAGGATCCTCATACTAACGATCATCTTCGCTTAATGCAATGTTATTTTTGCAGGAATATCTAGCAGGATACGCTCTAAGCATCATGATCAAGGGACGCGTCTTCACAATTATGGCAAGAGCTTAATTGAAGATAGACGTTGCACAGGATATGGAAACTTGGCTTGATTTATGGGCGGCTATTTAGGCTAGATTGTATCTCATTTCTAAAGGGGTAATGAGCTGAATATTAGTTTAGCTACCTAAAATAGGTCACCTACACACGTATAAGTACCACCCTTCCTCATTCGGAAGAACACACACAACATACAACGCAACTCTCACACACTTAGACACTCGAAACAATAGTGATCCTTGTACTCAGCTCATTATCATCCAAAGTTGTAATCATATTTTTCTTATATTGAAGTTTGGTGATCGGTAGTTGCCATCACCCGAGGTTTTTTATGCCGGAGATCATATATTGATCAAGGGCTTTTTCCTCGTACAAATCGTTGTGTCTTTGCATCTTTATCACAGAAGTGATCCTTTACTTTCATAATTAACCAAGCATCATACCCTGTTTACATAAAGTTTGGTTACATTATCCTTGTGTGATTTTTGACCAAAACACTAACCATTTTGGATATTTTACCTCTCTGATCATACCTGCTCGAAGTAGTCTCTCTACTTCTTCTTGGATAATGGCATTCCTTTCTGGTGCAAACTTCCTCCTTTTTTGATGGATTGGTTTGATAGACCTGTCAATGCCAAGTTTGTGAGTAATAATATCCTTAGATATACCTGTCATGTCTTCATGTTTCCAAGCAAAGGTGGATTTTCGTCTTTTGAGGAAGGATAGTAAATCTTCTTTCATCTTGCCAAGGATCCCTGACCCGATATAGATTTTTGACTCAGGATCACTAGGATCCAAAAGGATTTCGTCCACATCCTGTTCCCTTGCCTCCAAGACGTTCCTCGGAGGATACTGTAATTGCTATTGCTCCCTTGGCTTCGAGGTTGGCTTCATAGATGAGGTATAACAATCCTTAGCCTCCTGCTGATCACTGTCGATCTTGATTATCCCCCATGGGCTAGGGAGCTTCACACATTGATGGTAGGTGGATGGGACTGCTTTCATATCGTGTATCCAAGGCCTGCCAAGGATAACGTTGCAACAAGATAAACAGTCAATAACACAAAATTTCTGATAATTATGTAATCCTTCCACGTAGATTGGGAGTTTGATGTCCCCCAGAGTTTTCTTCGTTTCTCCACTGAATCCTACAAGCACGGAGGATCTTGGTGTGATATCTGATTCTGGGATACCCATTTTCTTCAGAACATCAAGCTGGATAATGTTCACTGAGCTTCCTCCATCGATAAGGATCCTGCGGACAAAATGGTTAGAGATAAAGAGAGTAATAACTAAACTATTGTTTTGGTCAAAAATCACACAAGGATAATGTAACCAAACTTTATGTATACGGGGTATGATGCTTGGTTAGCTATGAAAGTAAAGGATCACTTCCGTGATAAAGATACAAAGACACAGTGATTTATACGAGGAAAAAGCCCTTGATCAATGTATGATCTCCGGCATAAAAAACCTCGGGTGATGGCAACTACCGATCACCAACTTCAATATAATAAAAATGTAGTTACAACTTTGGATGATAATGAGCTGAGTACAAGGATCACTGAGTGTCTAAGTGTTGAGAGTTGTGTCGTATGTTGTGTGTGTTCTTCCGAATGAGGAAGATGGGTATTTATACATGTGTAGGTAACTTATTTTAGGTAGATAGACCACTAATCAGCTCATTACCCCTTTAGAAATAAAGATAATCTAGCCTAAATTGCTGCCCTTAGATCAAGCCATGTTTCCATATCCGGCACAACGTTCATCTTCAATTCAGCTCTTGCCATATTTGTAAAAGCGCGTCCCTGGATCATGATATGTAGGGCATATCCTGCTAGATATTCCTGCAAAATAATATTGTAGTAATCGAAAATGACCGTTAGTACTAGGATCACCTCAATGTCCCGTGATCCTGATCCTGAGGTCCGGCTGAGGATCACTGCCTGCCAAAGAAATAAGGATCACTGGTTAGGATCACGTATAAGGATCATTCATAGTAAAAATCCAGCCCTAACAATTGCCCCCAAAATATAAGGAGTTAATTGTAAATAGATGAGTTATATTTTGTTTTGAGCTTATCTCTAACGGACGATTCCGGTTTACTAGCCGTTGTACATGGACTAGCCGTTAGGATATTTACGTCACTGATGTGACAATCCCTGCGGATCATCATTATAAATAGGAGATAGGGTTAGGATCATTTTGTATTTAAATTCGAGGTATCTTCCTTTATAATCGTCACCGAAGGCTTGATCAGGTATCATCTTCTTCTTTTTCTTCTTTGCTCTGTTCTTTCTTGCTTTTACCCTGTTTTCATCTCGAATATGCTTCTTCGGAATTCACCGCACAAAGGCTCTAAGAAGGATAGTCCCTTGAAAAGCCAGGGGATTATCAAAGATTCTCCTACGGAGAGATGCTGCTTTACCGATATCCAAATAGACAAGATTCGCCATTGTTTCCCAGCGAATGTTGTTTTCAAACCCTTTGATCCTACTGCTCTGAGTGATTTTGTCTCAGATGTCTGGGTGGCTTTTCCTGCTACTCCCTTCCTCATTGGGTATTCATATCCTTTTCCGATGTTCACCCAATCTTTCTTCTCTCTTACCGGCATCTCATATATCCAAGCTATGCCGATGATCTGGAGGGTTCTATATACCTTCGAGAGGATCATCGAGCAAGAAGGGATTGATTTGGGGATGTCAGAGTTAGCTGAACTTTATGATCTCACCACCTTTGGTTCTCACCGGTACTTGTTGAAACGGAAAGCTGGGGAGGATCATCCAATTTTCAAAGTGACCAAGAATGATGCCAACTGGAAACGTAGATTTTTCTTTGTTAAGAGGGATTCCATCCCGGATGGGAAGGATCTGCCCAAGGAATGGGCCACTCATGGTAGGATAGAGGATCCTTGAAGGATCACTATCAGTCCTGTCTCGTATGATGAGGATCACTGATATCTTTTCTTTTTTGTCTTTTTATGCAGCTATCTCCGTTGCTCACTTAAGGTTGACCCCTGCTGCCAAAGAAAGAGTGTTAGCTTTCAAGAAGCTTGATCCTGAAGTTCGAAGCTTTCAGATTATTATCCAAGATTCTCAAGAGATATCCTCTGCATCTGCCACAATGTCAAGTAAGTATCCTCATAAAAAATAAGTCTTATGTGAAAGTATTCAATTTAATAAGGGAACTTATCTTGTTTTTGAATTGTGTAGGTGCCGGAAAGTCTGCCAGGTCTGTTAAATCTGCCTCCATGTTTGGGATAAGTGACCTTGCCAATGTCACGTCTTCTAAGAAAAAGAAGGCTCCTGCTGCCAGCCCTTCAGTCTCAGCTCCTAAAGCGTCCATTCGGGGTAAGGGAAAAAAGAGGAAAACCTCTGATGAACTCCAGGGATTCCCTCTCCTTCGTCAGCAATTTCTTGACTATGTGAACGAGGTGAGGATCACTGCCCCTGTTGGTTATCTAGTATCTTTCGAGGATCACCTGATTCCGAGCTTGTTTTTATTTCTTTTGTTTGCAGAAACTTGCTGAGATTGAAACTTATATTGGCAATGTTGAGGACCAGGAGAGCCAGATTGCCGATCTTCAGCAAATGGGTGTGTTGAAGGATCTCAAGATAGCGGATCTTGAGAAGGAACTCCAGGCCACCAAGGATGAAGCTGCTCAGAGGCTGATTGACATGGATAATGAGAAGCAGGAGATCATCCAGGATGCCAAGGTCTCTGCCGCAACCGCTATGTACAAGATACAACTACAAATGGCTGCGGAGGCTCAGGATCCTGCCTTTGACAAGAGCTCATGGGATGTTGAAGGTTGGAAGGCAAGGCTGGTAGACTTGGATGATGAGGAGGATGCTGAGGATATCCCAAGGCTGGAGGGAGGTGATGCTGGCAAGGATCATGGTGAAGCGAGTGGAGCTGGTGGTGATGGTGCAGCGAAGGTTTGAGCTGCAAGATTGGGCAATGATGGAAACTTCTAGACATAGCCGGAGCCCAATTTTTTTTGTTTAGTGGTTTGTGGTTGATGGTTTGTGAACAATTATGGTTTGTAATTTCTGGACAATAGTTTTTTAGGGTTAAGGATCCTGGATCCTTTGAACAATAGGTAGGATTACACATGGTGGAGGGATCCTCTGTTTGGGGGATGAAGCCGTTGTGATCCTGTCGCCTTCTAATTTCCCTGCAATACTTTTGAACCTATTATCATGGACACCCTTTACCTACCCCAGCGGACGGGCCACGTATTGCTGGTAGAAGCTTTGGGTAGGTAATTTTGACAACTTTTTTGAAAGGGTTAATGATCCTTTGGTTTAATAATATAACTTCAATCTTTCTGGCTTATCTTGTGTTGTTATCCTTTTTGATTTTCAATTGTTCTGACACATGTTTGTTTGAAAAGTTTGAGCAAATTATGTTTAAGAAATTTAGGATATGATCCTGGATCAAATATCCTATAATCGAAAGTTTCCAAGATAGTTTATTTTAAGGATCATAGGTTCAGTTGTCAAGGTCTAAAGGTTATTCAAATGAATAATGAAATTAAAAGTAGTTAAGGATCATACCTGAGGATCCAAGTTAGGATCCTAACCTTTAATCGAAATTACCATAGGTAAAACTTTAATGGATAATAAGGATTAAGGATCCTTAATCGTTTAACTTCGAAAACCTGAAAAAATGGAATATAACTTGGGACTAAGCCAATATAAAAGATAAGTTAGTAACTGGGGACAAGCCCAAAGGATAACTGAGAATGATCCCGGAGGATCACTGGGGACAAGCCCAAAGGATAACTGGGGACAAGCCCAAAGGATCGTATGTAAACTGGAGTATGGCCCTTTCTGGCAACTATCCAAACTTAGTGACATGAAAATGTCAAAACCTTAGCTAACGTGAAAACGTTAGAAACCTTAGGAACGGATGTATGGTGCGTCCACCATTATACGTAGGATCCCAAGTATAGCCAGTACGATGAGGTCGCCAGCCCCGAAAATGGGTACTGATCCCAAAGACATGAACTATATCAGGATCATCGTGCGCTGCTGGCGGAAACTGGGGATAATCCCAAGGATAACTGGGGTTGGACCCGAGGATCTGTGATGCTTTTGAAGATCTTTGATGATATGCTGGAGATACCTGAACTATCATAACTCAAATGGTTTGTGAGTAGAGGATGAAGGATATATGATCCTTATCCTTAGGCAAAAGGTAAGAAAATGCAATAGTTTCAGGATAAGCATATTACCTGAGTAAGGATCAACGATATCTCCAGGATCCTTCAAGGATATTTCAATGTAAGGATCACATGCAGGAAGGATCATGTTCACATGAAATATTTCTTTAAGTGAACAGCATTCCAGGCTCTTGGTAACAAGTTTCCTTCCATGGTTAGCAACCTGTATGCCCCCTTTCCTGCTTCAGCTTCAATCAAGTAGGGACCTTCCCATTTTGGTGCTAGCTTCCCGTCAGCAGGATTGATGGTGTTTTGAAATGCTTTTCTCAACACCATATCTCCGACTTGGAACTTCCTTATCCTGACATTCTTGTTGTAGGCACCAGCCATCCTTTGTTGGTAGCTTGCCATCCTTATCCTAGCTAGATCCCTGTTTTCCTCAATAGTATCCAAATCCTGAGCTAGGATTGTAGCATTTTCTTCAGGATCACGAGCACTTGTTCTAGCAGTTGGGATCACCATCTCTGTTGGGATCACTGCTTCTGCCCCAAATACTAAAGAGAAAGGTGTTTGGCCAGTGGCATTCTTGGGAGTTGTCCTATCAGCCCATAGCACATAAGGTAACTCCTCTGCCCATTTTCCTTTCTTGGATCCTAGCTTCTTCTTCAGATTGTTGATGATGATCTTGTTGGATGATTCTGCTTGACCATTGGCTTGTGGATGAACTGGTGTTGATGTTATCATCTTGATTCCCCAACTGTCACAAAAGTTAGTGGTTCTCCTTCCAATGAATTGAGAACCATTATCACATATAATTTCAGAGGGGATGCCAAATCTGGTTATAATGTTTCTTTTAATGAAGGATATGACTTCCTTTTCTCTGACTTGAGCGAAGGCTTCAGCTTCTATCCACTTGGAAAAATAGTCAGTCATGGCAAGCATAAATACTTTTCCACCAGGTGCTTTAGGGAGCTTGCCAACTATATCCATTCCCCATCTCATGAATGGCCAAGAGGATGGTATGGGGTGTAGTAATTCAGCTGGTTGGTGAAGGATATTGCTATGTCTTTGGCAAGGATCACATTTCTTAGCATACTCTACAGCATCCCTTTTCATGGTTGGCCAGTAGTATCCCGTTCTAAGGATCCTTGAGAATAATGCCCTGCCCCCAGTGTGGTTTCCACAATCTCCTTCATGGAAATCCTTCAACACCTCTTCAATTTCAGGATCCTCGATACATCTCAAATATGGTCCTGCAAGAGATCGCTTATATAATACATTATTCAGAATTGTGAATTGAGATACCTTAATCCTGAAAGCTCTAGGATTTTCTCCCATCGGGATCTCCCCGTGTTGCAAATATCCCATGATCGGTGAGATCCATGATCCTGAATTAGGTTGGGCTTCTTCACTAGGGATCATTGCAGTATCCTCTTCTATTTCCATGGCCACCTGTTTTTCAATAGCAGGAGCCAGGATATGGATGATAGGGATACTTATATCTTCTGGAATCTTCAAAGATGATCCTAGGTTGGCCAATGCGTCAGCTTCCGTGTTATCCTCCCTTGGTACCTGTGTTAAGCTAAAAGAAACAAAAGAGAGTGCCAATTCTTTGACTATCTCTAAATATTTGGTTAGTTTTTCACCTTTAACAGCATAGGATCCATTAAAGTGATTGGTGATCAATAATGAATCTACATATACTTCGAGATATTTTACCCCCATATCCTTAGCAATTTGTAAGCCAGCAATTAAGGCTTCATACTCAGCCTCATTGTTAGTTGCCTGGAACTCACAAGCTATAGAGTGGGGTATTATGTCCCCCTGTGGCGATTTTAGTAGGATCCCTAGCCCTGTGCCTTTGATATTTGAGGATCCGTCGGTGTGTAGTATCCAAGGATCCTTGGTCTCATCCAGCTGCTGGACCTCCAATTCTGCTCCCTTTTGTAGATCACTACTGAAATCAGCCACAAAGTCAGCTAGTGCTTGAGATTTAATGGCTGTTCTTGGTTCGTATCTTATATCATGGGCACTAAGCTTCACTGCCCACTTAGCCATTCTCCCTGACATATCCGGTTTCCTGAGGACATTCTTAATTGGAAAATTAGTTTTAACAATAATAGTATGAGTTTCAAAATAATGCCTTAACTTCGTGGATGCCATGATTAATGCAAGGATGAGTTTTTCGAGGTGTGAGTACCTGGATTCGGCATCAAGTAGACTTTTACTTACATAGTAGATAGGATATTGTGTACCTTCGTGATCCTTAACAAGGACAGCACTTACAGCGGTTGAGGATACCGCCAGATATAAGGATAACACATCTCCTTTTTCCGGTTTTGCTAATGCTGGTGCTGAGGACATATACTCTTTTAGGGCTTGTAAAGCGTTTTCATGCTTCTCAGTCCATTCGAACTTCTTATTCTTCCTTAGGATATCGTAGAATTCTTTGCACTTTTCTGAGGATTTCGATATGAACCTGTTCAAAGCTGCTATCCTGCCTGTTAGTCTTTGAACATCCTTGGCATTGGCAGGAGACTTGATATTTATTAATGCTTTGATTTGTTCTGGGCTTGCTTCAATGCCCCTCTGGGTTACCATGTATCCTAAGAACTTTCCTGCCTTAACACCAAAATGGCATTTCGAAGGATTAAGTTTCATGTTGTAACTATCAAGGATATCGAATGCTTCTTCCAAGTCCCTTAGGTGATCCTCAGCTTTCTTTGACTTGACCACCATATCATCTATGTACACCTCCATAGTTTTTCCAATTTGATCTTTGAACATCATATTTACCAGCCTTTGATAGGTTGCACCTGCATTTCTTAGTCCAAAAGGCATGGCAATATAACAATATAAACCGGTTGGGGTCATAAAAGCTGTATCCTCTTGGTCAGATGGTTCCATCTGGATTTGTTGGAATCCAGATGATGCATCCATAAAAGTTAACAGTTCATGCCCCGCTGTTGCATCCACCATGGAGTCAATGTGGGGTAATGGGAAAGGATCCTTGGGACATGCCTTATTCAAATCGGTGAAATCGACACATACCCTCCACTTTCCGTTTTTCTTTTGGACAACAACCACATTGGCTAACCATTTAGGATACTTTACCTCTCTGATCATACCTGCTCGAAGTAGTCTCTCTACTTCTTCTTGGATAATGGCATTCCTTTCTGGTGCAAACTTCCTCCTTTTTTGATGGATTGGCTTGATAGACCTGTCAATGCCAAGTTTGTGAGTAATAATATCCTTAGATATACCTGTCATATCTTCATGTTTCCAAGCAAAGGTAGATTTTCTTCTTTTGAGGAAGGATATCATGTCTTCTTTCATCTTGCCAAGGATCCCTGATCCGATATAGATTTTTGATTCAGGATCACTAGGGTCCAAGAGGATTTCATCTACATCTTGTTCCCTTGCCTCCAAGACGTTCCTCGGAGGATACTGTAATTGCTATTGCTCCCTTGGCTTCGAGGTTGGCTTCATGGATGAGGTATAGCAATCCTTAGCTTCCTGCTGGTCACTGTCGATCTTGATTATCCCCCATGGGCTAGGGAGCTTCACACATTGATGGTAGGTAGATGGAACTGCTTTCATGTCATGTATCCAAGGCCTGCCAAGGATAACGTTGCAACAAGATAAACAGTCAATAACACAAAATTTTTGGTAATTATGTAATCCTTCCACGTAGATTGGGAGTTTGATGTCCCCCAGAGTTTTCTTCGTTTCTCCACTGAATCCTACAAGCACGGAGGATCTTGGTGTGATGTCTGATTCTGGGATTCCCATCTTCTTCAAGACATCAAGCTGGATTATGTTCACTGAGCTCCCTCCATCGATAAGGATCCTGCGGACAAAATGGTTAGAGATAAAGAGAGTGATAACTAAACTATCATGATGAGGATCCTGGATGTTGATGCGATCATCCTCATCAAATGTTATCATCTTTCCTTCTGAGACGCTTGAGGTTCTAATAGGCCTTTCTCCATTATCCATTTTTGATTCTTTTGCATGTCTTTTGGCCGCTGAGAAGGATGTTCCACAAATGTCTGATCCTCCGGATATGAAGTTAATCACTTGTGCATTTGCCGGAGGTGCTGGAGCCTTTTCAGGGATCCTTTCAGGATCCTGGGTCCTTTGCTTTTTTCTTCCCAACAATTCCTTTAGATGCCCCTTGCTTAGCAGGTATCCAATTTCTTTTCTTAAGGCTATGCAATCTTCAGTTAGATGGCCGAAATCCTCATGGTATGCACACCATTTGGACTTGTCTTTAGTCCCGGATGGTTTATCATTCTTCCTGGGCCACCTAGCCTTTTCACCTAGATTCTGCATTGCAAGGATTAGTTCGTGATTGTCAACGGAAAAACAATATTCTGAGATTGGAGGATATTCTTCATCATCCTCTTCTTGGTCGACAGCATGCACATTCTTGTTCTCGTTTCTATGGTAGGATTTGAACTGGTTGTTTTTGAAGGAGGATCCTTGCTTATCTTGTTTTGAGGATCCTACTTGTCTCTCCTGGATCCTCTTGTCATCCTCTAGCCGGATAAACCTGAGTGCTCGAGTTCTTACTTCATCTAAATTCCTGCAAGGTGTCATAACAAGATCATCATAGAATAATGAATCCTTAAGAAGTCCCATTTTGAAGGCTTCAACAGCCGTAGCCATATCCAAGTTGGGAATATCCAAGGATTCTTTACTAAATTTAGTTATATAATCCTTTAATGATTCATTATTATTTTGAGTTATCCTGTACAAATCACTGGTTAATTTTTCAAATTTTCTACTACAAGAGAATTGGTTATTGAATAAATTAACTAAATTAGCAAATGAAGTAATAGAGTAAGGGGGAAGACTTAGCAGCCATTTAAGGGCTGATCCAGTAAGAGTAGATCCAAATCCTTTGCATAGGCATGCTTCCTTCAATTTTTCTGGGATAGGATTGATCTCCATCCTTTCCCTGTATTGTGCTATATGTTCCTCTGGATCCGTTGTGCCGTCATACAACTTCATGGTAGGGATATGGAACCTTTTGGGTACCTCTGCATCACAGATTGGTGGTGCAAAGCGAGATACCTTGTGGCTCCCATCTGCAATCTCTGGGATAGGCTTGACTACCCCTGGAACACTTGAGATCATGTCCTTTAGTTTCTGTAGTTCCCTGGCCATAACATGATTGGTACCTGTATCCTGCATGAATCCATGGTCAGTGGTAGGATAATTATTTAAAGTGTTACCTCCCATTGGGTTCAAGTTAGGGAATCCGTATTGCTGGGATTCTGGAATAACGGAGGGACCAGTGGAAGCAATGGTCTGCATTGGAATGAAGTCCCCTTGATGGACATCTAAATTCCCTGCTTGCAAACTTTTTAGGGATCCTGGCATCTGTAAGGATCCTGGTATCTGGGATGATCCTGGAACGAAGGAGGATCCTTGAACCTGGGATGATCCTGGAACAAAGGAGGATCCTTGGCCCTGGAACGATCCTGGAATAAAGGAGGATCCTTGGCCCTGGAACGATCCTGGAATAAAGTAGGATCCTTGAAACTGATGTGCCCCCGGATAGGCTCCCGGATTCATGAAGGATCCCATATACTGAGGATAGGATCCTGCTGGCTGAAAATACGAGCCCGATGTCTGAGTCATTGCTGCTGACTTGAGATGTAATCCTCTCGTCTCCCCTGTGATCTGTACGTCTGGGATCCCTGATGGCTGAGAGGTGACCATTGGAGTCTCAAAACTCAAGGATTTTGGCATCAGTGGGGAATGATCCTCTGCCGCTTTCTTTTGTCTTTTGAGATCTCCAATCTCCCTGAGGATCCTGTCATTAGTTTCATCCTGCCGCTGCATACGATCCTTCATCTGCAAAATTAAAGCAAACACATCACTAGTACTGGGAATAGAAGAATTCATAGCAGAAGAAGATGGAGGTTTAGAGAAAGAAGGGGTTGGTCTCTTCTCAGCATTTCTCTGGGATCCTGCCGGTGGAGGAGGTAGAGTGGTTTGTGCTGAGGTGACTGCAGACATCGCCGTGGAAGTGTTCTTCAATGATGAAGCCATGTAACTCTTTGAAATGATTTTGAACAAAAGATTTTCTTTATGAATGAAGCACCAATTGCCCCACGGTGGGCGCCAAACTGTTTTGGTCAAAAATCACACAAGGATAATGTAACCAAACTTTATGTATACGGGGTATGATGCTTGGTTAGCTATGAAAGTAAAGGATCACTTCCGTGATAAAGATACAAAGACACAGTGATTTATACGAGGAAAAAGCCCTTGATCAATGTATGATCTCCGGCATAAAAAACCTCGGGTGATGGCAACTACCGATCACCAACTTCAATATAATAAAAATGTAGTTACAACTTTGGATGATAATGAGCTGAGTACAAGGATCACTGAGTGTCTAAGTGTTGAGAGTTGTGTCGTATGTTGTGTGTGTTCTTCCGAATGAGGAAGATGGGTATTTATACATGTGTAGGTAACTTATTTTAGGTAGATAGACCACTAATCAGCTCATTACCCCTTTAGAAATAAAGATAATCTAGCCTAAATTGCTGCCCTTAGATCAAGCCATGTTTCCATATCCGGCACAACGTTCATCTTCAATTCAGCTCTTGCCATATTTGTAAAAGCGCGTCCCTGGATCATGATATGTAGGGCATATCCTGCTAGATATTCCTGCAAAATAATATTGTAGTAATCGAAAATGACCGTTAGTACTAGGATCACCTCAATGTCCCGTGATCCTGATCCTGAGGTCCGGCTGAGGATCACTGCCTGCCAAAGAAATAAGGATCACTGGTTAGGATCACGTATAAGGATCATTCATAGTAAAAATCCAGCCCTAACAACTATCATGATGAGGATCCTGAATGTTAATGCAATCATCCTCATCAAATGTTATTGTCTTCCCTTCTGAAACACTTGATGTTCTAATAGGCCTCTCTCCATTATCCATTTTTGATTCTTTTGCATGTCTTTTGGCCGCCGAGAAGGATGTACCACAGATGTCTGATCCTCCGGATATAAAGTTGATCACTTGTGCATTTGCCGGAGGTGCTGGAGCTTTTTCGGGGATCCTTTCAGGATCCTGGGTCCTTTGCTTTTTTCTCCCCAGCAATTCTTTTAGATGCCCCTTGCTTAGCAGGTATCCAATTTCTTTTCTTAAGGCTATGCAATCTTCAGTTAGATGCCCGAAATCCTCGTGGTATGCACACCATTTTGACTTGTCTTTAGTCCCGGATGGTTTATCATTCTTCCTGGGCCACCTAGCTTTTTCACCTAGGTTCTGCATTGCAAGGATCAGTTCATGATTATCAACAG
This sequence comes from Helianthus annuus, assembly GCF_002127325.2. Classification (NCBI taxonomy): domain Eukaryota; kingdom Viridiplantae; phylum Streptophyta; class Magnoliopsida; order Asterales; family Asteraceae; genus Helianthus; species Helianthus annuus. The sequence continues at coordinate 139,614,204 of NC_035449.2, forward strand.
AAAAACAATATTCTGAAATTGGAGGATATTCTTCATCATCCTCTTCCTGGTCAACAGCATGCACATTCTGATTTTCATTTCTATGGTAGGATTTGAATTTGTTGCTCTTGAAGGAGGATCCTTGCTTATCTTGTTTTGAGGATCCTACTTGTCTCTCCTGGATCCTCTTGTCATCCTCTAGCCGGATGAACCTGAGTGCCCGAGTTCTTACTTCATCTAAGTTCCTGCATGGTGTCATAACAAGATCATCATAGAATAATGAATCCTTAAGCAGTCCCATTTTGAAGGCTTCAACAGCCGTAGCCATATCCAAGTTGGGAATGTCCAAGGATTCTTTACTAAATTTAGTTATATAATCTCTTAATGATTCATTATGACTTTGGGTTACCCTATATAAATCACTGGTTAATCTTTCAAATTTTCTACTACAAGAGAATTGGTTGTTGAATAAATTAACTAAATTAGCAAATGAAGTAATAGAGTAAGGGGGAAGACTTAGTAGCCACTTAAGAGCTGATCCAGTAAGAGTGGATCCAAATCCTTTACATAGGCATGCTTCCTTCAACTTTTCTGGGATAGGGTTGATCTCCATCCTTTCCCTGTATTGTGCTATGTGCTCCTCTGGATCCGTTGTACCATCATACAGCTTCATAGTAGGGATATGGAACCTTTTGGGTACCTCTGCATCACAAATTGGTGGTGCAAAGCGAGATACCTTATGGCTTCCATATGCAATCTCAGGTATAGGTTTAACCATTCCCGGAACACTCGAGATCATGTCCTTTAGTTTCTGTAATTCCCTGGCCATAGCATGATTGACACGTGTATCCTGCATGAATCCATGGTTAGTGGCAAGATAATTATTTAAAGTGTTATCTCCCATTGGGTTCAAATTAGGAATAGTGGTTGTGAATCCAAGTTGCTGGGATTCAGGGACAATGGAGGGACCAGTGGAGGCTATGGTCTGCATCGGAATGAAGTCCCCTTGATGGACATCCGGATTTCCTGTTTGCAAACTTCTTAGGGATCCTGGCATCGGGAAGGATCCTGGTATCTGAGAAGATCCCGGAACAAAGGAGGATCCTTGAACCTGGGATGACCCTGGAACAAAGGAGGATCCTTGGACCTGGGATGATCCTGGAACAAAATAGGATCCTTGAAATTGCTGTGCACCCGGATAGACTCCTGAATTCATGAAGGATCCCATATATTGAGGATAGGATCCTGCTGGCTGAAAATGTGAGCCCGATGTCTGAGTCATTGCTGCCGACTTGAGATGTAATCCTCTTGACTCCCCTGTGATCTGTACGTCCGGGATCCCCGATGGCTGGGAAGTGATCATTGGAGTCTCGAAGCTCAAGGATTTGGGCATCAGTGGGGAATGATCCTCTGCCGCTTTCTTTTGTCTTTTGAGGTCTCCAATTTCCCTGAGGATCCTGTCATTAGTCTCATCCTGCCGCTGCATACGATCCTTCATCTGCAAAATTAAAGCAAGCACATCACTAGTACTGGGAATAGAAGAATTCGTAGCAGAAGAAGATGGAGGTTTAGAGGAAGTAGGAGTTGGTCTCTTCTCAGTATTTTTCTGAGATCCTGCCGGTGGAGGAGGCAGAGTGGTCTGTGATGAGGTGACTGCAGACATCGCCGTGGACGTGTTCTTCAATGATGAAGCCATGTAACTCTTTGAAATGATTTCGAACAAAAGATTTTCTTATGAATGAAGCACCAATTGCCCCACGGTGGGCGCCAAACTGTTTTGGTCAAAAATCACACAAGGATAATGTAACCAAACTTTATGTAAACGGGGTATGATGCTTGGTTAATTATGAAAGTAAAGGATCACTTCTGTGATAAAGATGCAAAGACACAATGATTTATACGAGGAAAAAGCCCTTGATCAATGTATGATCTCCGGCATAAAAAACCTCGGGTGATGGCAACTACCGATCACCAACTTCAATATAAGAAAAATATAGTTACAACTTCGGATGATAATGAGCTGAGTACAAGGATCACTATGGTTTTGAGTGTCTAAGTGTGTGAGAATTGTGTTGTATGTCGTGTGTCTTCTTCCGAATGAGGAAGAGTGGTATTTATACAAGTGTAGGTGACCTATTTTAGGTAAGAAGACTAATATTCAGCTCATTACCCCTTTAGAAATAAAAGACAATCTAGCCTAAATTGCCGCCCATAAATCAAGCCAAGTTTCCATATCCTGTGCAACGTCTATCTCCGATTAAGCTCATGCCATAATTGTGAAGACGCGTCCCTTGATTATGATGCTAAGAGCGTATCCTGCTAGATGTTCCTGCAAAATAACATTGTTTCAAACGAAGGTAACTGTTAGCATGAGGATCCTTTGATGGTCCATGATCCTGATCCTGAAGTCCTGCTGAGGATCACTGTCTGCCAAAGAAACAAGGATCACTGGTTAGGATCACGTATAAGGATCACGTATGATAAAAATCCAGTCCTAACAATAGTGATCAGCAAGAGGCGAAAGAATGTTACTCATCCTCAATGAAATCCTCGACCAAACCAAGTGCAGCATAGCAATTAAAGATGCGGGCCCAGGATATCGTGGAAAATTCGGAGCAGGATGTGAAGAAAGTTATCCTGGATCAGGATAATCCTGATATCTCGGTGCTCGTAGGAACCAATATCCCTCAGGATATTGAAGAACAATTAACTAACTTTCTGAAATGCAGGATGTCAACATTCGCATGGAAGCATGAGGATATGACAGGTATATCCAAAGACATTATTACTCACAAGCTTGGAATTGACAGGTCATTCAAGCCTATACAACAAAAGAGAAGGAAATTCGCCCCTGAGCGGAATGCAATCATCCAAGAGGAAGTTGAAAGATTATTGAAGTCCAGGATGATTAGAGAAGTCAAATTCCCTAGATGGCTAGCAAATGTGGTAGTGGTTCAAAAGAAGAATTGGAAGTGGAGAGTCTGTGTAAACTACACAGACCTGAACAAAGCTTGTCCAAAAGACCCATTCCCTCTGCCTCATATAGACTCGATGGTGGATGCCACTGCCGGTCACGAAATGTTGACCTTCATGGATGCATCTTCAGGATTCCAGCTGATCCAAATGGAACCTTCAGACCAGGAGGATACTGCTTTCATGACACCAACAGGTATTTACTGTTATACTGCTATGCCTTTCGGTTTGAAAAATGCAGGTGCAACGTACCAGAGATTGGTGAACATGATGTTTAAAGACAAACTGGGGGACACCATGGAGGTGTACATTGACGATATGGTGGTCAAATCCAAGAAAGCTGAGGATCATCTCCAGGATATTAAAGGAGCATTTGATATCCTGGACCAGTATAATATGAAACTAAATCCTGCAAAGTGCCATTTTGGAGTGGGGACAGGAAAGTTTTTAGGATACATGGTGACAAAAAGAGGGATAGAGGCAAGCCCGGAGCAGATCAAAGCTATCTTGGATATAAAGTCACCCTCGAATATGAAGGATGTTCAACGGTTAACAGGACGAGTGGCAGCCTTGAATAGATTTATTTCAAGATCCTCGGAAAAATGTAAAGCATTCTATGATATCCTGAAAAAGAATAAGAAATTTGAATGGGGTGAGAAGCATGAAGCAGCCCTGCAGGATTTGAAGCAGTATCTCTCAACCGCGCCTCTATTGATGAAGCCCGAGGATGGTGAACCATTATCCCTGTATCTTGCAGTATCAGGGAATGCACTAAGTGCGGTACTCGTAAAGGATCACGAAGGTCAGCAGTATCTTGTTTATTATGTTAGCAAAAGTTTGTTAAATGCTGAAACTAGATATTCTCACCTAGAAAAATTAATACTGGCTCTAGTTATGGCATCAACAAAGCTTAGACATTATTTTGAAACACATAGGATTCATGTTAAAACTAATTATCCTATTAAGAATGTGCTTAGGAAACCGGAGATGTCGGGTAGAATGGCTAAGTGGTCGGTAAAATTAAGTGCCTATGATTTAATATATGAACCTAGAAATGCAATAAAGTCTCGGGCTCTAGCAGACTTTGTGGCTGATTTCAGTAGTGATATCCAGAATGAAGTAGACCTAGAAGTGCAACAACTAGGAGAAAACTTAGAATCCTGGACGTTGTATACTGATGGTGCATCTAATGTAAGGGGTGTAGGTTTAGGTATACAACTAAAATCGCCACAGGGGGACATAATACCCCAGGCTGTTAGATGTGAATTCCCTGCTACTAATAATGAGGCAGAATATGAAGCTTTGATTGCGGGACGAGAATTGGCTAAGAATATGAATATCAAGAATTTGCAAGTATATGTTGATTCCTTGTTAATTACTAATCATTTTAATGGATCCTATGTAGTCAAGGGTGAGAAATTAATCGAATACCTCGGTATTCTCAAAAAATTAGCAGGATATTTCGATATTTTTACACTTGAACAGGTACCAAGAGAGGATAACGCCGAAGCAGACGCATTGGCAAACTTGGGATCATCAATCAGGATACCAGAAGGGACCCCAATACCAATATTACATATCCTATATCCTGCAACGAATCCTCAGGATAAAGAAGTAGCAGGTATTCAGGATCCAGGAGCGGTGTATCCTGAAGAGGATCCTAAATCCTGGACGGCTCCAATCATGAGATATCTCAAGGAAGGACATATCCCCGGAGATGAAAATCCTAAGGCGTTTAGGATGAAGGTATCACGATTCACTATTATAAATAATATTTTATACAAGAAATCTCTTGCAGGACCATACTTGAGATGCTTGGAGGATCCTGAAGCCAAAGAAGTACTTCAGGATATACATGAAGGGGATTGTGGTAACCATACTAGGGGCAGGTCATTATTCTCAAAAGTGTTGAGGACAGGATATTATTGGCCAACAATGAGAAAAGATGCCGCAGAATATGCTCGAAGATGTGATGCGTGTCAGAGACACAGTAACATATTGCATCAGCCCGCTGAACCGTTATATCCTATTGTTTCCCCTTGGCCATTTATGAAGTGGGGTATGGATATAGTAGGGAAGTTACCAAAGGCCCCGGGAGGAAAAGTCTTTATGCTAGTAATGACGGATTACTTCTCTAAGTGGGTTGAAGCTGAAGCATTTGTCCAAGTTAGAGACCAAGAAGTAGTATCCTTCATAAAGAGGAATATCCTGACCAGGTTTGGGGTACCAGCTGAAATCATCTGTGATAATGGGTCCCAGTTTATAAGCAAGAGGACCACTGACTTCTGCAAGAGTTGGGGGATCAAAATGATAACATCTACTCAAGTACACCCTCAAGCGAATAGATAAGCAGAATCCTCAAACAAGATAATTGTCAACAATTTGAAGACAAGACTTGGGGCTAAGAAGGGAAGATGGGCAGAAGAATTACCATTTGTCTTATGGGCTGACAGAACAACGGTGAAGAATGCTACTGGGCAAACTCCATTTTCCTTAGTATTTGGAGCAGAGGCAGTAATCCCGACAGATATGGCGATACCTACAGCAAGATCCAACCTCTGGGATCCTGAGAAGAATCCTGAAGCCCTATGTCAAGAATTGGATACTATTGATGAGACAAGGGATGCGGCAAAGTTGAGAATGGCAGCATATCAACAAAGAATATCCAGAGCATATAATAAGAATATCAGGACCAGAAGATTTAAGGTTGGAGATTGGGTGTTAAGAAAGGCTTTTCAGAATACTACGAATCCTGCTGATGGAAAGTTGGCCCCAAAATGGGAAGAACCCTATGAGATTGAATCAGAATCCGGAAATGGAGCATACCAGCTCAAGAATATGGAAGGGGATATACTACCAAGATCCTGGAATGCTATACATCTCAAAGCCTATTTCAAGTGAGTTTAGAATTTAATTCCTAACTCAAGATGGTATGAATTCTGTCTCTTTTGAATATACTTTATTTTATTTGAACCCAATACTAACTTAAGCATCGGAGGGGTGTTAGCCAAGCTAACACCCACCTTAGTTTTGGAATGTTTTGCAGTATATGCTTCGGGATATAGTTCCAGGATGCACACTCAGGATGTTTCGGAAGATTAGAGGATTGGCCCCCTCTCTCACGTATAAGGGATCCTGATCCCTTCATAGGTTTAAAGGTATTCACCTTTCATCCGAATTGGGTTTAAACACCCCGCCTGGAGCGCAAGTTGTTCGAGAATAGTTCAAGGTGGCGGGACCAGTTCATGTAAAAGTGGCTGACAATTTCGTTACTGTTGGCTATATCCTGAATTCTAAAGGTATATGAGGATTGATCACCCTCTCTCACGAAAGGGTATTTTCATACTCTCTAAGGTTTAAAGGTTTTCACCTTTCTAAGTATTGGGGTTTATACACTCCCGCCTGTAGCGCATGAAAATTTGGGATTATCCCCAGGATACTAAGGATTTATCTCCAAGATGCTTTCGGATTTTACCCCAATAACACAAGAACTGTCTATGCACTCTAAGTAAGTTTTTCTAAGTATTGAAAGATTTTGTACACAGGGGACATTTCTCCTAAGGCAATTATGTAAGCACTAAGAGTTAAGTTTGGACCAAGCATGCAAGGACTGGGGACATCTTGGTACAAGGAATTGCAATAAGGATTGAAGTTTGAAACTAGGCTTATACTCTATCTCTGGTATGATCTTTCCTTTGAGAGTCCTACGCAATTTGATTGAGCTTTTTAAACCATGTCAGAAGTTTAATCATCCTGACTAGGATATATCTTCAAGATATCTCCTCAGAATATATCCTCAGAATATATTCTCAGAATATATTCCCAGGATATAATACAGGATATCTGTTTGGAATATTTGGAGTTACAGGGATTTAAGTGTAAAATCAAAATGGAATTTGTTTATAAAAGCTAAGTAGACCATTTTATTTCTTTAAACACTTTAAAATATTCGAGGTTTTACAAAGAACAAATTATTTTGAAACTCTATCCAAGATATGCGGATTTTGAGAAGATCTATTTGCCAAAGTTTGTTTTTACAAAATATTGCTAAAAATATGGATTAAAGTATTTGAATGATTACACTAGTTGATATTAAAACAATATATAATGAGAAACTAAAGTATTGACAAAGGAAAATAAGTCAAAGGTAGGTTATATTATTAACATGTCAAAAGTTGTGCTTTTGGTTTCACCTTAAACCAAGGCCCATCCACCAAAAGCACGACGGATTCATAACCATATTTACACAACGATTGAAGGTTTCGTTTCAAACTGAAACCCATCCACCTCCAACCGTTGTATTGTCCAAAACAAAATATACTAACTGATAACCAAGGGCTTCATCCTGAAACCCAGGACCTATCCACCTTTGGTTATCAAATTGTTCTAATGCAGGAAAGGTAAATTGTTCAAAAGACATGGAAAATAAATTGTTCAACAGGTCACAACCATCAAGCTTAAAAAAGTGGGCTCCGGCCTCGGCATAAACATCCATCATCGCCCACTTCGCTGCTTTCAAGGGGCAGCACCCTCTTCAACTACCACTCCATCAGCACATGCTCCAGCATCGCCCCCGGGATTCTTCTCAGCATCCGCCGCTTCCTCCGCTGCCTTGGAAGGCTCTTCACCCGCAAGCTTGGCAGGATACTCAACAGGACTTCCCCCGAGGTCTCTCAGTTTTGCCTCCCAAGCCTTCACATCCCAAGAAGGGCATTCAAAGCCCAGGGTTTTGGCTTCATAGGCCATCTTTAATCTGGCCTGTAGGAGGGAGATTACAACTGACCCCTTGAGACCTTCTCTGTAGGAAGTCTTATCCTGCTCACATTGGAGTTGGGCGGCGTCCATCTTGGCTCGAGCATCTTCGGCGGCCTTGTTGACAGCAGCTTTGGCTTCTTGGGTCACGGCTTTGAATTTGTCTTCATAATGCTGAGATTGTGCCTTGGCGATCATCCCTTGGTCAGCAATGGTTTCTTCGGCTTTTTTGAGCTTGATCTCCAGCATCTTGTTCAGCCCACAAGCATCCTCATAGAGGAACATGAGACGTTCCAGACCCTACAACCGAAAGCACAGGCATCAATATATATATATATATAATAGCCAGTATATGCTGCAGGATATAGGTTAAGGATACGAACCTGATTAAGAAAGCCAGTCATGAAGCCACTGGACTCAACAAACCCGTGGTTCTCAAAGGGGAAGGTTTCAGACGAGGCTGGGGAGTCAGTCTCCTTTCTTTTTCGGGAACTTGAGGCACGTGGCTTGGTAGCAGGAGAAGGCTTAGGAACAACTGCCGGTTTAGGACCGGATGCTGGTTTGGAGGTAGAAACAGGTTTGCTGGGTTCTTTCTTCACTTGAACAGGAATGGCATAACTGTCCAATTCGTCAAGATCAAAGATCTCTGGAGCTTTCACTGGTGCTGCTAAACAGGGAAGATATCTAAAACTTTACTCTTGTCTCTTACTTTTATATTAATAAATGTGCAAAATTTATGAGATTCTTACCTGACATGTCTGACGAGGAATACTGGCTTGAACTCGGAAGATGCTGTGAAAAGGATCTGTCACAATCAGGCAACTGGTAGATCCGGTTGATTCGTTCTTGAGATTCTTCAGAGGGAGGAGCTAACTCTTTGAAGTTTGCTGCAAAAAAGAGAAGTCAGGATATAAGTCAGGATACATCACCAGGATATGTTTGGGGATATCTAAATACCCTAAACCCTACCGGAGGTCAACCATTTCACCGGAAGGCTTTTGCCCTCGGGAATGGAATCCCGTCTAACAAAGAAGAATTTTCGTTGCCACCCATCCTCATTTTTTGAAGCTTTGAGGATGAGGGGATTGCTAGAGGTTGAAAAAAGCAAGAAGCGACTATTGCCGTGAGATCGGAGGCGGTAAGCAAGAGGAAGGTCTTCGATACAAAGATCGGGGATGTGAAGGGTTTTGATTTGGTTAAGCACAATCAGCACTCTCCAAACCATAGGCATCGTCTGAGCAAAGCAGAGACCGGTAATCCGAAAGAACTCCATGATGAATTCCGGGAATAGATATCGGAGACCAAGAGAAAGAGGATATGATGAGAAGCAGATCCACTCCTCAGAACATACGTCGGAACGAATGCTCCGGTCGAATGGACGGATAATCACTGTGTCAGAAAAAGCACCGGAGGTTCTTAACGCGTTGATATCTGCGTTATCGAAGGAGCACACCTCCTTCTCGGGGTTTTTCAGCAAGTTCTGGTTAACGAACGACGAAGTAGACTCGCCGGAATGGGAACGTGTTCTGGTGGCCATCAGAAAATTTGAACGAAAAAAGTTAAGAGATAGAAAGAGAGAAGTACCTGAGAATCCTGAGAGAGATGATGGTATATCAACAAGAAAGAGAGAAGATATAGGGGCTAAATGGATAGCCATTGAGTGAAAAACACGTTGGGAGTTGCACGATGTCACTTCAAGGGTCATTCTGGTTTAATTACCTCGATACACGGAATAAGTCTTAAAATATATCCGTTGGAGTTGGTATACCAACAGATATATTTTGGGGACAATTGTTATGGGCCATTTTCTGAACGTATATCTTGACTAATATTCTGATTATGATTGTTTATTTGTGATCAGGATACTGGACGGGATATTGCTAACATCCCAGATAATATCCCGAGGTATATTAAATTAATCACGTGCAGGTTAGAGGCTGGAACTTGCTAACGGTCAATTGGACTTCTTCTCCTCAAGACTCGGGCGTATTTGTTAAGGGAGAGACGTTGAACCCGAAAGACTGGGTCTACAACGTTCGGCTAAGGAATATTCGTTGGATCCCGGTTTTAGAGGACAGTTAGTTGCTTTATCTTTACTATAAATAGATGGGGGCGGATCAGTTTAAGGCACACAATTTTTCACTAACACTCTCGTACACTTTCACTCTCTAGCTTACTGCAATCACCACACTTGTATCCAAATCATATTGTAACACTTAGTCGATCCGCACCACATCCTGCACTGTATCCTGAAGTTTGAAGTAATAACAAGAACAAGGCAGCTGCGATTGTCAGCTCCCGAGGTTATATGCCGGAGATCTAGATTGATCAAGGGCTTTCCTCGTACATCTCGTGTCATCCCCTTTACTTTTTGCTCATTGTTTGATCATAGATACAGCTCGATATCCTGAGTCGTATCCTGAAACTGTTTTTTGCAAAGAACTTAATTAACACATTTTTGAACACATTCTCTTAGCACACTACCTCACAAAACTAATTTGATCACTTAATTACTTAGGTAATTTTTGACCAAAACAGATACATAAATCATAAAGCAGTTTATATCATCAGTTGTAATTAAGCACAGTCATTAAGCACAAATTTAATATTAATTAATTGTACGGATACCTGTAATTTTGAGAGTTGTCACATTCTCTCCCTGTTAAGAAAATTTCGTCCCGAAATTTTAGTTCTACTACTAGATGCAGGGGTCTTGGGGAATAAATGTGGGTACTTGGCTTTCATGCGATCCTCACGCTCCCACGTGAATTCTGGGCCATTTCGTGCATTCCATCGAACCTTGACGAGTTTGACACTACTCCGGCGTGTCTTGTTAACCTTCCAATCAGTAACCTCAACTGGTTCTTCAGTAAAGTGGAGTGTGTCGTCAATGTGAACTTCGTTGGCAGGAATGACCACTGTTTCTTGAGTTGGACTCTTTTTCAGATTTGATACATGAAATGTATCATGAACGCCATTAAGCTCTGCAGGTAGGTCCAACTTGTATGCTACCAAACCAACCCTTTTCAGGATTTTGAATGGTCCAATGTACCGCGGATTCAATTTCCCACGCTTCCCAAAGCGTGCCACACTCTTCCAGGGTGGAACCTTCAACAAAACCATATCCCTCACCTCAAATTCCAGAGGTTTCCTTCTTTGGTCCGCATAACTCTTTTGACGATCACGAGCCACTTTAATGCGTTCTCGGATCTGGAAAATCTTGTCTGTTGTCTCTTGGACCAATTCCGGACCAACAAGCTATCTATCACCCGCGTCTGACCAGCATAATGGTGATCGACACTTGCGTCTATAGAGAGCTTCGAACGGTGCAGCCTGAATGCTTGCATGATAACTGTTATTATATGAAAATTCGACCAATGGTAGGTGAGTGTCCCAACTTACACCTAAATCCATTACGCAAGTTCGCTCTGTCCGTCTGTCTGCGGGTGAAATGCAGTACTCAGATTCAACTGAGAACCAAAAGCTTCTTGAAAGGATTGCCAAATCCCTGACACGAATCTTCCATCTCTATCAGAGATAATCGAGAGAGGCACTCCATGTCGTGTAACAATCTCTCTCAGGTATATCTCAGCAGGCTTACTCGTGCTGTCTTTTTCCTTGATGGGCAAAAAGTGTGCAGATTTCGTTAAACGGTCTACGATTACCCAAATCGTATCATGGCCCTTGGGCGTCCTTGGCAATTTCGTTATAAAGTCCATAGAGATTTGTTCCCATTTCCATTGGGGTATTTCAGGTTGTTGCAAGAGACCTGAAGGCTTCTGGTATTCAACTTTTACCTTGGCGCAAGTTAAACATTTGCCAACATATACCGCAACGTCGCCTTTCATTCTCGGCCACCAATAGAAATCTTTTAAATCTTGGTACATTTTATCCGATCCAGGATGGATCGAGTACCGTGACTTGTGAGCCTCATTAAAAATAACATTTCTCAAACCACCAAATAAGGGAACCCAAATCCGTTTCATGAAGCACAACGTTCCTTCCCCGTTTGGTACCAACTGCTTCTCCATCCCACGGAGATACTCATTCTCAACATTTCTTTCCTTGAGAGCTTCTCTCTGCGCGGCACGAATGCGCAACAGGAGGTCCGTTTGAACAATCATTTCCAAAGCCCAAACCCTTATGGGCTTGATCCTTTCCTTCCGGCTTAGGGCATCGCGACCACATTCGCCTTCCCTGGGTGATACTTAATTTCGCAATCATAATCATTCAGTAGTTCAACCCAGCGTCTCTGTCTCATGTTAAGCTCTTTCTAGTCAAATATGTGCTGCAGGCTCTTGTGATCAGTATAGATTGCATCGCGTGCCATATAAGTAATGTCGCCAGATCTTCAATGCAAATACCACCACGCCCAATTCCAGATCATGCGTGTTATAATTTTTCTCGTGGACCTTCAACTGGCGAGAAGCATATGCTATAACCTTTTGTCACTGCATCAGCACGCAGCCTAAACCCTGATGCGAGGCGTCGCAATATACCACGAAGTCATCCGTGCCTTCGGGTAGTGATAAGATTGGTGCGTCACAAAGTTTGTTCTTCAGCAACTGAAATGCTTCTTCTTGTTTGTCTCCCCAATCAAACTTCTTGTCTTTCTGTGTGAGAGAGGTCAAAGGTTGAGCGATTTTCGAGAAATCCTCAATAAACCTGCGATAATATCCTGCCAAACCTAGGAACTGTCGAATCTCGGTTGGTGTCTTCAGAGTTTCCCAGTTCTTGATCGCATCGATCTTTGTGGGATCTACATGAATTCCATTTCCATTAACTACATGACCAAGAAACTGGACTTCCCGTAACCAGAACTCGCATTTCGAGAACTTAGCGTACAACTTCTCCTTTTTAAGCAGCTCTAGAATAGCTCTTAAGTGTTGCTCATGTTCTTCTTTCGACTTTGAGTAGATCAAAATGTCATCAATAAACACAATCACAAACTTATCGAGGTACGGCTTACAAACTCTGTTCATCAAATCCATGAATACAGCCAGTGCGTTTGTCAAACCAAACGGCATAACCAGGAACTCGTAATGTCCATATCGAGTCCTAAAGGCCGTCTTTGGAACACTTTCCTCTTGTATCCTTAACTGGTGGTAACCTGATCGTAGATCGATCTTTGAGTAAAAACTTGAACCTTGAAGTTGATCGAACAGGTCATCAATCCTTGGCAAAGGATATCTATTCTTGATTGTCAACTTGTTCAACTCCCGGTAGTCAATACACATGCGAAAACTACCATCTTTCTTCTTAACAAACAAAACTGGAGCTCCCCAAGGCGAGAAGCTTGATCTGATAAATCCCTTATCTAACAGCTCCTAGAGTTGCATTGACAGCTCTTGCATCTCTGAAGGTGCAAGTCGATAAGGTGCCTTAGCTACAGGCGTGGCGCCTGGAACTAAGTCAATATGAAACTCGACTTGCCTTTGCGGCGGCAATCCTGGAAAGTCTTCTGGAAAGACTTCAGGATATTCCTTCACGATTGGAATGTCTTCTAGTTTCGGCTCAGTGGCTTCTTTATCAACGATGTGTGCCAAGAAGGCAACACATCCCTTCTTCAAACACTTTCTAGCTTTCAAACAGCTAATGATCCTTAAGGGCGTATCGCGCTTCTCCCCGTGTACCACAATCGTCTCTCCATCCGTCATTGGGATGCGAATGGTCTTCTTGTGACATACAATCTTGGCTCTGTTACTTGACAACCAATCCATCCCTACTACCACATCGAAGCTTCCCAACTCGACTGGCAGTAGATCCAGTGTAAACTCGTGTTCTCCTAATTCGATCACGCATCCTCTTATGACTTCATTTGTTTTAACTAGCTTTCCATTAGCCAGTTCAATTGAGTACGGAATGTCTAACTTACTAGCAGTTAACCCAAGCATTTTCTTAAATTCTAGCGATACAAAGCTATAGTCGGCACCAGTATCAAATAGCACAGATGCAAAGCGTTGATTAATAGGGAACGTACCAGTAACGACATTTGGATCCTGGCGTGCTTCCCTCGCACCGATATTAAAGACTCTTCCTTGTGCCTGATTAAGCTTTGGGCACTCACGCTTGAAGTGCCCCACGTCTCCACAATTGAAACACTCTGGTCCTCGACCATTCCCATTACCACCTTGAGCATTGCTTTGGTTGCGATTCCTAATCCCAGCTTGATTACCATGGTTTCCTCGATTTCCATTCCCGCCATTTCCTCCCTGTTGGCGGTTTCCATTCCCACTTCCATAACCTCTTTGATTACCACGACCAACACCAGTACCAGCCCAGCATGTTTCTTTTGAGTGGCCAGTCTTCCCACATGACTCACATTTCCTTAACCTGCACTGGCCAGAGTGATGATACTGACATATCTCACATTTGGGCAGAGCGCCCATGTATCCCTTCCCTTTTACTTCAGCACCAGTTTTAGCTTCAACTGGTGGTTTCACCTCCTTCTTCCTGCTGGCGCTGCTGGTACCCTTTTTAAAATTGGAAAACTTCCTTTTGTTTTCTCCTGAGGATTCCACATGTGTTTCTTTCTTCTTCAGATCAGAAACTGAAAACTTGTTTAACCGGATAGCTTCCTCAGTCAGAGACACGCTCAGGTCTATAGCTTCAATAATCGTTGCCGGTTTTGATGACGTAACATGCTCATAATCTGAGGTGCCAACCCCCAGATGAAACGTTCCACGCGTTTGAATTCAGGCGTAACCATGTATGGTACCACGTGAGACAGATCATGAAACCTTTGTACATACTCGGCGATCTTCGGGCCGTCCATTTTAAGATTCCAAAATTCAGTTTCCAGCTTCTGAATCTCGGCCCTGGAGCAATACTTTTTACACATGAGCTATTTCAGTTCGGTCCACGTCAAAGCGTAAGCTGCTGCGTCTCCCAGAGTTTGGACCTGGAGATTCCACCATGAAAGTGCTCCATCAGTGAGCAACCCGGAAATGTAGGTGACTTGTTGTTTTGGTGCGCATTTGCTCATCCTTAACATGGAATCCGTCTTTTCTGTCCATCGAACATAGGCCACTGAACCCCCGGTGCCATCAAAGTTAAGCGGTTTACAGTCTAGAAATTGCTTGAAAGTACAGCCTGTACAAGTAATGTCATATACGGGAATCATTAGCAATTGCACATGGAATGTCCAAATGTAATGTAATGTGTCTCAAGCGACTTAGACATTACCATTTGGTGGATTGTTCCTTGAGGTACCCCCGCTAGTTTCGGCGCGTGAGGCCTCGTAATCCGCTATTGCTTTGGAGATCCTTACTTGCAATGCGGCCTCAGTAGTGGGCAAACGGTTTTCCCTTCTTGGAGGCATCTTCTATAAGAACATTGTATAGGTCAAGTCATAATAAGTATAATGAGTACGTAACACGCGTATGTAATAACATTCATCAACATAATAACACATAACATCCCATGTCAAAACACACAACAAATAATCCAACAACGCATGTAATGAGAACGTTGCGATTGAGCTATCATATAACAAGACCTCAAGTACAGTTTACAAGTTTTACAATTGTATCATATATCCAAAAGAGACTAAGGGTCACATCGCCCTTGTCTGAATCGTCTAACCATCTACAACAACCAAAAGTCAAATATCAAAAGTCATCAGTCATCATGTGGTCTTCAAAATGCTGTGCAGTCGACTCAATAGCTGAGCTCTCATCATAAGCATGATACCTGCAGCAAACCAAAAACCTCAAGCTGATGGGGGAGGAGGAGGAGGTGGAGGGATGAAAAGCAAATGGCGCAAATGCACCAAATCCTCCTCGAGTGCATGTACAATACGCAACAAACAAGCAATCTGTTGCTCCATCGTCAGGAATCAGATGTAAAAATCTGGATAAGGAAAGAGTGGAGCGGGTGGAAAAGCAGACTGTGATGGATCAGCAAAAGATGGAGGACGCGGGATCCTCTCGAGCTCAGCGACTCTCCGGCTCAACATATCCTGCTGTAACTGCAAGGATAGAAGTATATCATCCGCCGTATACCCAACATGAAAAGGATGGTATGGATCTGACAAAGGCATGACATTGGGCGAAGACCACATAAATGGCTCGCCCATGGGTGCTGAAGAAGAGAAAGCAGTGTGTGCAGCAGGTACAAAAGGGGGCATAAATGGAAAGGTTGCTGTCATAGGTGGCATGTGATCGTGCTGCTGAGTAGAAGGTCCTTCCCCTGGACGGGGAGGAGGAATGTCCTGGAGAAAAGTGATGGGTAAATCCATGCGGTGAACGTCTGACATGTGAGGGTGATACTGTGGGACATCAACATGTGCATAAACAGGTGTAGCAGGGGGAGTGACTAGTCGAACAAAAGGAGGATAATCGTCATCCTCAATCCACCCATTACGGGTGTCAGCATATCTAGGATCAACGTGTGTGGCAAAAGGTGCACGGTCAACAAACACAGGGGTCGGGTCGGGCAGTGGTGCAACAACAACAGGAACATCAACAACTGGTGGTGCAATAACTGGAATATCAACAACTGGTGGTGCAATAACTGGTGCATCAACGGGGATAGGGTCGTGCACAGGTAAAGGGTCGTGAGCAATAACAGGCTCTGGTGCAATATCCGGCTCTGGGTCAGCTAGAGCAGGCTCATGATCAGCGGGCATGTCAAGAAGCTGATCATCAGGAAGAACAGGGGCCTCAACAGGCTGCTCCTCAGGGATAAACTCGACCTCCTAGTCTGAATCAAAATCGTGTGGGAAGTCAGGGGTGAACCCAAAACCCAGCTGCGGAACGGGCGCCTCAGACACAGCAGTGTCGGTATCGGTGTCTGTGGGGTATCGTTGTAACCCCAGCGCATGGAGAGTAGAAGATGACACTGACTCAAAAGAATCTAGACCAGAAGAATAAGAAGGAACCTCCATATCAGGAACAACAAGGTCATCAAAGGGAATATCAGCAAGTGGAATATCGTCATCCATCGGGGCCCCGCCATCCTGGTCACCCTCCGGGGGACCCTCGATGAATAGATCGATGTCGTCATCAGATAACACGTCAAGTGGCAGATCCATAACAGGAACTGCAGCGAGAGGAAGAGGAGCAGGGATCTGAACAAGAGGGAGATCCCCATCAAAAAGACCATCAGCTAAAGGCATGTCGTCTCCAAAGTCCGGTAGGGCAAATGGTGGGAAATCATCCTCGTCGGTACTCGTGGTATCTGATGTATAAACCTCATCCTCAGGGATAATCTCGTCGTCTGATACTATAGCTATAGGATCCAGTGTGTCTGACACTCCAGTATCAGAAGAAGATGACATGGTGTCTGTAACACAACCACACATATGCACATATATCAACATGTAATCAAATAAGCATGTAAGTCACAACAATGTAAGCAAGTAATCATCCTAGTCTTCCCCAAACTATCCCACCCAGTCTCTTAGACTGAACTCCCTAGTCTCTCAGACTAACTCCCTGGTCTCTAAGACCAACCTCCCAGTCTCTAAGACTAACTCCCTGGTCTCTAAGACCAACTCCCAGTCTCTATGACTAATTCCCTGGTCTCCAAGACCAACTCCCAGTCTTTAAAACTAATTCCCTGATCTCTAAGACCAATGCCCAGTCTCTAAGACTAATTCCCTGGTCTCTAAGACCAACTCCCTGGTCTCTAAGACCAACTCCCTGGTCTCTAAGACCAATCCTCCCAGTCTCTAAGACTAAATATCCCCAGCCTCTTAGGCTGAACCTCCCTCAGTCTCTAAGACTGAATTATAGATATAAATTTTGAAATGTGTATTTGTGCCTTTTGTTTGTAAAAATGTTTGTACCCTGGATCTGGACGTTTTGTGCATGCAATGTAAAAAAAAATGTTTTCGTGAGAGCCCTGATGATCATAGTCTAGACTCGAGAAAGGATCCTAGTTCGCTATGATCGAGGCTCTGATACCAAGCTGTCACACCCTGACTTTTGCGGAAGCGTGGTTAATTTGGTGTGACCTCTTAATACCATAGCAACAATCATAACAATGCTATATGATAAAAACACGAGATGTTCATCCATTAATATAGTTTAGAAAATACCATAACATGCTTGTCTTGAAACATCAACCCCAAATTAAGTTACAAACCATGACTTGCTTAAAACGAGTTCATAAGACTCAACAAAAGACTTTAAATAAAACGAGGTTTAGAGACATGTAACCCGTCCAGGAATAGGTTACACCTCTCAAACCCTACAACCCTGGATGACATCTTTATTCAAACGCAGCTTGAAACACATGCATACCCTTCCAGATCCATTAGTTTCCTGAAATACATGTAGTTTGAAAAATCAACAAAAGTTGAGTGAGTTCATGTGTATATGAGTATGTATAAACCTTTAAAGTATGTCTGTATGTATGAAAGTCCCTGGTATGTAGCAATTAAGGAAAAAGAGATCACCAATGGGTTGCAAAGCCAATGGTATGTGTGAAATGGTGCAGGAAGACTCAAACCTAGCAAATTTGGACCAGGCGTCCGGCTGGAAGACATAGTCACCACTATGGGCCACCCTGGTCCCCATGGGTGTGGGCTCGCTACACCCAAATAGATCTATCACTCATGTCCCTCGGTCCTATGACGAGGATTAATGGCCTTAAGTGTCGTACCCACCCTTCACATGATCTAGTCGTAAACCCTCCTTAAGCTAATCATACCATGTAATAAACGTTTGTAATAATCGTAACATGTATTTCACCCCCGAAGTATAAAACTGAAAACAGTTAAAAGAAAAGGGGGACATGAACTCACAGTAGTGCGTCTCGTACCGGCAACTCAAGCTCTGTCAGCTACACGACAACCTACAACGTACTAATGTGTATTAGATGAACGGGCCGTGCCTTGGCTTAGAGTTTAATGTTTTTGAGTTGCGTTTCTTGTGTCTCTGAATATTATTCCAAGTTATAATTATTTGTTAAAATAATAATTATTTTAACTTTAAATTATATTAACTTTTGGAATAATTGTGTAAACAATATTTCGCCTTAATACTTCTCAAGTATTTTAACTTCCGTATTTCCTTCCCAAGGATGGGGATATTTATACATGTATATTGTAGTTCCGAAAATAATATATTTTTAAGTCCCACTTAGAAAATATATATATAACTTATTTGTCAAAAATAATGTATCCCAAAATATATATATTTTTCCCAAAAATAATATATTTTCACTTCTTGTATCAAAAACAATATTTACCAAATATATTTGTAAAAGTATTTTCCGGAATAATCCATAAGTTACGTTTTTGCGTTCGGTTTGACAATATCAAGTGTGTAACTTAAATATTTATTCCGTGTGATTTTTGGTATTATTTTGGAGTTGTAAATGTCATGGTAATTTGTAAGTTATATTATTTTACCCTAAAATAATATAACTATTCCACAAAGTAAACAAATATTCACACAAGCGTCTTAGTATAAAATATATATTCTAAATATATATTTATCCATTTTTTTACGAAAACCAACCTATGGAAAAGTTTGTATTTGAAAAACAAAGTTAAAAATACACTTGTAAACACTTGTTAGAAAATATTTTCTAAGTGTTGGAATTTTTAGAAAATTTCGTCATAGTTTCCTTTGTAAATGGAGGTGTCCATGCTATTTAGCACATCATTTTCTTTTCAAAAATTCATCCAAACAATTATCAACAAATCACTAAACAATATTACACTTACCAAGTGCAAAACTATTCCTATTTAATATACAACATGAACTTTATGTTTTATAAAAACGCGTAGTAACTTAGTGGGGTGTTTAGTGGGTTTTGTTACCCTCCAAAGTGTGTTTACTTTTGTTAAAATCTCATTCTCGGGATTTTTAGATGTTCACAACTTGTGAACATATTTTTCAAAAATATTTATTTACATCATTTTCATGTGTCACTAGCATCCATATACTTATTTTATTTCAAAAAATAGTGTAAGTATATGTAAGAATCATGGTCTTTCAAAAACTGTCTTTTAAGCTTGGTTTATTTAGGAAAACCATTTGTAAACCTCGGATCCATACGATCCTCAACTCACTTTGTTTACTTATATTACAAGAAATCACCTTGTTATCAAGTTCATGTCTAAATATGAATGTGATCTTTTTATGTAAACCCCTCATCACCTCCTAACTTGTTAACTCATGTTTTTAATCATATTTTAACAAGTTTCATATGATGACTATCATCATACTTCCAAGAAATCACAATTCAATCATCAACATAACCAAGACAATATCACTCTAGTAATATTTCATTATGTTTCATCCGTTTTTCATATTATGTAAAGCTTTATGTTCAAGACTTATGTGCATGATCTTTAGTGTTCTTGTAAATTTCGACATACTATATCTATTAACCACCAAAAATATGAAGTAAACAAGGGTTAACAAGAAGCTTACAACTAGCTTAAAGCTAGGGAAGATCAAGATGAAAAAGTGATGGACAAAAGCACACTAGAGAGGTCCTTCAAGATCCGAGTGTTCCACACCTTCTAAAACACCTTTGTGCACCTTGTAGTACCCTTGGAATGGATGATGGAAAATCGAAAATGGATGTGGTGTAAGGGGGTGTTCGGCCCAAGTTTGTAAGAGGGGAGAAGAAAGAGTGTTGTGGTGTGTTTAGTGAAGAAGATGAAGGTACTTATAATATCTAACTCTTTTGTCCATAGGTTAATGTGTTTGTGGAAGTACAAGCAACATCTCATCAAGATCTCAACAAATCCAAGGAAAATCATATTGGGATTTTGGAAGATTTAACCAAATCTTGATTAGTGGGGCCCTTATGGGCCGTAATCTTTCAAGGGGGGGTTATTTGTAAATTTTTTATGGTAAAAGGTGATTAGTGGGGTGTTATGTGCAAAAGTCTTGTGTCTAGTATGTTTCATGCTTTATGTAATATGTTAGTATGCTCGGGAACCGTGACTAGATCAAAAAAAGTGAAAAAATGTTTTTAACAATATTTTAGTGTTCCGGGTAATGTCCGGTTGTTCGGTTAGATACCGTTCTGTTAAAGTGCTAAGTTATTCCGTATAGTGTCCTTTATGTAACTTTTTGTGACACTTTTAATTCTCGGCACTTAGGAAAGCATGCAGGACCATTTTGCCATATTTTTGCATGTTACTAGCATGTTATAATGCTGAATTTTGTTAATAAATGCAGAATTCTGCACTTTGAATGGGTTTTAGGCACTTTCTGGCACCTAAACTATCACCTAGTGACGCAGTTTTATGGTCCTTACTTCCCTACACTCCCTACTAGTGTAGTACCTTGTCTCTGGCTCATACTGGGCCTCAATATATTGTCTGTCTATGTGCTGGCATTCTCAGCATGTTTCTGAGTTATCCGCTCACTGTGCTAACTGTGCTTTGTGCATCAAGTTTGTCACTAAAGTTTGTGTGTAATAAATGGAGTGATAGTATGAAATGTGATGCATATGTATGTATGATACAGAAATCATAAAGCAGTTTATATCATCAGTTGTAATTAAGCAGAGTCATTAAGCACAAATTTAATATTAATTAATTGTACGGATACCTGTAATTTTGAGAGTTGTTGTCACACCCCGACCACGTAAAACAACAAAACGTGGCGGAAACGTCGGGGAGTGTTGTAACAGAATCATTGTTTCATAACCATGGATTTAAGTATTTTGTTTTATTGAATTATTGAACTCATTGTTTTAGTACAACTCAGATAAATACAAATAATTGTTTCTCAGTTTTAAAGTCGCTAAGGCACGAGTCCATACTATGTTTAGCATGCATCAACAATCATCACATAGCAGTACCTGAAACATATATGAAAATAGGTACGTCAGCATAAAAATGCATGTGAGTAACATAGGATTTTTTTGTGTATTAGATTCTTGGCTTTGGATAATGTAAGAAAAAGGTTTTATGTTTTCAAAATAGCCATGAATCCAATGTAAAAGTTTTGTTTCTAAAACGTGTCGTTTTGGAAAAAGGTTTATAGTATAGACAAAAATATACGTTGGTTTTGAAAAGTTTGTATAAAATAGTATAACAAAGTATACTTTAGTTTTGAAATAGTTAAATAGATAGTATATCGAAATATACTTTAGTAATCAAAATAATAGATTTGGTAGTATATCTCAAGTATACTTTGGTTTAAGGATAAAAGTATCGGTAGTATATCAAATTATACTTTGGTTAGAAAATAGCATATTAAGCTATGCTTTGGTTTGAAAATAGCATATCAATTTATGCTTTGGTTTGAAAATAGCATATCAACTATGCTTTGGTAGTATATCAAAATATACTTTAGTTTATGAAATATCAAAGTCAGTAATATATCAAACTATACTTTGGTAAACAGTAGCATATCAAACTATACTTACTTAAATAACAAAGTAGTATGTTAAAACACATGTTGGATTTTGTACATAGTATATCAAAATATACTTTGGTAGATCACATTTGAGAGCACATCAAACTGTACTTTTGTAGTATATCAACATATACAAAGAAAGTGTTTTGGTATTCAATCAAGCCTTAGTGTATCAAACTACACTTTGGAGACTATAGAAATACCACAAAGGCAATTTCTATTTGGTTAAAATTTGGTTTCTGACATTCCATACAACAGGAATGGGGTGTCTAGTCCTATGGCGCTATATCGTACTACCAATCGGCTGGGTGAATGTATAAAAATAGGTACAATCCAACAATTAGTTTTATAAGTTTTGAAAATCAGTGTTTAAACTATAGGTAATCGTTTAATTTGTCAAAAGAATATGTACTAAGCATGTCTAATCATATAGTTTAAAATCATGAAAATAACAAATAGGCATATATGTTTCACCCCAAAACAATTGAAAACAGTAAAAGAGGGGACTATGTACTCACTTGAGATTGCGAGTATCCTTGATTAAGTGTCCTAACAAAGCTCGGGAAATCAAGGAATCAAGTGGCACCAAGTATGGAATCACTATGTCATACAATCGGATCCTAAATCGGAAGATATGACAGAATGGAGTTCTATAAATCAAATGAGTATTGGAACTCATATGGCATGATTTAATAGACCTAACATTCTGATTTGAAAGTCTACCTAAGTGCTTTTGACCCGTTTCGACCCATTATGGTAGTATAAGCTACTATGATGTGTCGTTAGCGTAAAACTATGTTCGGATGGTTAACTATGTGCTATGTCAAGTCTTACATGCCCAATTATCCCTAAACATGTTACTACATCAGTTTATATGTCAAAAATATGTTCACATAGTCAAAATACGGATTTATGCTTCAAAAGGGCATTTTGGTCATTTCCTATGGGCATACAAGCTAACTAGCATACGACTAACCAATCCTACGTGATCATAAGGTATAACCTCAGCGGTTATTCCCTATGCAACTATGATCACTAACTAAGCTTGGTCGGATCCTAAAGATCGACCAAACGGGTCGGGTTCGAAAGTCTAAGCGGTTGTTTAGACCGCTTACCTTACGACCCTAAACAAGCACTAAACTAATAGTGACGAGCTAAGCATGTTAAAACATGCTTAAATAAGTTAGAAAACAGGTTTTTGATATCAAAACAAAGTGTTTTGATACCAAGAGTAGTTTGGTTGCAAAATACGCTTAAATGCGCATTTTGACCGAAATTACGACTCGTCACTACACCTAGTCAACGTGGTAATCAGTAGGTATAGTCACAAGGGACTATAACCATCGTGATTACGTTCACGTTGCGAAGTTCAAACGAACTTCTCGTTGACCATCTCGTGGTCAAAGCTGAAAGTCAAACAGAGTTTGACTTTTAAGCTAGAAAGCGATAAAAGAACGAAAGATGACTTACAAAGGGTCCAAATAGATTTGGTTCCAAGTATTCTCAGGTAGGTAGTGAATAATCACAACCACTTAGAGAAATCTCAGACCAAATGTGAGGAAAATGGAATGAATGGCATGGCCTTATATAGTTTTTCGCAAACCGTTAGGATCATTTCTTGGAGAAGAGGGAATGATTTAGGCCATACAAGTGTTAAAGACTGATTGGGGGACTTGTTCTCCACATAAACCAGCCCATAGCATTGAAAACCATTGATCAAAACCATCAAAATCGAGTTAAAAGACCAGATTCAATGTTTCTGATCTGCAAGTCTGACACGGCCGCGTAAGGATAAGGCTTGGCTTACGCGGGCCGCCTGGCCATCTTTGGCAGGTTGTCAGTTTTAACCCCTGAACTTGTAAAACTTGCATTTCGGCTCATTTTTGACACGTTTAAGCCCCGTTAACCTGATTTCAAGGCTCTAAAATGAAGTTAAAGTATTGGGAACTCAAAACATGCTCAAAAATATCTCGGATGTTGGTTCGTTTGGTCGTACGATCGCGTTGTTCGGTTAATTACGACGGAAGTCGTAACAAACGCAAAATCGATCCAAATTGAGCGACGAATGGAATTTTTGCATGCCGATCACTAAAATAAAAATATTTTAATGTGTACAAAAATTTTGTATGTCCAGATGTGGTCAGAACGAAAGATACGCGCGAAAATGCAAACTTACGCTGTTTTTGACACTTTTAGTCCCTGTAAGATCATGTAAGCATATTTTTGCACACCGAACCACTCAAAGCTTATTTCTAAGCAATTTTTAGGTTATTTATGGTATGTTTAGCTTATGATCAAGTTCCGGACTGTACGTTACCTTACGAATCGGTATAGTTTCGCAGTTTGACGCAAATAGTCACTGTAATCGAATAATCTTGTTTTTGCCATACTAAACCTTCCAAAACTTATTTCTAAGTTATGTAAAGGTTATTTAAGGTACGTTAAGACTATTTCACTATCCCGGAGTGTTTGTCGCGTTAAACTGATTACGTTTACGCACCAGTGCGCGTATAACTCTCGAGAAAGCGATTTAAAGCTCGAAATCGAATAAGAATTGATATGTGCAAATGATACACATATTTATACAGATCCTAGGTATGAAACACAATATTCCATTGGATTTGCATTCATTTGATGGTCGCAGTGACACAGGTGTCACAGTCTCCCCTACTTTAGGAAATTTTGTCCCGAAATTTAATTTTAGAGGAAACTTGTGAAGACAACTGTGATTGTTTCGCTTTCAAATGAATCCTCCGTTTCCCAAGTAAAACTCTAGGTCATGTTTGGATTCTTAGCGAATCTGTTAACTGCCAAATGTTGTTGTTGTAATAATGAAAACATGGGGTTTCGAACAACGGATAGGAGAATGTTTCCTATGAAGACTATTATAGGAAACTTGTGTGTGCTCGAATTCAGAGTCGGAGATTGCAAGATAAAGTAACATTGGTCAAGGTCTAGGACTTCTAGTATCTTAAATAACGCTACATTCGCAATGTAATAAGGAACACTTATATATAGGAAGTAACAGTGGCGTATCCACCATGTCCTTTTTACATTGTTCCTGTCTCGTTATCCTTATCACTATAGGTCTTAACACATGACAAAACTCACTGTGGTTTCTGTGCACTGAATTTCCATAATTACGTATGCATCCATAATTACGTAATTCCTTGCACAGTCCGCACAGTTCATTTTATAATGTGTAGGGTAAAATCAATCGAAAAAGCATGAAATGACTTGACTAGATCACCAAGGGATCTTTTTAATTAGATCAACGAACGATCTTTTTAACTAGATCAACACATGATCTCCTTATCTAGACCGTCGTACGATCTCTTTAAATAGACCACTTAAGGGATCTTTGAAACTCAAAAACCAAATAATCGTTTTGAAACAGCACTTTGGAATCCAAGGTTCTTACTATTTTCATAGAAAGCCCCTTAAGGAATTTAAGATAGTACTTTGAGTATCCTTCAGAGAATCTAACATATGAAAATACGGAAGATTCTACCAGGATTTAGATAGTGAGCTTTGGAATTACACATAAACACAAAATCACAAAATTGTGTATTCGTTAATTTAGTTATTAGCTCGTTTGTTAATTTGAATTAATGCATTTTGAAGTACACTAGAAATCCAATCACATACTTCAATTAGTACTTTAAAATATCCTCAAGAATCTAACTATGAAGATAGGAAGATCTTATAAGGATTTGGAATTCATGCAATGAATATGTTTTGAAATCCATGTACTAGGCATGTTAAAGCAACACACGAAGCAAAAATGTACTTGATAATCGTGTACATAGTCACAATACATGGTCCAGTTAAGGACCTACGAAAGTACCTTTAGATATCAAATCAGGGATTTGAAGTGGTACTTCAAGTGTTTGTTTAAGAATCTGCAATTTGTACCCTGTACTTTGTCTCTTTAAAAGAAACTAGTACTTAGGATTTTAGGGAAGATCACGAGTGATCACAAAGTGAAAGAATCACATGAGAAGTTTGTTCTGCAAAGAACATGGTTCTTTGGTGATGGTATGTGATGTAGAGAGTGAAAACCGAGCGTTAAAGTGTTTAACTTGTGTGTTTTATTCGGTTCTAAGTAATTATACGTATCGAATAAAATAACTACGAAGTTTTATGGTTTTACAGGTTAAACCGACAAAGTTAGCGAGGTTAGTGATAAAACGGGACAAGCACGGTTTAATATAATTGACATCGCATGGACATGACAAGAGTTTTAAATGGGATTAAAAAAAAAACCAACTAAAAAGTCATGGAGACTTTTGATAATCACGTGGAGTGGTGATTGTGAAAAGAAAAAAAAGGTTCTTAAACCTTAAAGTCAAATGTGCAGACTTCAAAGGGACCAACATTGGAAGCAACCAACTCACATGATCATCAACATTCACGCAGATCAAGAAAAAGAGGGACTAGTATTATGAAGATTGGAAAGAAAAGGGGCCGAATAGGAATCACACAACATCATTGGAGGAGAATAATATTAATTCTCATCATCATTCACGAGAATACAGGGGGGACGGTTACAAGAATCGCACAGAGGAGTTACGGTCCGCAATTTTTGAGGGAGAGAGAAGGCAGCCTCTTGGATGTGGGGTTCTTGTCAAGTGGGCACGCAAATCAAGAGGGAATAGTATTTTTGTGTTGACGACTTTGAACGCGATGAACGGCTAGCCTCTTCAGTTTCACCCCGGTGTAGATTATTGTAAGAATTCTAGGGTTTAAGCATTCGTATTTGATTTGATTTTGTGACAAATTGTTTAGTATTTGAAACCTTCGGTAATTGTCTTGCATTTGTTTCGAATTCGTAAATTGTCGAGTGATGATAAAATTTGACTTTGCGAAATGGTTATGTGCACTTATGCCTTATCGTAGGTTAGGATTTACATGTCCGAGGTAACGAAGTGCATTACGGTCCGTTGTCTATGACGTCGATAGCAATTGGCACCTAAGCTTCGTGATAGTAATCCGTTAATCACTATATGCAATTGAATCAAGTTAAAACATGTAAGAACCCTAGGTCTTGCAATAATTGAACCGGGTGTGGAACTTGTCTCTAATTCTTGTTTTAATCATTTAGTAATTTAGTTGCAATTTTAGTTAATCACAAGTGTTTTAGTAAAAACCAAATATCGGTTCACTCCGATTCATTTCCAACCAAATAAATTTATAAAAAAAATTAGCAAACTTCATAATCACGTTGTACATTTTTGTAAATAGTCTAACTAATCGAACGGGCCGTGCGATACTGACCACATGCTCTTCGTGGATACGATACCCGACTTACCCTAGCTACCTAGGTTTAATTGGGTTTTTGACTGATCGGGACGACACGGTCACGTCAAAATGGCGCCGCTGCCGGGGAGCTAGTGCGCTTAGTATTTCATTGCTTGTTCGATTTTAATTTAGTTTTTTTTTCTTTCTTTCTTGTATATTCGTGATTTTACTTTGGGTGGTCGAGCTTGTTTGTGCAGGTAGATGTTTTGCAGGTACCATCTTTCAATATGAATTGGGTAGATGATGATCCGTGTGAGTGTTGCGGAAGCGGAGAGCATTATTTAGAAGATTGTTCTGTTTTCCACGCAAAAGTTCAAGCCAACAGGGAGCGGGAAGACTATCTTAGCGGATTATATGATTATAGGAGGGCGGATTATGAAGATTTCAGTGGTCCATCCTCATATTATCCATATGATAATCCACCACCACCACATTATCAAGAATACTACCACGAACCCGAATTGCCACGTTTCTCGAGTTACCGGGAGGAGTATGATGATTGTTATAATGAATACTCTCAACCAGCATCCGAGGAACCTCAAGATTCAATAAGTTCCAAGCTCGATGCCATCATGAATGCTATGAGTGCTCTTACTAATTCACATCAAGCTCTTACTAATTCACATCAAGAGTTCAAAGCCGAAATAAAGAAAGAGTTTGAAGTAAGGGATAAAGCCCATGAAGCATTGGTGGTGCAAGTGGGTCAATTAGCGGAGGAATTAGCCCAAATTAAACGCGAGCGGGAGGTTTTGGCTAATGGTACAATGGTGGATGGTGATGTGGTGGAAGAGGTTAGAGATCTTTCGGAGCAAGAAGTTGAATGTTTGAACCGAGCGGAAGACATGACACCGCAAGACAAATTGGATTCGAAAGAAGCTCACATTCATATTCACCCTTCTCCCAAACTTATCACTCCAACCAACAAAGTTGGGGATGCGGTTTCGGGCATAAGGATTCGAAGGGTGGCGTTGCAAGACATTGGCCAATTCGTCAAGAAACGACCCCAAAGTAGCTTAATACGCATGCCGCGTAAAATAAAAAGAGAATGGATCCGGCATGCCAAATACCGAGCGTATGTAGGCAACTCGGTAGGAAAATGTGCACTTCGACCACCATGAGAGGTAAATTAGGTATTATTGTTGTAGAGTTTGTACTAGTATTCGTTTATTTTATTTTTTTAGTTAAATGAACGTTGTGGGTGTGTTCCCTATATAACCCTCACGAGACCTACTCGTCCTCCCGAGCTATCGGGTGGTTTAAAAGGGCTTGTTGCATAAGCTAAATGCAACCGTGATTCCTACGAAAGTGAGTTAGGCTTGTTGTTATTGTAAATTATTTTCTACATAAATCAAAGTAAAATAAGGTATGACTTGGTAATAATTTCATAAAAGTGGTAGAATTAGGTAACTAAAAATTTTGATGGTTGTGAGAAGCATGCTTCTACACAAGGGTTAAGATTTGTAGGTACATTGGGTTCGTGGGACAACCACTTTCATGAAGAGAAGAGGAGCACACGAGGAATGAGCTCAGAAATCAGGTGCATACGTTTCTTTTTTACTTCTGATTTTTAGTTAGCAAATAAGTGGAATGTAAATTGTATATTATTTTTTTTCCGGGGTGAAATTTTGGGGAGGTTAGCCGTGTCACATCCCTTGTGCGTTTTAAAAACTCTAGTTCTTACACATTGAGGACAATGTTTACCTCAAGTGTGGGGATGGGGGAGTAAAAGTTTTTTCGATTTTTGACCCGTTCATTTAAACACTACACATTGAGGACAATGTTTACCTCAAGTGTGGGGATGGGGGAAAAAATTCAAAAATTTTTCAAAATGTCTTTGTTTGAAGCGATCTAAAAAGCACAAGTAACCAAGTCAACGAGGGATGGCACAACCCATTTGGTCTTTTGTCATAGTCAAGTTCAAATTAATAGCATGACGGGTATTTAGCGGGTGGTTATTTGGGAATAATTCGCCTAAGAAACTAGCACATCATGCATATCACATACCATACCCTTGATACATGTGAGGTTTTGAGCCACTTTACATCATAGAATTACATACTATTGTTTCTTTGTTTGAGTGGACCATTAGTCATGTATTGTAGAACTTGCAACTCTTGATTCGTTTGAGACCACAGACCGAATACAAGCACGAGAATGATTAAGGCATTAGGTAAACCTTTTCCTTTTTACACCATTTATATATCTGTACCCAAAAACTTATCCCTTAGTAGCCAATTTTGAGCCTAACCATTTCGTTTGACCACCCTATAGCCCATAACCTTAAATCCTTTTCTTTTAAACCCGTGTGATGGAAATTCGATTTTAGGATTATTTTTTGTATAGTTGTGGTTTATATTTGCAAAAAAAAAAAAAAAAGCAGAAAAAGTTGTGAAAAAAAAAGAGAAAAATTGTTGAGAAAAGAACAAAAAATATATATATATATATGTCCTAGTTGAGAAATAAAAGGCAAACATCATTGCCTCGAAGTTAATGTATAGTTTAGTTTTGTTTAGAATAGTTGTTTTGTAATAAAAATCGAATTTTCATTACCTTAGCCACTTTAAAATATCCTATTTCCTATCCTTAGCCTAGCCCCATTACAACCCTCCAAAGACCTTTTGACTTTTGCTTAGTATTCGTGTTCAGTGGTGGAAAATGATTGAGTTGCAAGCCTATGCGGGTACGTGTTTTAATCGGTTTGAGTGATTATTTCAAAAGTGCTAATACATCATTAAAATTAGCCAACTTGTAAACCGAGTGGAGTGAACATTGTGAGGGATATGTATGAATTGCGAGTTTTAAGGGCGGGTTAATCTTGGATAATTATTTTTACATGATTAGTCATTTATTGCTAAATATGTCGAAAATTGTAAAAAGTTTGAACCGGGCATGACAATAGACCTTAACCTTAGTCTCGGGAATGGGGAGTGTGTTTTTCGTTCGACCCACGTGAAAGTGAAAAACAGATTTGCTTGAGGGCAAGCAAACGACAAGTGTGGGGATGTGATGTAGAGAGTGAAAACCGAGCGTTAAAGTGTTTAACTTGTGTGTTTTATTCGGTTCTAAGTAATTATACGTATCGAATAAAATAACTACGAAGTTTTATGGTTTTACAGGTTAAACCGACAAAGTTAGCGAGGTTAGTGATAAAACGGGACAAGCACGGTTTAATATAATTGACATCGCATGGACATGACAAGAGTTTTAAATGGGATTAAAAAAAAAACCAACTAAAAAGTCATGGAGACTTTTGATAATCACGTGGAGTGGTGATTGTGAAAAGAAAAAAAAAGGTTCTTAAACCTTAAAGTCAAATGTGCAGACTTCAAAGGGACCAACATTGGAAGCAACCAACTCACATGATCATCAACATTCACGCAGATCAAGAAAAAGAGGGACTAGTATTGTGAAGATTGGAAAGAAAAGGGGCCGAATAGGAATCACACAACATCATTGGAGGAGAATAATATTAATTCTCATCATCATTCACGAGAATACAGGGGGGACGGTTACAAGAATCGCACAGAGGAGTTACGGTCCGCAATTTTTGAGGGAGAGAGAAGGCAGCCTCTTGGATGTGGGGTTCTTGTCAAGTGGGCACGCAAATCAAGAGGGAATAGTATTTTTGTGTTGACGACTTTGAACGCGATGAACGGCTAGCCTCTTCAGTTTCACCCCGGTGTAGATTATTGTAAGAATTCTAGGGTTTAAGCATTCGTATTTGATTTGATTTTGTGACAAATTGTTTAGTATTTGAAACCTTCGGTAATTGTCTTGCATTTGTTTCGAATTCGTAAATTGTCGAGTGATGATAAAATTTGACTTTGCGAAATGGTTATGTGCACTTATGCCTTATCGTAGGTTAGGATTTACATGTCCGAGGTAACGAAGTGCATTACGGTCCGTTGTCTATGACGTCGATAGCAATTGGCACCTAAGCTTCGTGATAGTAATCCGTTAATCACTATATGCAATTGAATCAAGTTAAAACATGTAAGAACCCTAGGTCTTGCAATAATTGAACCGGGTGTGGAACTTGTCTCTAATTCTTGTTTTAATCATTTAGTAATTTAGTTGCAATTTTAGTTAATCACAAGTGTTTTAGTAAAAACCAAATATCGGTTCACTCCGATTCATTTCCAACCAAATAAATTTATAAAAAAAATAGCAAACTTCATAATCACATTGTACATTTTTGTAAATAGTCTAACTAATCGAACGGGCCGTGCGATACTGACCACATGCTCTTCGTGGATACGATACCCAACTTACCCTAGCTACCTAGGTTTAATTGGGTTTTTGACTGATCGGGACGACACGGTCACGTCAAAATGGCGCCGCTGTCGGGGAGCTAGTGCGCTTAGTATTTCATTGCTTGTTCGATTTTAGTTTAGTTTTTTTTTCTTTCTTTCTTGTATATTCGTGATTTTACTTTGGGTGGTCGAGCTTGTTTGTGCAGGTAGATGTTTTGCAGGTACCATCTTTCAATATGAATTGGGTAGATGATGATCCGTGTGAGTGTTGCGGAAGCGGAGAGCATTATTTAGAAGATTGTTCTGTTTTCCACGCAAAAGTTCAAGCCAACAGGGAGCGGGAAGACTATCTTAGCGGATTATATGATTATAGGAGGGCGGATTATGAAGATTTCAGTGGTCCATCCTCATATTATCCATATGATAATCCACCACCACCACATTATCAAGAATACTACCACGAACCCGAATTGCCACGTTTCTCGAGTTACCGGGAGGAGTATGATGATTGTTATAATGAATACTCTCAACCAGCATCCGAGGAACCTCAAGATTCAATAAGTTCCAAGCTCGATGCCATCATGAATGCTATGAGTGCTCTTACTAATTCACATCATGAAGACTAACATGCCTATTCCAGCTACTATGGCAGCTCCAGCTGCAGCAGCACCATAAGCAGAACCCTATGCATCGGCTTAACGAACCTCCATAGCACGTGCCGATGATCTTGACACATGTTGACTATGAATCGTCCCAGAATCATCCAAATGCAACTTTAGTACATGTTATATTCACCATAAACATTTTCTTCATACATCCATCATGTCTCGCCTGTAATAAAAAATAAAAAATTATATATAAGGATAATAGAATAAAAAATAGTTTTACTATCCATTTAAAAATGCTGGATAGAAGATAACTGGAATAGAAATTAGATCGAGACTGCCAACCACTGATCTCAGCCACTGAATTTTACTCTTTCCTTCCTTTCCTCCACTATAATTACATATTATTAACTCAAGTGAGCTCTCAAACATAGCATGGTAAACCTAACATGTACAACAATGAACAATATACAAAATTCATCCCAAAGGATCTGATCTTACACCAAACAAAAACAAGAAAAATATTGGCATTTGAAGCACAAAAATTCCTCTTTAATCCGGATTGCTACCTGTAATTATTTATATACAAAATTTCTTATTTAATCCACATTAGCAAATAACGCAATGCATATGCAATACCTATACTAAATGAACAATGATTAAATATATGATGATTACATAAAAAATAAACGCATCAATGTACTAACATCAGTTTACATAACAAAATGTTCATTTTTATTTCCAGTCAAATTATCTTAAAACTAACTCTTTTTTTCTTGTATATAAGTTAATTAATGAAGAGGTTAAAAGAGTCAGGAACATATTGTTGAATTCATGTTAATGAACTCTGTTTTTGTATCCAATGGTTTTCAGGTCTAGTAATTTAACGTGTTTGAGATGTTTAATTTGTATTTGATGATTTGATGATACAATATCAATCCACAGTTCAAGATCATGTGTATAAAAAAATCAAAATAAAATAAATTCACAGTTCAAGAGCTTACTTTATGTACACTGTTTGACCAAAGTCAAACTACTGTTTTAAAAAACAAACCACTGTTTTCTCCACAAAACACTGTTTTAACCCAACAGTGTTTTGAAACCACTGTTTAACCTAACAGTCGTTTCGAAACATTGTTTAACCCAACAGTGGTTTCAAACACTGTTTAACCTAACTATGGTTTCAAAACACTGTTTAACCGAACAGTCGTTTCAAAAGTGGTTTCAAAACACTGTTTTAACTCAACAGTGGTTTTAACCCAATAGTCATTTCAAATGAGCTTAGGGTGTGAAGATCACTTGAATATATAAAATTGTACACTTAACAAATACCTTTATACATGGCAATCCAGCTTCAATGAACCATTGGAGTCAGGCATGCCTGCTGATGAATAAAAACATCATATGAAAGAAAAATGAATATATGAGAGAAAAGAAAAGGTAGATAACATCCTCAGCAAATGTCATGCAACTCAAACTCACTATGTATTGTGATTACCTTTTTACTCGCAGCATCTTCAGCCTGTTGAACTAAAGACATTCCTTCAACAGTAACATGCTGGTACCCAAGAAACAAACATTTTCAGCACTGCAATAAAAGCGTATGTAGACTTCTTAGTGGTACCTACTTAAACATATTAGCAATAGGGATCGATCCTTTAGAAATTTTGGAGAAGCGCCTAAACATCCTCGTTAAATCTTCCACCTGTTTGTGGTAAATACGATAATGAAATCGATGATATTATACTAAAATGCAAAATCCTTAACGTGAAAATCATTATACCTTATCATCTTGAAGCAAAGTGCGACATCCAGAATGCTCTTTTTCTAGCAATTGACTGTTATATATATCCAGCAACTCATTTTGCACATTCTATATAAGTAAACAACAAAGCATAATTGTAAATCAAAACTGAAGCAATTGAATGCCATTATAAGTGCAAGGATCTCAAGGGATTAAAGACAATAATACATATGATCTCTTATGGTTTAAAAAATGATTGTGAAAACTACAGCCGAATCACCAAATTATTACATAAGACCAGTAACCGTATTCCTATCATTATCTAGTTGCGATAACCTCAAAATTCATATGCCGCATACTTTTGCAACTTTGACCTATATCGGAAATACTAACCTCTAAGAGTTTTGGTTCACTGCTTGTGTGCAAATAGTTTAAGACCCTCTCTTTTTCCTTCTTCAAACAATCCTCAGCCTGTGCTCCATAAAAGAAGCAAATCAAACAAGATGAAACTAATACATTATATGATATGTATACCAACAGTGACAAGAATGCCAGCCGTAACAACAGTAACTATTATCAATAGATGTTAAATGAGAGCACAGTAATGAATAAAACAGGATTTGGGTTAAAACAGGTAACTATTTATACGTTGAGCCAGCCTGTAAACAGATTTTTCAACTTTATGAAAATATGAAGTTCTAAATGTTACAAAAATAATCTGGCTGATCAACTTAGTGGGTTTTATGAACTCGTTTTGACCCATCTAAACCATAATCGACCTAATTTGTAGTAAATGGACCAAAACTGCCAACTATGCATGTTCACACAAGTTTATAAACCA
Organism: Helianthus annuus; assembly: GCF_002127325.2. NCBI lineage: Eukaryota > Viridiplantae > Streptophyta > Magnoliopsida > Asterales > Asteraceae > Helianthus > Helianthus annuus. The sequence continues at coordinate 139,648,988 of NC_035449.2, forward strand.
ACAGGTCTAAGAAATTTCAAAACACAAACATTTAATTAGCATCTTTTCCAAGTTATCTATTAGTACTTCAATTCTTATTAAAGAACACTCACATTTTCATTTTAAAGAAAGACTTTAAGAAAACATAAATTGTACCATCTGTCGATCCCAGGACAAAGAAGCTGAATTTGCAGTTGATGATGCTTGCGATGCTCTTGTAGTAGACCCTACAAAGTTCAATTTCATTAAACAAAAAAGAGTTAAAAATGATGACATTCACATCAAAACCTATAATACTCAATCTTGTTTGTTTATAGTTATAAAATCATGCACTATAAAAACAAATACGCTAATGAGAAGCATAGTTGTCAAAAGCACACAAGGGGCGCGCCTAAGCACAGAAGCGCACTGCAACTTGAAAGCCCACCATTTACTCGTTTACGTGCTTAAGCGCAAAATTTAGGTAGTTTTTCGGCTAAAACGGCTAAATATCGATCGCAAAGGAAAAAAAACCTATGATTAAGGTTGGAATCAGCCTAAAACACTTAAAAAGATATTCTATACCATGCGCCTAGTTAAAAAAAAGCCTTCGCTTTTTAGTATTAACAGGTTTAGGTCAGTTTCGGGTTGAACATGAGAACCCCTTTAGCTAGTAGCTTCTGTTCGTGTCAAACCGTTGATCCATTAGCGAAGAAAAATAAACACCCGAAACATTATCATACAACCGTATCTTAATATTTACAAATGAAAACTTCACTTCATTCATTCTAAAGTTATTCGCAAATTATCTTACATCATGTGTACATTGCAGTAAGTGGTGATTCGGCATGAAACAACCCATTTATTAAGCAAATTGAAATAAGCTGAGAAATTAATGGAAGACTACAAGCTATAACAGTTTACTATTTCAGTCATAAACTTCCATCTTGAATATGGTATGTATGACATTCTTACCTTTGAGATGTTCCAACCCATTTTTGCCACAAACATAGGTTGACTTGGCCGAGAACGCATCCACAATGGCAACACATTGACCGATTGAAATGTAAAAGGGAGCCCACTCACATCACCATCACGATTGTGTTGCCAAGGACCAAATCACAAACATAATTCCACGGATCTCAATTCAGTTTAGGTCCGGGTTCTAAACTTAAAGCAGAGCTACATTGAAGTAATTGAAAATATTAAATTATGAAAGTTTAGCGGTTTATCTAAAATTTCTAATAATTAAATAGGTGATTAAAATGAAACAACCAACTAAAAAGAGGAATCACATCATTACTTATTAACATAGTACTAAAAATGAAAATTAAAAATAACCTTAAATAACATGTATGAATATATCCATAATAACATATACATACTGCCACTTAATAAATCAAGAACGTTTAAGAAAATAGTTATGGAATACTTAAATCAATCAAATTAGAAGCATTATTCACTGTTGATTTTGTTGAATCTCCCACTTGCATGTCTAAATTCTGAAGTTAATTCAAGATATAACAAATTAGAAGCATTATTCACTGTTGATATAACAGCATAATCAAAACCATCAATTACCTAACAACTACAAAAATCCCCAAATAACAAACCCCAAAACCCTAACACTTTCACCAACAACAATCCACAAAACAAATCAATATTTTCCCAGTCAAAATACATCAACATGCTACAAACGCACAAATTTACAGTGATCAGTTAACATAAAAGAAGGAAAAACTTACAATCAATTAGGGTTTCGTTTCGTTCTTTTTTTCAATTTGTGACCTGATTATGATGATTACAATAGTTCAAATATATGATTTCTTAATTTACAAATCAAATAAAGGTTAATGATAAATAAAAGAATATGAGATATTACATACCTTCAAAAATGACATGGCTTTTGGACTCAAATACAAAGACAGCTCCTATGATCTTGAATAACAACAAAACAAAAGCTGATGTAAAGCATCAATTATTCTAGTGTTTCAATAAATAAAATGAGCTGAAGAAAATGAGCGAAACAACAATAAAATAAAAATCCTTACAGATTAGTCACCATAACAATCAGAAAAGATCTAGAAACATCGTACCTGAATGAAATGAGATCGAAACAACAATAAAATAAAATCAAGATTTACCAACAAATACAATATATGAAGAATCATCGTACCTGAATGAAATGAGATCTAGAAACGGATCGAACCATTAACCGAATCAGAAAAATCGAACGATTAACCAAATCATATGAATCGAACGATTAAATATAATAATCAAAGCACAAGTTAGAGATTACCGTCGAGTATAAAGGCTTGAAAGCCGATGATTGATGATTGAAACGCTGGAGAAGTTCGTCGCCGATGATCTTCAGAGAGAAAGAGTGTTTAGGGTTTGGGTTAATTGTGAGAAAGAAGAATAAGAAAAGGGAAAATAAAGGGGATGGTACTGTTGGGCGGGAAAAAGGAAAAAAATGATGCCCTAATCAAGTGACACGTAGCCCAAATCACCTTTCATTTATTATATATAATAGATACGTAAAAAATTATAAGTTTGTTGTGAATTGGTGAATTGTAACTAATTATCTATAATTTTGTTAAAACCTTAGGGATTTAAGTGTAATAAGTTTAGGGGCTAAAAAATAAATAGTGTTTAAAAGACCAAACTACACTCATTTTAGGGGTCTTTCTATAAATAAAGTGGGGGAAAAGTTCTTATTTTTTGGGTATCTTAAAATACCCCCCACTCATGTATTATAATATAGTATAGATGGTCACATAACCAGGCTTGATTGGATTCTAAGGTTGACCGAACGGGTCAGAATCGGAAGTCAAAACAGAAGTCAAACTGTTTGACTTTCGACTTGGAATTGAAAGCTAAACTAATTATGACGAGTTAGACATGATCAAACAAGCCTTATAATGTTATATAAATTGTTATAATGTTAAAACTTATAGTTTAATGCTTAAAAGTCCATTCGTCGTAATTTGCAAAATCTGTGTTTTTTACTTTTATTTTATACATGTTTGACTCGTCATTTTGCCTACTAAGCGTGATGATGTAACACCTCGTAAAATCATACCCAATAAAATAAGACACGTGTCATGTGGGACAAACGTGTCAGGAACCCGGATCAAATAAAGATGTATGGTAGGATTTAAAAAGGGCATCATTTATTAAAATACCTCTGAACGACCAAGGGCGACATGTTATTAAAATACCTCTGAGCGACCCAAGTCATAAATCCCAAGACCTTAAAATCGCTATGATAAACATCTAATGTTAACTGGTTGTTCCTGAATAAATAAATTCCATCCTCATATGGAAAATGGGTTCCTTTTCAATGTTACTACAAATAAGAACTTAGATTCTTGATTTAAAAGAATTAATCTTGAGGTAATGCTTGATCAAACAAGAATTCTTGAGATTTCCGTCAAATTAACCTTCCACAAAGTGCCAAAACATGTAAGAGCATGCTAAGCATGCAAGTCCTGAGTCATTGGTCCCACAACTGAAAGGAAATGCAGGAGATTCGGACTTGTAGAGTTACATGGTCAATGCTTGGATGTTTGCAAAATTTTTGGCTTCCGGCCATCGGTTACGGATCGTATGGCTTTAAGCTTACGGTCCGTAAAGAGCATGTCTGGTCGATTTCAGCAAGGGTCGGTTACGGACCGCAACCGTTCAAACATACGGTCCGCAAGAGCAGCATACGGACCGCAAGAGCTTAGGCTTACGGTCCGTAAGCCTGTCGCTGGCAGCAGAAAATGGACAGCTGCCTGTTCAGCCTGTTGCACCGCCTTAGTATTGTAGTTTTCAAAATCAGGGGCTTGCTAGGCAGTATATAGCCACATAGGGGCACCTGGGATCATCTTGCAACCTTAGTAGACTAATTTGGCATCATCTTGTGACATCTTGGTCACTATATAAAGGAGTGAATATTGCAACATTTGATGATTCCTTTTTGCAACTCACTTGGAGCATATTGGGAGCTTCTCTGGGCAGCAACCACCTTCTCCTAGGATCCCTAAGCATAATTAGGACTCTTGTAAGTGTCCTTAATCCCTTATTAGTTTAGTTTTGCTTAGTATTTAGCTAAAAGTCAAACCGTCGTAATTAAGGTTTGACTTCGAGATTAAACAATAATTACTCAGTCTAATCTCGAATTAAAAATACCTATAAGTAGGTAATTATGTGCGTAACAAACCCTTAAAAGGGTATTTCTATATTCCCACTCTAACTATGTTAATTGTCGAGTCAAAGCTTACTTTAAAAAGTCAACAGAATGCTTATTTTGAAATTAACGCATAATTAGCAATGTAGGATACATGCAACCTGTTTGATCATTAATATAACTTGGTAATTAATGTAAGAACATGTCCCAACATGTTCAACTCGACAATTTTCAGTTTAGGCTCGGCTTGGAGCCGAAAGTCACATAGTTTGACTTATGCTTTGACTTTCAGTTCTGACCCGTTTAAGCCAAGTTTAGGATTGCCTTAGAGCTTCTTTTGGACCTATTTGCATGTTAGTATAACCCTCTGTGATTATACAACTTGGTTCATTAGATATCCTATTCGCATGCATGTTTCCGTTAAATGCTTATATGTTGACCATTATGCCCAAATGACCTTAAAATGTGATTTTAAAAAAAATATAAAAGGGTGGACACCTTAGCTATTGACTTATAAGCTTGCACCTAAAATTTGAGATCAGTTGGAGGTGTAGATTAAGAGTTATGCTCATTAGCGTAATTAGAAGCTTCCTTTGTAATTAAATGGCGTAAATTGCATATAGCCTATCTAAACCCAAATTTTTATATGAAACTTTATACCTACTATTATAAAATAATATTTTGGGCTTTTTAAAGATTTTTATTAAATTTTTGGCTGAGCATAACTTAGTGTTCTAAGCTTTATTCGGCTAATGCCGGTTTTGCCCTTTTGAACTATAAAATGAGTTTTATAAATCCTATTGACCCCAAACCTTTTTCTACTGATCTAATGTATTAAATAAAGTATTTTGAGCCTTCTGGAATTTAAAAATATCAGCTTTCTATACAAAACCCGGAAATGGCTCCAAATCGCCTTTTTAAGCGTTTTTAGCACATAAGTATATACTACAACCTTTTTAAGCATATGGGGTTGAAACTTACTGATGTAGTCAGTAAATTTTTATAATCCAACAGTAGGCAAATATTTAAAACTCATAATTTCCAGTTTAGACCTTTTTAAGCCTATGTGAAATTACCAAAATGCCCTTGAGATGCATAGTTTGGTTATAAGTGATAAATTTCACATATAAGTTATACCCTACTGATGTAACTTAGTAAATTAAGTATTTTACTGATTTAATCAGACCTATAACTCAGATTACTATTTAACCCTTTTACACCCTTTAAAATGACCAAAATGCCCTTACGAGGCATAGTTTGGGTTTAAAACCATTTGGGGCGTAATGGAAGGTATCTTACTGATATCACAACATGTTTAAGGCATATTAACTTAAGAAACTTGTATAGGATTCATATGGTCACCCGTTACGCACTTTCGCGTTCGGATCGGCTTATGTAACTAGTTTACCCATTTTAGCCTAAACGGGTCAAACCATATCATTTCTGTCTCAAAATCCAGAATGTGATTAGGTTACCCATATTAAACAAGTATGCAAGCTTGTCGGGTCAAAACCACATTCTAAAACGGTCTCGCCGTATCGTGCGTTTAAAACCGTAATCTTCATGTAAAACTAACCGGTCTAAGCTTAGGCTGAATTAAAAGACCCGTTTGAATTCTAATAGGTTATTAAAACCTTCATTCCAGATATAGGAGCCCAGTAAAAGCTACGTGCACTTGCTGTATTTGAATTATACTTTGCTCAGGTAAATACATTTAATTTATTTTCCCTTATACGGGCTTGGGGTACGGTATATAAAATATCGCTTGGTCGGTAATTTGTAACACCCCGTGTTTTTCGAATGTCAAAGTCAAAGTCAAAGTCCAAGTCAACTTTGACTTCTTTGACTATAATTAGTCTATTTTATGTTTATTTGTATTATGTGGAGTAAGTGTTGTTAATCTTTATATATCGAAGTAATCGAATGTTTAATCGACGCGAACCGATTTATGGCTGTGAATAATAGGAAGTAACAATGCGATAAAGTTAACTAATCAGTAATCAAACCGATCTAACCATCATCGAACTCGAATCTCGAATTACGCGAACTTTGGTTGTTATTATATGTGTGCGTGTGCCTTATGTGTTACCTGTGCATGTTTACTTTATGTTTTGTGTGGTAATCAATCGAATCAATCGAAACTCGAATCGAAACTCGAAACTCAAGTCAATGCAATCGAAATCGAATTACGACGAATGGTAACGTAAGGATAGGAAACTCTACCGTACTCGTATCGTCATCAATCGAAAACAAAATATCAAAAATCGTCACACCGAACACTCGAACCAAGTTGTTGATCAATCAGGCTGTCAGCCGATCGAACAGCCCAGCCGATCGGACGGACTGTCCGATCGAGCAGGCTGTCCGATTGGGATGCCTGGCCGATCGGCCAGCCCTTTCCTCTTTTGGAGCCTATAAATAGAGCTGTCATTGTTATTCTTTCCACTTTTGGAAACTCTCTGACCGACCAGCTCGTGCTCCCCACCTTTTCTCAGATTTCTTCGAATTTCGGTAAGTTTTCATCCTAAATCTTGTACTTTCTTGATCAAAACGTGCTCCTACACCTTTCTATCTTTCAAATCTCGATTTCTAACCGTGAAATCATCAAGATCTAAGCATTCTAGGATGATGTCATCATGGTGTTCTTCAAGAACATCATGTTTTGGCCTTAATCCACCATGAATAGCTCGGATCTAACTGATTTCCACATAAACAAGCTAAGATCTATCAAAGATCTAAACACCTTCATGATGTAAAGGATTGAGAGGAAGATTTCCAACTTTCTTTCAACTCTTTTACACTCAATGCCTTCAAACCGGTAGAAACGGAGCTTGAGCCAACTCACAAATTATTCCAATGGTTGTGTGGTTCAAGATTCGGATTCTATCTACGAGGTTCACCGATTTCGGGTTAAACTTCAAACTACCGTTCCGAACAGTTCACCGGTCGGACTTGAGTGATTCCTGTCCGAGCAGGGGAAACAAGTAAGAACGAAGGTTCCATGATTCAGCCCGTTGTCAAACTACCTCAATATAACGTCAAATAATCAGAGCAGCCAAGTGTTAGACGAACATGCTGACCAGGTCAGGATGCTGGCCGAACGGTTAGGCTGTTCGAACGAAAAACCCAACCGATCGGACACGCCAGCCGATCGACCAGGCCATCCGATCGGCTAGCAAGTGGCCCCACACTTTGACAATTTCATGAAGTATAGTATTGAGCGAGGTGATGTTTGATCGAACGAGCGGTTTGATAACATTACTCATCGGATCATGAGATACTATGCTTCAACCCTTAATCGATTTCAATTCGTTGGACGTATCGGAATGCCACCCGATCGAGCATGCTGTTCGATCGAGTATGCTGTTCGATCGAGTGACATCCTGTGTTGAGGACTACAACTGAAGTTCCTAACCGATCGGTTAAGCCGGCCGATCGAACAGACTGTTCGATCGATCGACCTGAAAGGTAAGAACACTTCAGTGTTCTCAAATACTACAACGAAAACTTCAAAAGGTCAAACCATCATACACAAACACATCCTACTCAAAGGAAGAAACAATCCACTCGAACAGTCCAACCGATCGAGCCGACCGGCCGATCGAATGGACTGTCCGAAAGGATTGTCTAGCCAAACGAATGACCCGTTCGATCGAACCTGCTGTTCGATCGACCAGGCTGTTCGACCCACTTACACTTGTTTCCTTTTTGCGTGTTGCTCATCGTTATGATATCGAACTGTTCAGGCTAATCCTACTCCAAAGCATTCCCTTCAATCCATCAATCAATCGTTGTGAGTATACTCGATCCCTTTTTGCTTTTAGCACTTTTGGGTGTTACATACGTTACTTATATTAAAATACAAACGATCACACTACTCAAACTATTTGAACGCTAACCAATACGTGACTAAATGAATGCTTGTTGATTGTGTTTACACGTGGAATGCTGTCTACCTGCCTTAACGACGTAGTACTATAGTTTGGACTCAGCACCCGTTCACACGGGGGTTGTTAAGGACAATTACTTGCATGGATTACGGTGGTAATCATGTATTGCGAACTGTCTCGGACAGTCAACCCGCAGTCACTGGTATCGATAGGTCCATGTCGATAATTAACATGCTTCATTTTCCTCTGTGTACGTGCTGGTTATGCGTAAACTATTCGAACTCTATATGCTATTACCAAACTTGTATGCTCACCTTTACGTTATATGTATTGACTTTATTTTAACGTATGTGACAAGTGTTTAAGATGTTTGCTTGCTAGGAAAGCGAGGCTAGAATAAAGCTCTAGAGGCCCCCAACAAATAGTTGTCTGTCAGGAAAAAGCAACTAGAGCATAGTTGTCTGTAGATCTTGTCAGGCTGGGTCTTTAGGAGCATTTGAACAATTATTTGTTTGTTTTATTTAAATCTGAGTTGTCGGAACAGAGTATTTGACTGGTTGTATTCTGTAATAATTTGTTTGTTATTTGGGACGCGGTATGGGACGTGTCATTTAAACTGAATAGTGATAATAACTGTTATGGAAACTTCTGGACAATCTGTTTCGCTCATTGCCATGCCCCGATGATTCCGCCATCGGTTGGGGTGTGACAGATTGGTATCAGAGCCATAACTATAGGGAATTAGGCTGGGCACGACCTAGTCCGGGTCGCTGTCTTAGAGACCTAGACTATAGTTAGGAACCAACAGACCAAGCTTATGTGCTATATTCTAATATTCTTCGCTATCACTGCACTCGAATTTTCAAATAGAGTCAAGCGACTTAGTCGAGATTAGGTGTGAAAGCCGCAAACTCTCGACTAAATTGCTTGATCAATGTTGATTTTTATCAATTCATCCATGATATTCTCATTATTTTCGATAACGAACGAGGAGAATTATACCAAATCAGGAGTGAAATCCATATTTTGATGAAGAATCTCCTCAAATTTTACTAAAACAAGGAAGAAATTGCTAAGCCAGGGGTGAAACCCGAACCTTGGCAACTTATTCCAACTTTTACTCATCTCACCAAAGCCTCGACGGACTCCAATGACCTGAACTCACAAGTATGACCTAGGGAATACGCGTCGAATACCTAAGAATCGAGGCGGAAACGCAATCCCGAAAGTCAAAAAGTGACGACAAGTCTACTGCGAATAGTCGAATCGCTTTGGGTAGTCGATGTCTAGTAGCCGCAGACAATCTATTTCCCGATTTTACGTGTTTCGATTCTGAGCCCGCAACTGCCGACTCTGATGATTCGTTGATTTTATGTGTTTTAAGTGGGGTTTACCTGTTTATGCGTTTAATTTTGATGTTCGCTCGATTTTTGCTATCACTTTGATCGACACACCCACTAATCGCATTACTCTCCTACCTCAAAACGCTAGCAAGTCGTTACAAATCTAGGCGATACTATGCTAGGATATACGCTATACTATGTTATACTCGACATGCTAAACGATTATGCGATGCTATTCGATATACTATACACGATCGCTATATACGAACGACACGCGAGCTTTGAATGATAGGTTTCTGTATTCTGACTACCTCTGTGATTAAATGTGTATGTGCTTCTGTGCTTAGGTATGTCTGTGCTCTACGTGCTTTTGTGTTTCTGTGATTATGTGAATCTGTGAATTTGTGTTGTGTGATTACGTGATGCGTGTTTGACGAGATTCTAAGCTTTAGTAAGTAGTAGACGTGTGAGGTGAGATTCGATTGTTGTGTCTGAGACCTACGACGATGTCTATTGCAGACCATGTCGTCATCTGGACACCGAACCCTACTTACTCGCCAAGAGAAGAGAGACAGGCGTCTCGCTACTATCATTGCCAAGAGTGTGGCAAAAGCTGTAAGCGATGTCTTTGAAAACGCCAGCAAGTCGTCTGATGAGTCGCAAATCGATGCTCCCAAGGATACCAACAAGACTGGGTTCAGCTTTAAACAGTTCAAGGCATGCGGACCAAAGGAATTCACCGGAGAAGATGGCCCGACAGCTATGTTTCAATGGTTCGATTCTATCGAAGTCGCTCTGCGCCAAAGCGGCTGTCCAGAAAATCTCCGCACCCTCAATGCTACAGGCGTCTTCCAGTCCCGAGCTCTAGACTGGTGGACGGCCGAACGAAACAAACGCGAGAATGATGCAGCTTATGAGCTGACATGGAAGGAGCTGAAAGCCATCATGATGGACGAATTCTGCCCTCCCTATGAACGCCAAAAGCTGGAGGACGAGTTTTGGAACATCAAGCAGAAGGATGGAGATAACGCTGCCTTGACTGCACGCTTTAAACAACTCAGCATCATTTGTTCCGATCAAGTCAAGACGTCAGACATGGCCATCAAGAAGTATATTCGAGCTCTACCCGATTGTGTTGTCGATTTCGTTCATGCTGCCTAGCCATCATCGATTGAAGAGACCTACCTGCTTGCAGCTGAGATCAATGACAAGCGGGTAAAGTCTGGTTTCTGGGATAAGCATACCAAGTCTCTGCACCAAGCCACCACCGCATCCACCGTCGACACCACCACTGCTCAACCCTCCAAGTCATCAAGAAGAAAGAAGAAGCATAACAACAACAGCTCCAGCATCAAGAACTGTGCTGTGACAACGACTGCTGCTCCCCTACAAGCCGCACCGCTCAGCAGCAGTCTCACCACCGACAAGCTCCAGTGATCAATGCGCCGCCAGCTAAGCGCGCTTACACAGGTCCCCACCCGCTCTGCCCGACATGCTCATACCATCATCCGGTGGGAATCGCCTGTCGTTTCTGCGCCCACTGCAACCTCTACGGGCATTTCACTGCGAATTGTCGCTATGGTCCCCGTCAAGCCCCAGTTCAAGCCGCCGCTCATCAAGCTCTACTCCAGCCCCTCGAGGCCAACCTGCAGCTCAAGAACCCGCGGTCAACGCTCGAGTCTGCTTTGCATGTGGTGACCCTAACCACTTTGCAAACATGTGCCCGAACCGGGTTGTGAAACAAGAACCCCAGCAGCAACAGCAACAGCAACAGCCTAAGCAGCAACAACAAGCAGCCCGTGCCAGAACTTTTAACATCAACGCCCGTCAAGCCCAGGCTGACAACAACGTGGTTAATGGTACGTTCCTTGTGAATGGTATTTATGCATCATGTTTGTTTGATACTAGAGCCGATAACTGCTTTGTGTCGTTTGAATTCGAGAAGCTCCTTAGTCGTAAGCGTTCTTATCTCCCCTCGTCATTCGAAGTCGAAGTTGCTACTGGAAGAACCGTCGCAGTTAACTCTATTCTTCGTGATTGTACCCTCGAGCTCAACAATCACCTCTTCCCAATTGATCTCATTCCGATGTAACTCGGAAGTTTTGACGTCATAGTAGGCATGGACTTTCTTCGCGTAAACCATGCTGAAGTTGTGTGTTTTGAAAAGATAATTCGATTCTCGCTCGCAAATGGTGAAACAGCTTCGAAAGGTCTCAAGCTCATGTCATGTGTCCAAGTTAGCAAGTATCTCCGCAAGGAATACAGAGCTTTCTTGGCCAACATTGTAGTAGCGGAGGAGGAAAAGAAAAAGAAGGTTGAAGTCAAAGACATCCCAGTGGTTCATGAATTTCCTTAGGTGTTCCCTGATGATCTTCCCGGACTACCGCCAAGTCGTGATATCGACTTTCGTATCGATCTCATTCCTGGAGCTAACCCTGTTGCCAAAGCCCTTTATCGACTCGCACCATCCGAAATGTGGGAACTCTCAAACCAACTCCAGGAGTTACTTGAAAAAGGCTTTATTCGCCCGAGCACCTCTCCTTGGGGCGCGCCAGTCCTTTTCGTAAAAAAGAAGGATGGGTCGTTCAGGATGTGCATCAACTATCGGGAATTGAATAAGGTGACCATCAAGAACCGTTATCCTCTACCTCGAATCGACGATTTTTTTGATCAGCTGCAAGGTGCATCGTGTTTCTCGAAGATCGATCTACGTTCAGGTTATCATCAGTTACGCATACAAGAGGAAGATATACCCAAAACCACCTTTCTACTCGATACAGCCACTATGAGTTCGTTGTTATGCCTTTTGGTCTAACAAACACACCCACGGTTTTTATGGATCTGATGAATCGCGTGTGTAAACCTTACCTTGACCGTTTCGTCATCGTGTTCATCGACAATGTCTTGATTTATTCCAAGTCGAAAGCCGAACACGCGCAACATCTACGTTTGGTTCTCGAGTTACTCCAGGGGAACCAACTCTATGCCAAGTTCTCCAAGTGTGAATTCTGGTTGGAGGAGGTTCAGTTCCTGGGTCACATCGTGAATAGTCGGGGTATTCATGTCGATCCCGTGAAGATTAAAGCAGTTAAAAGCTGGATTACGCCAAAGAACCCGTCTGAAATTCGTTCTTTTCTCGGACTAGCGGGCTATTATCGACGATTTATCGAAGGATTCTCTAAGATCGCTGTGCCGCTTACTGCTCTTACTCATAAAGACAGGTCTTTTGTTTGGGGAACTGAACAAGAATCTGCTTTCCAAACCCTTAAGCGCAAGCTCTACAATGCTCCTGTTCTCACGTTGCCAGACGGAAACAACGATTTCATTGTCTATTGTGATGCTTCCAACCTTGGTCTTGGCTGTGTTCTCATGCAACGGGACAAGGTTATAGCTTACGCATCTCGTCAGCTCAAAATCCACGAGAAGAACACATCTGTATGGTACCAAGTGTATGATCTTCACCGGTCACAGGAGTTTACAACACATCTTTAATCAGAAGGAACTTAACATGCGTCAACGCCGATGGGTAGAACTTCTTAGCGATTACGACTGTGAGATTCGTTATCACCCGGGCAAGGCAAATGTTGTAGCCGACGCACTCAGCAGACGGAGTTATTTGCTCAGTATTCGCAATACCCAAGCCCAGCATGATCTCGAAGCTCTCATCCGCGAAGCCCAACATGCTTGTTTTAACGAACGCACTTTGAAGAATGAGAGAATCTATCACGACGGAGCTCAGCTTGTAAGCAAGGCAGATGGGATTTTCTACCACCTGGACCGAATTTGGATCCCTAAGCGGACTGATTTGCGAAAGATTATAATGAACGAAGCCCACAAATCCTGGTACTCTATTCATCCCGGTGCCGATAAAATGTACCAGGATCTTCGTTACAAGTACTGGTGGCCGGGTATGAAACGGGATATCGCTCTTTATGTTGGAAGTTGCCTGACTTGTGCGAGAGTCAAGGCTGAGCATCAGCGACCTTCTGGCTTACTCGAACAACCTCCAATCCCTACATGGAAGTGGGAGAGTATAGCTATGGATTTCATAACCAAACTTTTGCCCACGCCATCAGGTCACGACAGCATTTGGGTTATAGTTGATCGTCTGACCAAATCAGCCCACTTTTTGCCAATACGGGAAGACTACAAGGTAGAATGACTAGCCCGAATCTACACCGACGAGATCATTTGTAATCATGGTACGCCTCGTGACATCATTTCAGACCGTAATGCTCGGTTTACTTCGCGATTGTGGGAAACGTTTCAAGCGGCCCTTGGTACGTCGCTTAACCTGAGTACTTCGTTCCATCCTCAAACCGACGAACAGACTGAAAGAACGATCCGTACTCTTGAGGACATGCTCCGAGCGTGTGTTATAGACTTCGGTGGTAGTTGGAACAAATACCTATCGTTAGTCGAATTCTCGTACAACAACAGCTATCATGCCAGCATACAAATGGCACCATTCGAGGCTTTATATGGAAGAAGATGTCGTTCGCCTATTGTATGGCACGAGATCAGTCATTCGCAACTAACCGGTCCCGAGTTACTAATAGAAACGACTGACAAAATCCTCCAGATTCGAGACAACTTGTCAAAAGCCAGGGATAGACAGAAAAGTTATGCCGATAGAAGACGCAAGCCCCTTGAATTTGACGTTGGCGACTACGTACTCTTAAAGGTATCACCTTGGAAGGGTGTGGTCAGATTCGGCAAGAAAGGGAAACTAGCGCCTCGATATGTTGGACCTTTTAAGATTCTGGAAAGGATCGGAAAAGTCGCCTACAAACTCGAACTACCGGAGGAACTCAGTAACGTCCACCCAACTTTCCATGTGTCGAACCTCCGAAAATGCCTAGCTGATCATGATCTGATTGTACCCCTCGACGATCTTCAGGTCAACGAAACGCTACACTTCGTGGAAAAGCCTGTCGAAATCACGGATCGCCAAACCAAGCAGCTCAGGCGCTCGTGCATCCCTATCGTGAAAGTCCGATGGGAAGGCACACGAGGCGCGAGGTTCACTTGGGAACTCGAAAGTGACATGAAGACCAAGTACCCGCAGTTGTTCAATTAAAGATCTGGATCGTCAAATTGGTAATTCACGGTGCTGTGCAGCTTTCAGCCTAATTTCGGGACGAAATTCCTTAAACAAGGGGAGGCTGTAACACCCCGTGTTTTCGAATGTCAAAGTCAAAGTCAAAGTCCAAGTCAACTTTGACTTCTTTGACTATAATTAGTCTATTTTATGTTTATTTGTATTATGTGGAGTAAGTGTTGTTAATCTATATATATATCGAAGTAATCGAATGTTTAATCGACGCGAACCGATTTACGGCTGTGAATAGTAGGAAGTAACAATGCGATAAAGTTAATTAATCAGTAATCAAACCGATCTAACCATCATCGAACTCGAATCTCGAATTACGCGAACTTTGGTTGTTATTATACGTGTGCGTGTGCCTTATGTGTTACCTGTGCATGTTTACTTTATGTTTTGTGTGGTAATCAATCGAAACTCGAATCGAAACTCGAAACTCAAGTCAATGCAATCGAAATTGAATTACGACGAATGGTAACGTAAGGATAGGGTGAAATATAGGTGATTGTATGTTAGATATAGTAGTTGGGACTGAAAGTAATTTGAATAGGAAACTCTACCGTACTCGTATCGTTATCAATCGAAACCGAAATATCAAAAATCGTCGCACCGAACACTCGAACCAGGCTGTTGATCGATCAGGCTGTCAGCCGATCGAACAGCCCAGCGGATCGGACGGACTGTCCGATCGAGCAGGCTGTCCGATCGGGATGCCTGGCCGATCGGCCAGCCCTTTCCTCTTTTGGAGCCTATAAATAGAGCTGTCATTGTCATTCTTTCCACTTTTGGAAACTCTCTGACCGACCAGCTCGTGCTCCCCACCTTTTCTCAGATTGCTTCCAATTTTGGTAAGTTTTCATCCTAAATCTTGTACTTTCTTGATCAAAACGTGCTCCTACACCTTTCTATCTTTCAAATCTCGATTTTTAACTGTGAAATCATCAAGATCTAAGCATTCTAGGATGATGTCATCATGGTGTTCTTCAAGAACTTCATGTTTTGGCCTTAATCCACCATGAATAGCTCAGATCTAACCGATTTCCACATAAACAAGCTAAGATCTATCAAAGATCTAAACACATTCACGATGTAAAGGATTGAGAGGAAGATTTCCAACTTTCTTTCAACTCTTTTACACTCAATGCCTTCAAACCGGTAGAAACGGAGCTTGAGCCAACTCACAAATTATTCCAATGGTTGTGTGGTTCAAGATCGTATTCTATCTACGAGGTTCACCGATTTTGGGTTAAACTTCAAACTACCGTTCCGAACAGTTCACCGGCCGGACTTGGGTGATTCCTGTCCGAGCAGGGGAAACAAGTAAGAACGAAGGTTCCATGATTCAGCCCATTGTCAAACTACCTCAATATAACGTCAAATAATCAGAGCAGCCAAGTGTTAGACGAACAGGCCGACCAGGTCAGGATGCTGGCCGAACGGTTAGGCTGTTCGAACGAACAGCCCAACCGATCGGACACGCCAGCCGATCGACCAGGCCAGCCGATCGGCTAGCAAGTAGCCCCACACTTTGACAATTTCATGAAGTATAGTATTGAGCGAGGTGATGTTCGATCGAACGAGCTGTCTGATAACATTACTCATCGGATCATGAGATACTATGCTTCAACCCTTAATCGATTTGAATTCGTTGGACGTATCGGAATGCCACCCGATCGAGCATGCTGTTCGATCGAGTGACATCCTGTGTTGAGGACTACAACTGAAGTTCCTAACCGATCGGTTAAGCTGGCCGATCGAACAGACTGTTCGATCGATCGACCTGAAAGGTAAGAACACTTCAGTGTTCTCAAATACTACAACGAAAACTTCAAAAGGTCAAACCATCATACACAAACACATCCTACTCAAAGGAAGAAACAATCCACTTGAACAGTCCAACCGATCGAGCCGACCGGCCGATCGAACGGACTGTCCGAACGGATTGTCTAGCCGAACGAACGACCCGTTCGATCGAACCTGATGTTCGATCGACCAAGCTGTTTGACCCACTTACACTTGTTTCCTTTTTGCGTGTTGCTCATCGTTATGATATCGAACTATTCAGGCTAATCCTACTCCCAAGCGCTCCCTTCAATCCATTAATCAATCGCTGTGAGTATACTAGATCCCTTTTTGCTTTTAGCACTTTTGGGTGATACATACGTTACTTATATTAAAACACAAACGATCACACTACTCAAACTATTTGAATGCTAACCAATATGCATGTATTACGTGACTAAATGAATGCTTGTTGATTGTGTTTACACGTGGAATGCTGTCTACCTGCCTTAACGACGTAGTACTATAGTTTGGACTCAGCACCCGTTCACACGGGGGTTGTTAAGGACAATTACTTTCATGGATTACGGTGGTAATCATGTATTGCGAACTGTCTCGGACAGTCAACCCGTAGTCACTGGTATCGATAGGTCCATGTTGATAATTAGCAAGCTTCGTTTTCCTCTGTGTACGTGCTGGTTATGCGTAAACTATTCGAACTCTATATGCTATTACCAAACTTGTATGCTCACCTTTACATTATATGTATTGACTTTATTTTAACGTATGTGACAGGTGTTTAAGATGTTTGCTTGCTAGGAAAGCGAGGCTAGAATAAAGCTCTAGAGGCCCCCAACAAATAGTTTTCTGTCAGGAAAAAGCAACTAGAGCATAGTTGTCTATAGATCTTGTCAGGCTGGGTCTTTAGGAGCATTTGAACAATTATTTGTTTGTTTTATTTAAATCTGAGTTGTCGGAATAGAGTATTTGACTGGTTGTATTCTGTAATAATTTGTGTGTTATTTGGGACGCGGTATGGGACGTGTCATTTAAACTGAATAGTGATTATAATTGTTATGGAAACTTCTGGACAATCTGTTTCGCTTAGTGCCATGCCCCGATGATTCCGCCATCGGTTGGGGTGTGACATAATTGACCTTAACCGGTCGGTGGTTAAGTGTTGTCAAAATGACCTGTTTAAAAATGTTGTTTTGTTTGTTTAACGCCTTTGGGGGTTTAATGACCATGTCCCGGATATCCTTGGCATTATTCAAAGAATGGCCACGACCTTAGCACACGGGTGTAGGCGTACACCCGTAGTGCATTCAAATCAATAAAGTATAATCGTCGGTATGAGAGAAGTCTCGCAGCAGAATTATACTAAGTGGTGTGTCTATTAATCTTTAACCCGGTACGACCCGAACAACTGAACGCCTAACAAACATGTAATTCTTTTACAAGATTATAAGCAAATAATGATCCCAAGTTATAAAAAGTTTTGTGCCGCGGGCATTCAAATCAATTTTAAACCTTTTCAAAATGAGTCAGTTAAATTGTATTTACCAATGCAAACTAACGTATTTTCCAAAAAGGCTAAGTGCAGGTACTACGCGTAATAGGCTGGCCACTCCTTAGCATCAGTTTAAGTCTCGCAAGCTTAGGATGCATGAAGTCTGTTGAATAAAAGTTTCCTCTTTGATTTGATCCGCCTGTGGATCTATTTCAACTGTTGTGATACTGGATATTACAATTTTATTTCGTTGAAATAAATCTTTCTTTTGCTTCCGCTGTGCATTTATATTTTGTATTGTTTGACTATGACGATATCAACTACGTCACGGAACCCCCACCGGGCCCACCGGTGACACGTGGAAAAATAGGGGTGTGACAGGTTGGTATCAGAGCCAACGCTGAGTGAATTAAACACTAGCCTTTTGTGTTTAATCTCAGTTAAATAAATGCACATTTCTCGAGTTCCGAGTCTAGACAAAGAACATAGGACAAACTCCGTTTTGTTTAGTTTATTTGGTCTTTCTATTATATATTTGTTGTTGTTATATTAATCATGTTTGCAGGTTGAGAATGCCGCCAAGGTTTTTGAGAGGAAGAGGCAAAGGCCCAGTTACGGGCCATGACCTTGAAGCCGAGCCTTCGCACCGGCGTACCTCATCTATCACAATGAGTACTAGCCCCTAGGAGCCATGGAGGGTTTACGCTGAACCCGGGAGGCGATCAGTCTCCTTAAGTTCCTCACCGTCTTATTTGCATTCTTTTGGGCCGCAATCCGAAAACGAGCCCGACCACCCTCCGCCTTCCTTCAAACTGTTGCAGCGGTCAAACTCGCACCACTCATTTGGTGACCCTACCCCTGCTTTCCAGAGCCGGTTCAACCCGGCTAATTTTATTCAAGAACCCGTGGGTTTCAACCCACTAGGACCCGAGGATCACTTCTCGGGTGAAAATGACATGGACGAAGATACAGATCCCATGGAGCCTGCAACCGGGACCCCGAACCACCCCATCGAAATCTCCGATGGGTTATCTTTTCATGGATCACCTTACCGTGGTCCTGACAGCTACCAGGCGAGGTTTAACCAGTGGGACTGGTATTTCACGCCCTCTGAACACTCGTCCCCATACCAGCAGTAGCAGCAGCAGGATCCTTCCGAGGATTCTCGATTTGTGGCAGTCACTCCGCCACCACCACCACCAGTGGAACAGCAACCGCCTCCAGAGCCACCAAGGCGGAGAAGGTCAAACGCATGGATGTCTGTGCAAGGAGGAGTCCGCATCAGCACTCCTCAGCCCTCGAGTGGCAGCAATTATCCGCCACTCCAGGAAGAAGAAGACCGACAGATGGGGGGTCCATCAAACCCCGTCATGGAGGCAAACTCTACACCTGTGGTGCCGCCATTGGGTTTTGACAACCCAATCCCTGCCTACGCCGGTTCAGCGGCATATAACCCTTTTGAGCAGCCGGCTCATACCGATTACGACTATGCAAATGTGGACCCATACCAGGAGGCATGGGACTACAATGCTCGTCACCCAGAGGGACCCTATGGTGGTCTTTGGACCACTGGTCACCCAACTTATGGGTACCAGCGTCCGCCACCTCATCAACCTCTGTACCAGACGCCGCAGCCGCAACTAATTCCGCCGGAGCGCCAACAAGGGGTTCTCGATAGGTTGAACCAAGTTGAGCAAGAAGTTCGAGAAGACCACAGGGAGCGGCAAGGCTTCTTCAAGGGTCTGTCAGACCTACTCAAGGGGAAGTCCAAAAGAAGGGGTCATTAAAGACCTTTGTTGTTTATTTCATTTGGTTGTAATCAAGTCCCTACGTGGATTTTTTTTGTTTCTGTACTCAGCCCCTGCGTGGGCTTGTCTTTTAGTATTCCGCCCCTACGTGGGCATGTCTTTTAGCTAACCCCTGCGTGGGTTTGTTGTGTGCTTTTCACCCCTGCGTGGGCATGTTGTTTCTTAGAAAGTCCCGTTTAGGGCAATTGTTGTACTTGTTAAATTTTAGTAATGGAATGGTTGAAATTTAAATTTTCATATTGTTTATTATTGAGTATATGCATAAACTTAGAACACAAAGTAAAATGAAAATAACATTCCTGTAAAAGATCTACCATTATTATAAAATGGCAAAATCTAAAAAGGGACAAGACCTAGCCATGTGCCTTTTAAGACAAGGCCAATATGGTATCTCCATAATTAGATTTAGATCTATAACTAACATCTCAATATAGGATTGATCTGCGTTAAATATTAAAAGAGAATCTTAAGGGTAAAACCTAGCCACGTGTCGTTGTAGACATGGCCAAGATGGTAGAACCTGTCCAAAAGATTCCAAATTTTGTTAACATCTGTAAACATGTTAACATGCTGGGCAAATTGTGATGCAGTAAAAATCACACAGGCCATCTTTAAATTGGGTTAATTTAAATTCCCTGTGATTATATGACCATCCTTTGAGGATGAAGTACCTACGGGTAATAATTAACGTCCTATGGGACTAAGAGACAGTTGAAGTCTGCAACTCACTGTCTAGAAAAGGGTAATGAACTATGATTCAGACCCAAATACCTCGATTCTGTGAAAATCCTGGTTATAACTGTCCTTGTGACTAAGCTTTTTATGCTAATGTTTAATTGTAATATAGGATTATAATAAAGGTCCTGAATAAATAAATAATTAACAAATTAACCAGCAATGGCTAGTTAAAAACCATGGTTAATAAAATTATAAAACATTGTAAGAGCTTCTAAATAAAACCTTGCCCATTATTTTCTATATGTAGCATTTGAAGCTACATGGCTGGGTCGGACGAGGTGAACAGTCGTCCGGTGGAAAACCACGAGAACGCTAAGATACAGCTGACTGGTGCAGAGCTGCAAGCACTCGTCGATAATGCTATCACCAAGGCCTTAGAGCGGCAATATAATGAGTATAGTGAGACTCATAGTAAAACCCTATCTACACCGCATTCTAAACCCAAGACACATTCAGAAGCTCATAGCAAGCCACCCTCTATCCAGCCTAAGTCTAAGAAAGAGGAACCAAAGAAAGATGATGACAGACATTCCTCCAACGAAAACAGCATTCCATCCAAAAGGATTGTATTTGATGATAACCCTCGTACCAAAGGTTGCACATACAAGTATTTTGTGTCTTGTAAACCCCAAGATTTTACAGGGGAAAAAGGCGCAGTGGATTGCATGACTTGGCTGGATGAAATGGACACTGTAGTGGACATTAGTGGTTGTGCTGAGAGGGATATTGTGAAGTTTGTATCCCATTCATTCAAAGGTGAAGCCCTGGCCTGGTGGAGTTCATTAATTCAGGCTACTGGGAATATTCAGCTATATAACATGTCATGGAATCAATTTGTTGCTCTCATCAAGGAGAACTACTGCCCTCAGCATGAGGTTGAAAAGATAGAGTCTGATTTTCTATCTCTGGTTATGAAGAACCTGGATTGCCAGGCTTATCTCACAAGCTTTAATACCATGTCAAGGTTAGTTCCTTACCTTGTGACACCTGAACCGAAAAGGATAGCCCGTTTCATTGGGGGCTTGGCCCCAGAAATAAAAGCAAGTGTCAAGGCCTCTCAGCCCGCTACATTCAGGTCAGTAGCTGACATATCTCTATCCCTCACACTGGACGCAGTTAGAAAGAGATCGCTGAGAAATGCGGATGCTGAGAAAAGGAAACGCGACGATGACGGTTCACGACGCTCCGATAAGAAGCACAAGGGAAACAACGACCACAAGAAAGGGTCGGGATCCAAGAAAGGTGATCAACAGACGTGTGATAAACCCAAATGTAAGGTTTGCAAGAAGCACCATTTTGGGAGGTGCAGGTATGAGTCGAAATCCCAGTCCCAGCCAAAAGCGTGTGGGATTTGCAAGTCATTAGACCACAAGGCATTGGATTGCAAGAAAATCAAGGATGCTACGTGCTATAACTGTAATGAAAAGGGGCATCTTAGGACCAACTGCCCAAAGCTTGCAAAAAAGGTTGAGGAGGGAAAGAAGACCAATGCTAGGGTCTTCCGCATGGATGCAAAGGAAGCTATTCAGGACGACAATGTAATAACAGGTACCTTCCTCGTAAATGATATCTATGCAAGGATACTTTTTGATTCTAGAGCAGATAAATCCTTTGTAGATAATAAGTTCTGTGAATTATTGAAATTACCTGTTAAAGCCTTAGGTGTGAAATATGAAGTGGAATTAGCTGATAGAACCATAGAAACCGCTTCGACTGTATTAGATGGATGTGTCATATCCATTAGGAACCACTCTTTTCCTTTGTCCTTATTACCTTTTAAGCTAGCTGGCTTTGATATAGTGATAGGCATGGATTGGTTATCACATAACCAAGCCCAGATAGTTTGCAGTAAAAAGCAAGTGGTGATCAAGACTCCGTCTGGTAAGTCGCTTACTATTCAAGGAGACACCCAGTACAGGTTACCTGAGCAGGTGTCTATGCTCAAAGCATCTAAATGCTTAGAGAAGGGTTGTGTCATTTATATGGTACAAGTGACTGTTGATGAACAGAAACCCAAGATTGAAGATATTCCTGCCATTTCTGACTACCCTGAAGTTTTCCCAGAAGAACTACCTGGTTTTCCACCAGATAGACAAGTAGAATTCAGGATCGACATCATCCCCGGAGCTGCACCTGTTGCAAGAGCGCCTTATAGATTAGCACTAATAGAGATGAAGGAATTGAGGATGCAGCTAGAAGATTTGTTAGCCAAAGGTTTTATTAGACCTAGCTCGTCTCCATGGGGAGCACCAATCTTGTTCGTTAAGAAGAAAGATGGCTCGATGCGTTTATGCATCAATTACCGTGAGCTTAATAAGGTCACTATCAAGAATAGGTATCCTTTGCCCAGGATCGACGATCTGTTCGATCAGCTTCAAGGAGCAAGCTATTTTTCCAAGATTGATCTAAGGTCAGGCTACCATCAATTGAAGGTCAAGGATGAAGATGTGCACAAGACCGCATTTAGGACTCGTTATGGTCATTACGAGTTCTTAGCGATGCCTTTTGGGCTCACTAATGCACCTGCCGCATTCATGGATCTCATGAATCGCGTCTGCAAGCCTTATCTAGACAAATTTGTCATCGTCTTCATCGACGACATTCTCATCTACTCAAAGAGCCAAGCTGACCACGAGAAGCATCTCCGTTGCATTCTGAAACTGCTTCATCAAGAAAAGCTCTATGCCAAATTTTCTAAGTGTGAGTTCTGGCTTCGAGAAGTCCAATTTCTTGGACATGTTATGAGTGAGCGTGGTATCCAAGTAGATCCCGCTAAGGTTGAAGCTGTCATGAACTGGCAAGAGCCGAAAACGCCTACGGAGATTCGTAGTTTCTTAGGATTGGCAGGATACTACATACGCTTTATCGAGAACTTCTCAAGAATTGCAGCACCCCTAACTCTTCTTACTCGCAAGAATAGCAAGTTCGATTGGGGGCCCAAGCAGCAAGAATCCTTCGATATTTTGAAGCAGAAGTTGAGTAACGCTCCAGTGCTGACATTGCCTGATAGAATTGATGAGTTTGTAGTTTATTGTGATGCATCACACACGGGGATGGGTTGTGTGTTAATGCAGAAAGGCAAGGTCATTGCCTACGCTTCACGCCAATTGAAAGTGCATGAGAAGAACTACACCACCCACGATTTGGAACTGGGTGCCGTTGTATTTGCACTAAAACTATGGAGGCACTACTTGTATGGAACCAAGTGTGTGATCTATTCTGGTCACAAAAGCCTTCAGCATCTATTCAATCAAAAGGATTTAAACATGAGGCAGCGACGTTGGGTGGAAACTTTGAATGATTATGATTGTGAGATAAGATACCATCCAGGAAAGGCTAATATAGTCGCAGATGCCTGGAGCAGAAAAGAGAGAGTGAAGCCAATAAGAATCAATGCCAAGAGCATTGAGATCAAGAACAGTTTGAATGAAAGGTTGTTAGCTGCACAGAAGGAAGCTGTGTTGGAAGCTAACTATCCTAATGAAAAGCTAGGAGTAACTGAAGAACAGTTATCCTATGGCAAGGACGGAATCCTGAGGTTAAATGGAAGAATATGGGTTCATGTTTATGGAGGACTTCAGGACGTCATCCTTCAGGAAGCCCACAGTTCCAAATATTCCGTTCATCCTGGAGCTGACAATATGTACCAGGATTTAAAGGCAAACTATTGGTGGATAGGCTTAAAGAAGTCTATAGCTGCTTATGTAGCTAAATGCTTGACGTGTGCTCAAGTCAAGGCCGAACATCAGAAGCCGTCAGGTTTGCTGCAACAACCTGAAATTCCCACTTGGAAATGGGAAATGGTGACGATGGATTTCATCACCAAGCTGCCAAAGACAAGGAAGGGAAATGATACTATTTGGGTCATAGTTAATAGACTGACTAAGTCAGCACATTTCCTACCCATCAAGGAAACTTACAGCTCTGACATGTTAGCCCAATTGTATGTTGATAAAATCGTATCTCTGCATGGAGTACCGGTGGCTATTATCTCAGACAGAGATACCAGATATACGTCATACTTTTGGAAAAGTTTCCAACAGTCTTTGGGCACGCGCTTAAACTTCAGTACGGCTTACCATCCTCAGACGGATGGGCAGAGTGAGCGTACTATTCAAACCTTGGAAGACATGCTGCGGGCATGTGTGATTGATCTAGGTGGTAGTTGGGATAAGCACCTACCTTTGGTCGAGTTCTCCTACAATAATAGCTATCATACCAGCATTCAGGCTGCGCCTTTTGAGGCACTATATGGTAGGAAGTGCAGAACACCCATCTGTTGGGCAGAAGTATGAGACACTCAATTATCAGGTCCTGATATAGTCTTTGAGACGACAGACAAGATTGTCCAGATTCGTGACCGCCTGAAAGCTGCCAGGGATAGGCAGAAAAGCTATGCTGATAAAAGGCGAAAATCTCTCAAGTTCGAGGTTGGTGATAAAGTTTTGCTTAAGGTATCGCCCTGGAAAGGGGTAATGCGATTTGGCAAGAAAGGTAAGTTAAGCCCGAGATATATAGGACCATTCGAGATCATCAAATGTGTAGGGTCAGTGGCTTATAAGTTAAACTTACCGGAAGAGCTCAGTGGTATTCATAATGTATTCCACATCTGCAATCTGAAGAAATGTCTAGCTGACGAAGCGCTAGTCATACCTCACACAGATGTGCACATAGATGAGAGCTTGAAATTTGTGGAAAAACCTGTGTCGATTGAGGACCGACAGGTAAAGAGGCTTCGAAGGAAGCTTGTGCCTATTGTCAAGGTGAAATGGGATGCCCGTAGAGGTCCCGAATATACGTGGGAGTTAGAGTCCGCAAAAAGAAAAGTACCCTCATTTATTTCCGTAAATCTCGAGGTCGAGATTTCTTTTAAGGGGGTGAGGATGTAACACCTCGTAAAATCGTACCCAATAAAATAAAGACACGTGTCATGTGGGACAAACGTGTCAGGAACCCGGATCAAATAAAGATGTATGGTAGGATTTAAAAAGGGCATCATGTTATTAAAATACCTCTGAACGACCCAAGGGCGACATGTTATTAAAATACCTCTGAGCGACCCAAGTCATAAATCCCAAGACCTTAAAATCGCTATGATAAACATCTAATGTTAACCGGTTGTTCCTGAATAAATAAATTCCATCCTCATATGGAAAATGGGTTCCTTTTCAATGTTACTACAAATAAGAACTTAGATTCTTGATTTAAAAGAATTAATCTTGAGGTAATGCTTGATCAAACAAGAATTCTTGAGATTTCCGTCAAATTAACCTTCCACAAAGTGCCAAAACATGTAAGAGCATGCTAAGCATGCAAGGCCTGAGTCATTGGTCCCACAACTGAAAGGAAATGCAGGAGATTCGGACTTGTAGAGTTACATGGTCAATGCTTGGATGTTTGCAAAATTTTTGGCTTCTGGCCATCGGTTATGGACCGTATGGCTTTAAGCTTACGGTCCGTAAAGAACATGTCTGGGCGATTTCAGCAAGGGTCGGTTACGGACCGCAACCGTTCAAACATACGGTCCGTAAGAGGAGCATACGGACCGCAAGAGCTTAGGCTTACGGTCCGTAAGCCTGTCGCTGGCAGCAGAAAATGGACAGCTACCTGTTCAGCCTGTTGCACCGCCTTAGTATTGTGGTCTTCGAAATTAGGGGCTTGCTAGGCAGTATATAGCCACATAGGGGCACTTGGGATCATCTTGCAACCTTAGTAGACTAATTTTGCATCATCTTGTGACATCTTGGTCACTATATAAAGGAGTGAATATGGCAACATTTGATGATTCATTTTTGCAACTCACTTGGAGCATCTTGGGAGCTTCTCTGGGCAGCAACCACCTTCTCCTAGGATCCCTAAGCATAATTAAGACTCTTGTAAGTGTCCTTAATCCCTTATTAGTTCAGTTTAGCTTAGTATTTAGCTAAAAGTCAAACCGTCGTAATTAAGGTTTGACTTCGAGATTAAACAATAATTACTCAGTCTAATCTCGAATTAAAAATACCTATAAGTAGGTAATTATGTGGGTAACAAACCCTTAAAAGGGTATTTCCAGATTCCCACTCTAACTATGTTAATTGTCGAGTCAAAGCTTACTTTAAAAAGTCAACAAAATGCTTATTTTGAAATTAACGCATAATTAGCAATGTAGGATACATGCAACCTGTTTGATCATTAATATAACTTGGTAATTAATGTAAGAACATGTCCCAACATGTTCAACTCGACAATTTTCAGTTTAGGCTCGGCTTGGAGCCGAAAGTCGCATAGTTTGACTTATGCTTTGACTTTCAGTTCTGACCCGTTTAAGCCAAGTTTAGGATTGCCTTAGAGCTTCTTTTGGACCTATTTGCATGTTAGTATAACCCTCTGTGATTATACAATTTGGTTCATTAGATATCCTATTCGTATGCATGTTTCCGTTAAATGCTTATATGTTGACCATTATGCCCAAATGACCTTAAAATATGATTTTAAAAAAAATATAAAAGGGTGGACACCTTAGCTACTGACTTATAAGCTTGCACCTAAAATTTGAGATCAGTTGGAGGTGTAGATTAAGAGTTATGCTCATTAGCGTAATTAGAAGCTTCTTTAGTAATTAAATGGCGTAAATTGCATATAGCCTATCTAAACCCAAATTTTTATACGAAACTTTATACCTACTATTATAAAATAATATTTTGGGATTTTTAAAGATTTTTATTTAATTTTTGGCTGAGCAGAACTTAGTGTTCTAAGCTTTATTCGGCCAATGCCGGTTTTGCCCTTTTGAGCTATAAAATGAGTTTTATAAATCCTATTGACCCCAAACCTTTTTCTACTGATCTAATGTATTAAATAAAGTATTTTGAGCCTTCTGAAATTTAAAAAATATCAGCTTTCTATAGAAAACCCGGAAATGGCTCCAAATCGCCTTTTTAAGCGTTTTTAGCACATAAGTATGTACTAGAACCTTTTTAAGCATATGGAGTTGAAACTTACTGATGTAGTCAGTAAATTTTTATAAGTAGGCAAATATTTAAAACTCAGAATTTCCCGTTTAGACCTTTTTAAGCCTATGTGAAATTACCAAAATGCCCTTGAGATGCATAGTTTGGTTATAAGTGATAAATTTCACGTATAAGTTATACCCTACTGATGTAACCTAGTAAATTAAGTATTTTACTGATTTAATCAGACCTATAACTCAGATTACTATTTAACCCTTTTACACCCTTTAAAATGACCAAAATGCCCTTACGAGGCATAATTTAGGTTTAAAACCATTTGGGGCATAATGGAAGGTATCTTACTGATATCACAACATGTTTAAGGCATATTAACTTAAGAAACTTGTATAGGATTCATACGGTCACCCGTTACGCACTTTCGCATTCGGATCGGCTTATGTAACTAGTTTACCCATTTTAGCCTAAACGGGTCAAACCATATCATTTCTGTCTCAAAATCCAGAATGTGATTAGGTTACCCATATTAAACAAGTATACAAGCTTGTCGGGTCAAAACCACATTCTAAAACGGTCTCGCCGTATCGTGCGTTTAAAACCGTAATCTTCATGTAAAACTAACCGGTCTAAGCTTAGGCTGAATTAAAAGACCCGTTAGGATTCAATAGGTTATTAAAACCTTCATTCCAGATATAGGAGCCCAGTAAAAGCTACGTGCACTTGTTGTATTTGAATTATACTCTTCTCAGGTAAATACATTTAACTTATTTTCCCTTATACGGGCTTGGGGTACGGTATATAAAATACCGCTTGGTCGGGTAATTGACCTTAATCGGTCGGTGGTTAAGTGTTGTCAAAATGACCCGTTTAAAAATGTTGTTTTGTTTGTTTAACGCCTTTGGGGGTTTAATGACCATGTCCCGGATATCCTTGGCATCATTTAAAGAATGGCCACGACCTTAGCACACGGGTGTAGGCGTACACCCGTAGTGCATTCAAATCAATAAAGTATAATCGTCGGTACAAGAGAAGTCTCGCGGCAGAATTATACGAAGTGGTGTGTCTATTAATCTTTAACCCGGTACGACCCGAAAAACTGAACGCCTAACAAACATGTAATTCTTTTACAAGATTATATGCAAATAATGATCCCAAGTTATAAAAAGTTTTGTGCCGCGGGCATTCAAATCAATTTTAAACCTTTTCAAAATGAGTCAGTTAAATTGTATTTACCAGTGTAAACTGGCGTATTTTCCAAAAAGGCTAAGTGCAGGTACTACGCGTAATAGGCTGGCCACTCCTTAGCATCAGTTTAAGTCTCGCAAGCTTAGGATGCATGAAGTCTTTTGAATAAAAGTTTCCTCTTTGATTTGATCCGCCTGTGGATCTATTTCAACTGTTGTGATACTGGATATTACAATTTTATTTGGTTGAAATAAATCTTTCTTTTGCTTCCGCTGTGCATTTATATTTTGTATTGTTTGACTATGACGATATCAACTATGTCACGGAACCCCCACCGGGCCCACCGGCGACACGTGGAAAAATAGGGGTGTGACAGATGATCAGAGGGTGTAATCTCAAGGGATTAACACCTTCATTATTACGATCACGTTGCAAAGTCAATTTGAACTTTAACTTGACCAAAATGGTCAGAACCGAAAGTCAAAGCAAAAGTCAATTTGCTTGACTTTCGACTAATAGCTAGATAATGCAATGAAAAGAACTAGAGGGAACACTTACTAGTGTCAGGAGGGAAGCTTAGAACTTTAGGGAATGAGGCCTTTTAGTTCAAAAATAGCTCCAAGGAAAGTTAGAAAGAAAGTTATGAAGGTGTGCTTTGAACTCAAGAACTCAAGGCTATTTATACTTGATCAAGAGTTCTATAATCAAGCCAAGTGTCCTCTAAGTTGTTATAGAAGGGATTAGTGGCATCCTAGGTGTTAGAAGGAGAAAAAAATGTGGCACAAATCACAGGAGAGGTGGTAAGATATGCAACTGAAACTGCTAGTTGCCATTACACTACTAGCGATACCCTTGCGGACCACAAGAGTATAGCCATACGGTTCGTAAGGACTTGCAGGCGCACAAAATGTTTGAACCCCTTGCGGTCCGTAAGGGATCTCCAAAACCTGAATTTTGGCAGTTTTACACCTTTGATCCCTCAACTTTATTCCAAATCCCATTTTCATAGATTTATCTCTCTCCTCTAACAAATTTGGAATATCTTGAGAGTTTTCGGACACGTGTTGCCTTATGATTCGATAAAATATTCGGATGTTACAGTAGTGATCAAGTATAATATTCGTAATTAGTAGAGTTTAGTGAATTCGATACTCGGACTTACTTAAGCTTTACTACATTGACCGATACACTTGCCGGTTGTGTGGTCTAGGTTTTCAGAAAGTCTAGTTTATAAATTTAAAACTTAGAGTGTCTAGTTTAGGGTTAAAATTAGTTAGTTTAATTCAGAGCACATCAGTGAGAGGTAAGAGGGTTTGAGAAACAGATATGGTTCAACAAATATTGGTAGAGATTTAGGGTTTGTAAAAGGGTACAGAGTTAATTTTAGGCGTGGCTTTTTATGTTGAGACAATATTTAGGTGGCTGAGATTAGGGTTCGTGATTATATACGATTGAAGAAGAAGGAAAGTCATTTCACAAAGCGGGTCAGAAAATGAGCGAGATTGAACCTTCTTCATAGCCAAACGATGCAATCGGTGCTTCAAATCGAACAACTTTGATGTTGTGAGCACATAGATGCCTCAATTCTCATCGAGCGATGCAGAGATTTAGATGGCAAAGGAGAAACATTTGATGGGAGCAGCGGAATGGAGATACATGAGAGAGAGACGAGAATTAGGATTTGCGAATGGTGAAAAGGAAAGGGGGAAATAAAAGGCATGGGGAAATTGTCGCTAAAAAATTAATTCTCTACTCCAGAGCAATGTCACATCGTCAAAATAATGGTGTAAATAAATGATATGTGGCAAATATGTTTTGCTTAGTATAGGAGATAGATTCAATAACACAAGGGGTATGTTTGGCAAAAGTAGCTGTTGGTTGGTGGATGGAAGCTGGTAGCTGGTGGCTGGGAGCTGTTAGCTGCTAGCTAGTAGTTGTAGCTTTTTAGATATATTTGGTGTTTGGCAGAGTAGGTGGAGCTTTTAATAAAATGTATAAAATGACCAAAATGGACATAACTAAAAATATAAAAAGTTTGTTCATTAAAAAGTTCATTATCTTTAGAGGTTAAAAAAATCATTTTTTCTCTATAAACTTGTAGCTTCTTCTAAACGCTAGAGGTAGAAGCGTTCAACCAAAAGCTTCAAACTCCTAACCTAAAAGTTTCAAGCTCCTTCAACCAAACAAGACTTTTTATTGAATATGAGCTTTTTCTTAAAAACTTAAGCTAGAAACTTTTAAAAGCTCCATGTCAAACATACCCAAGATATTAATTTGCCCATGACATTATAATCTAGTGACATATTGGGTGTGAGATAAGACTTAAGAACTATTAGATATTAGGTTCGATTCTAACAAAGGAGGTTTTCTTCCCATATTTATTGTGTTTCCTTGCCTGGTGAGGATGAATATGATCGGACGGTTCCGCTAATGGCACGATGTGATCCAAATTTGCCGTTAAAAAAACAAGATATTAATTAATTAATTAATTAAGAAGAAATAATTTTAAAGGTAAGATGTAATAATAAATAAAATATGTTGAGATCACACGCTATCAACGGGACATTTTCTCAAACTGCCGTCCCACCACGAACTCTCTTTCCTTCACCTCAAAGCTACAAATCCAGATCTGAGGCCACTATCAGGTATCAAATCCTAAATTATCATTCCATCTCATCACCACACTCTATAATCTCACTTCTCATTCCAGATCTCACACTCACAAACAAAAATCATTCATTCAACAACAATCCGCTTCAGTTGCTCGCATTTTCTCCCATCAGGTTCGGTTATTTGGATCTCAAGCTATTAGTTTCGATGTTACTTGATTGTTCACTCTGTTTTTTGTTTGATTTGTGATGTGTTTTTTGCATACGGTTGGTTAATTTTCAAGTAGATGATGTTTACGTAGATCTAGGGTTTTGTAACTTAAGATCTGTTTATATGTGAATTTTGTAGATCTGTTTAGCACATTCATATTGCGTGTACGTTACTGTGTTGATCGTTAGAAAATTACGATAAATACAACAAATCGGAGGGAAATTCCGTACACGATAAGGCATTTAATGTAAGATATTTTATTCGGTTTTATTTTGTGGTTTACTTGAACTTTTGGTTGGTGAATTGTATAATAAGATGATGCTTTGATCAGGCAAAACCTAAAAGTTGACGCAGGACTGATGTCATTTTGCTTGAAATGGGAGGGAGGTTACTGATGCGTGTTTATAGCTGGTTTTTGATCATTTTAAACACAATACAGTACATGATTTGGTCTTGTTTGTTGTCTTGAGGTGGTATGATTCTGAAGTTTAATAGTTTTTTTTTGTTATAACTTTAGTTCAATATAAGCAGTAATATATTCATATTGTGGTGGCTATTTTTGTGGTCTCTCTCCTAATAAGTAATAAATAATGATATCAAAAGAATATTGTTTTAGATATTTAATATAGTAGCTGGTTTTTGATCATTTTATACAAAATAGTACATGATGGGGTCTTGTTTATCGTCTTATAGTGTTATGATTCTGAAGCTTAAGTTTATTGATATAAGTTTGGTTGAACATAAGGTGGAATTATAGTTTTATATTGAGTTCTTTACTGCTACTTTGTGCTTTGTGGTTTAATCGTTTATATGCTACATGTTCTATGATATTATCTAAATGCCCAGTTGTACACGCTGTAGATTTTATGATATCCTTTTACACATTACTGCATTGTAAACAATTTAATAACATCAGATACTTATGATTCTTGTTTTTTTTAACTTTACACAGATTCATTTGTTAGCTGTGAAATATGTGGAGAATCAAGCAGTTCATGCCTAAGGAGAAATCCGGGCTTGAAGGTCGTATGCTCGACATCGGGAATCTGAAAATCCATGTTCGCCATGTCATAGCTGAGGGTGGTTTCTCTTGTGTTTACTTGGCTCAAGATGCTCTAAATGGTTCAAAGCAGTACGCACTGAAGCACATGATTTGTAACGATGAAGAATCTCTAGAACTAGTGAGGAAAGAAATATCTGTGATGAAGTCACTTCAAGGACACCCGAATGTTGTTATGCTATGCGCCCATTCTATCTTAGATATGGGGCGGACAAAGGAAGCACTCCTTGTAATGGAATACTGCGATAAATCGCTGGTTAGTGTGCTGGAGAACAGAGGTGCTGGCTTCTTTGAGGAAAAACAGATACTTATAATGTTCAGGGATATCTGTAATGCAGTTTTTGCTATGCACTGTCAGTCACCACCCATTGCTCACCGGTAAATTACTAAATTTATGCTAATTTGTGCCTGTATAGTTGCAGATAAAACCTGACAACCTGTCTCTTTAAATACCTTTTTCTTGTTGAAGAATGTTACTAGTCTTAATAATAATTTTGAATTGCAACTGTAGCGACTTGAAGGCAGAGAATCTTTTACTTGGACCTGATGGGTTATGGAAGTTATGTGATTTTGGTAGTACTTCAACGAATCATAAACGTTTTGAGAGGCCAGAAGAAATGGGCATTGAAGAAGACAATATAAGGAAGCACACAACACCTGCTTATAGATCCCCTGAGGTTTAATATAGGACTCTTTTTTCTCACATGACAAATAATAGTCAAATCCTTTTTTTATCAATTTCTAATTTTGTCCTTGATCCAGATGTGGGACTTGCTCCTTAGAGAAGTTATAAGCGAGAAAGTTGATATATGGGTAAGTTTAGCGGACTTCATGTGTTTGTGTGATAGATCGTTGATCTAGCTTATGCCTATGCAGTTAATATCGGTGATATATCGGTTATCGGTCCCCATGTGAAATATTGGTGTCAAATATCGGTAAGAATATCAGTACCGATATTATCAGCGATATTGACCAATATTTCACCGATATTTGACTGATATATCACCGATTTCCTTGATATCAATACTTTTCTTCTTATCTCTACCATTTGTCTTTCTTCTGATTGCTGCTATGAGTGTTTTAAGTCTTAAGTGTTAATTGTTAGTGTTAAATGTTATGTTTTAAGTCTTAATCAGTTCCTACTTGCTACAATTGTTCGTGTTTTGCAAGTTGCAAAAGGTTAGTTTGTTAATGGTAGGAAAGTATACTGAATTTTTAGTGTTAAATTGCTATATATAAAAAAATTATGTATGATATTAAATTTCCAATATCCCACCGCGATAACCTATATCTGAAATATTGGTTCTTGACCGATATCCGATTTTAACCATCAACTGTTTAGGATCTAGCTAGAGGTGGCAAAACGGTCAGGGTGGTAACATGCTAAAATGTGTTCGGGTTGAATCGGGCTGGTTTGACTCAAAAACGTACTGATGATGAACTTTTATTTCATGTAGGCTCTAGGGTGTCTTCTATTTCGCATCTGCTATTTCAAGTCTGCATTTGATGGTGAATCGAAGCTACAAGTTTTGAACGGAAACTATCGAATTCCAGAATCGCCAAAGTATAGCTCATCGATGACGGATTTGATTAGGGACATGCTGCAATCTTCACCGGATTCCAGACCAGACATCACGCAGGCAAGAGCTTTGCTTGATTGGACATTCATCTCCATGAATTTAGGTTAGTTATAGATTATATATGTTCATGGAACATAGCAGCAATGTTTATGTCCATGTTCACTCATGCCACTTTGTTTTATTATTGCAGGTGTGGTTTCGAGTTAATGGTCTGTTACCTGATGCGTTACAGAAGTCGTTACCAGATAGGCCACCTGAAATGCTTCAAACCGACATTACTGAAGGTGAGACACCATAGTTTTGTTCATCTCTTTAGGTAGCGTTCGTTTCATGGAATGGAATTAGAAAGTTTTTCTTTGTAAAATTGATCTTGGTTGGGGGAGGGAGGAATTTGAAATCCCATGAATTTCTTTAATCTATGAAATTTGTGACTATTTCAACATTCCATTCCATTCCTTCATTAGAGTGAAGGATTTCTAAGGAATGTTGAAATAGTCACAAATTTCATTGATTAGAGAAATTCATGGGATTTCAAATTCCTCCCTTCCCCAACCAAGATCAATTTTACAAAGAAAAACTTCCTAATTCCATTCCATTCCATTCCATGAAACGAACGCTACCTTAGTCTTTTCTTGATATTGTTCTGACTTCTGACAATAATACAGTGTGCACTTACTGACATGAACACTTAATTTGCTCATATCAGAAACTCTGGTTTATTGTAGTTATAGACTTATAGAGTAGTTTTATCTCATTTTTCAAAGAGTTTTCTTGACTTTTACTTGTTTGAGGTATATTTGACCCATTCATTAATACCGAACGTTCATGAACTGTTTGTGAACTTGTTCGGTGGGAAGCTCGTTTACTTGATAAACGAACGAACATGAACACATTTTTTTTTTGTTCATTTAATTAAAAATTTAAAAGAACGAACATGAACACACGTTTTGTTCGTTCATTTATGTCCATGAACGTTCGTTTATTCATTTGTTTACGTTCGTTTGTTTACGTTTTTTCATTTATGTTCATTTCAGTTTAAATACGTAAGTAGTTATATACTTATATATATATATATATATATATATATATATATATATATATATATATATATATATATATATTATAAACATATAAGGAACTTTCTTACTACTTACTACTAGTTTTAAAAATGGGTTTTTAATGGAATTTATGAATTTATCATAATTAATCACTAATTTGTATAAAAAGATACTTTATGTTCGTTTTTGTTTAGTAAGTTATGTTCATTTATGTCTTCAATCATGTTCATTTGTGTTGTTTATTGTTTGTTAATTATGTTCGTTTAAGTTGTTTGTTTATGTTTGTTTACGTTTGTGAACTGTTCGTTTAGGTTTTAAACGAACGAACACGAACACAAACATGCCCATTTTCTTAATAAACGAACATGAACGAAAAAACATGTTCGATCATATGTTGGTGTTCGTTCGGTTCATTTACGGGCCTAGTTAATATTACCACCTGATCCCAAGAATTGGATATTATATATTTGGGCATGTTCGAATGTAGGATTTTATATCTTCAATTTAATATATTTGGTGCTGGTGTCTTAACAGGTCTTCAAAAGTCTGCAAATAAATCTAGTCCGATGCCTCGTAGAAGTCCACCACCTCCTCCAACCGCTGCTGAGTCGGCACGAACTGCACCTCAAACAAGTGGCGGGTCCATAGGCGCTTTCTGGGCAACTCAGCATGCTAAGGAATCTGCAGTTGTTGCCGAAGATTTTAGCAAACCTACATTCGATGAAGAGCCAAGTGTCCCTGAAAGGAGGTTTTCTATACACAGAACTAGTCCTCCTAAAACTGAAACTAGTCATTCCCGCCCCTCGCAAAAATCCGTCCAGGGCAAATCAGGCCCTTCAAAGGACTTT
Organism: Helianthus annuus; assembly: GCF_002127325.2. Lineage (NCBI taxonomy): Eukaryota > Viridiplantae > Streptophyta > Magnoliopsida > Asterales > Asteraceae > Helianthus > Helianthus annuus. The sequence continues at coordinate 139,684,796 of NC_035449.2, forward strand.
GAAATGAACTTTTCAAGTGACGATTTCAATGCTTTTACAACTGAGTTTGACGTTAAGAAAGTCAGCCCTAGAGGGAGTATTGGGAAGGAAGAGCAGTTAGAGGCTGAGGTGGAAAGATTGAGGGAACAACTGAAGCAGGTTAATATGGAGAAAGGTGAATTAAGTTCCAAATATGAAAAGTTATCTGCTATTTGTCGATCACAGAGACAAGAGCTTCATGATCTCAAGCAAACTCTGGCGTCTACAACTCCGTCACCTAATAAAACTGCCTCCAAAACACAGACGTCTCCTGTCATTCAAAGCCAGTCTCCGTCTCAACAGGTAAAATTCTCAAAATCTCATTGGCTCATGTAATGTTTGTTTCTTCACATGCACAAATTCGTAAGCCTGACAAAATGGGTGGGTCGGGTTAGCTAACAGTATGGCTGTTAGTTTGTTAAGGAAATATATGTGTTCATCAGTTGATGAACACTTATCGAACGATATCTTCTGTCTGTGTTTGTTCGTTAAGGAAATAAACGTGTTCGTGTTTGTTTGTGTCCGTTTTGTTAATTTTAGGTAGCGAACACAAACCAACGTACATGAACACAAACAAACACAAACTGATGTTCTTGAACACAAATGAAAACAAACAATCACAAACAAGGGTGAACATAATATACATTACACTAAAACTTATTAAATATTTAATTTGTTGAAGTTTTAAAGTATTTAGATAAAATATAAAAGTTAAAAACACTAATGAACTACCGAACATAAATGAACACGTTCACGAACGTAACTGAACGAACGTGGCCTCTGTTCATGTTCGTTTGTTTAACTAAATGAACGAATTTTCTTGTTCCTGTCTGTTTATTTAACTAAACGAACGAACACAAACGAACATCCCGCCAAACAGTTTACGAACTGTTCAGTTCGTTTGCAGCCCTAGCTAACAGGTCAAAATATTATGGTAATGTATTTTTCTATAATCATATTTAACAAATTAATATCCATAAAATTCAAATGATAAAAGATAAATTGTTTTGGGTCAATCTGCTCTGACTGCTTTGACCGGCCATATTCCGGCTTTAAGTTCAATCTGTATATGTTTTTAATTGATGTTTGTCTAAGGTGCATCAGAAAGACGAAACAGTTTGGGAGCTGCAGAAGGGACTGTTTGAAAATACCCCTCCAAAGTCTGAACAAAACTCATGGCAGGCGTTTCCCGAGCCTCCACCTGTAACAACCACCAACTCTAAATCTGTTAGAACCAGAAACGGCCACCAGAACAACAAACCACCTGTTGAAGCGGCGGCACCAGCCACCAGTTGGGGTTTTGAAGCAGAAAGCTTTACAGCAGTACCTACTCCGGGTCCTCAGGTAAAGACGCATGTGAATCATTCTTCTCAGCGTTTTGGTGACACCAAAAACAAAGAAAGTAAGGCGAGTGCTCAACCTGCGGGATGGGCAGGTTTTTAAGGAGATGTTATACGAATTCTGTGTCGGAAAAGAGATTTATGGCCTTGTTTGTCTGATGTGTGTTCTTGTATACAGATTTCAACTTGTGACTCCATGTTATCAAATGACTTGTCAGCTTTTATTTTTGTGTGGTTGTTTTGAAAATCTAATATATACCCTTTATGAAGAATGTCAAGCTTTTGAAATGTTGTATTATGGTGAATGATTTGTGGGTGTTGTAATTGATTAAACCGACTGGACTTTTGAAGCTGAAGTTAGTTGATCGTTTCAGTCGGTTTAATGTTCGAACTACAGTTCGGTATGTTTATTTGTAGATCTGAACTAAAGTTCATTCGACTATTTTCACGAGTTCTCTATGTAGATACTGGAAAAAAGCTAACCCCTGGTACGCGTATTCATTCGGGTATGAAATTAGTGTTAGAAGTTTCTTTGGGATTTGGACGAATATGAGATTAGCTTAACATATATTATATATAATAATCTTACATAATATAATAGATGGTATATTGAAGTTGTTAAAAAGGTGAAATCAATAGTATTTGGTATTTCAGATTAGGTTTTTAGGTGAGTTTAAGATTAGGTTTCGGGTCATGGGTATTTGATCAGATAATGGTACATGTTGGTATACCCAATGACGAGTACCGAGTCTTGGCGAGCATTATCGAAAGGCCTAGCGTGATTTCAAAAAGCCTAGCTGAAAACGGTGATTTGATTTCAAAGGGGGCATACAACCTTTCGATGACCACTCCTCCATCTCATCAAGATAACCCTTTGAAACAGAGCATAAAAAGTTATCCCCGTCAAATAAAAAGCAAGAAATTTTTAATCGTGACTTTTGTCTAGAAAACTGTGTTTTACATTTGTAATCATGTTACAAAATAAAGAAAAAGCTAAATAATATTTTATCTATAATTTTACTATATTTCTAATTAATCAAGAGTTCAAGAGTGTCAAATATATTGTTATTTATTTATAAGCAAAGAAAATTTTTAACTCACCTTTCTCTCTATTTATATTTTCTTTGTTATATTTGTACTATTATTGTTTGGGTTTTACAAGTATTTCATATTAGAGTTCGGTTACTATTATTGTTTGTTTCATATTAGAGTTCGGACAAACATGTGTCACTATAGTGGCATGTCCCAATGGCATCCTTTGGGTCCGTTCTTTTTCATAGATTCACATGATACTAAGAATCCATATAGTGGTATGTAAGATCTCCTCATATAGAGAGATAAGGTCACATGTAGGTTGACTTTGAAAGGTTGTGTTTGGGTCCGACCTCTGGCGGGTCTTTGAAAAGGTGTAAAGATTGATGGGACCATGGGTGAGTGGGATGTGACTAATGTGAACTTTAGAGTTTTTGCTTTGAGAAAGTAACATAGGTTGGCCGTGTAGTTAAAGGGTGGTATCGGGTGAAATGAGCAATTGCTGAACTACACGGGCTTTCACACGAGTTTATAGGTATTGCAACCTCTTATTCTAAGGCTCCTTCCTCATGGTAGGACCATTGGACTTGTGTTCCCCTCATCCTATCTTCTCGTTCATGCTAAAAATACTGGACAAACCATATGTTTTTTTTACGAGCCAATTTGAGTGTTATGCCACCACATATTCAAGCCACGAAAACGCCTGTGGGAGTTCCAATATGCGTCACACCTAGAGGATGATGATATTGCATGTTTTTAGAAGTTTGGCAACTAAGTACTAGTCAAACCAATAACATAACACGTTGCAACATACACATGTTATAGTGATATTATAAGTTTGCCTAAGTTTGTTGGTCACTATAAACGTGTGGTAAGAGAAAATTGTTAGGTTTGTCATAAAAATGGGGTTTCTAGTGACCAAGCTCCCGTGTAAAGACAAATATGAGTTGAAAAAGATAGGAAGTTGAGCATGGAAAGAGTATTGAATACAATGTTAATAAATCAACCTGCGTTTGTTTCAGCTTTCATGCGTGATATATATCATTTGGATAATTCAATGCTCTACATTGGATTCTTTCATGGTATTTTTTAGAACGACAAAACTTTCAATAAATAAAACTAAGTTACAAAAAAGGAAAATTACATGACGAGCACGTGATATTGAAGTCGCACTACCCAACTAACATTACATATCCTATTCCTATTACCATAATACAAAAATGAATAGGAAGTTATCGAATAAACATTTCGATCAGCCTTCTTGTGCAAAAAGCCAAAAACAACTACGTTTTGACTTTTCCAAAGCGTCAACCAAGTTGTTAGAACCACTCCATGAATAAGTTTGTGTTTCTTATTCTTATTCTTATTCTTAATCAGCAGATATTCCAACTATAACATAATTCACTTCGGACGATAATCCAAAGATAAAAGGAACATCAAGCCATTTACAAATAGTTTTTCACATTCTAAGCGCCACATCATATACTCCAAAGACAACCGACTTTCCTACCATGAAACTAAAGGGTATAAATACATGGATTATTTCATAGTATGTTAACATCCCCCCTTAAACCTACCTAATAGTTGAGGGAAATTCGTGTCTTTATCGTGCACTAATTCATTCATGATCTTTTGGATCTTCTATATGCTTAATTTCCAAATTCATTTAGACAACTTATATTTTCATATACCAATCATCATTTCCTTATCATAAACACTAACATCTTTTTAAATTCAAACATGAAAAATTGTTTCTCAAAATTTCTTACTTGATTTCAAAAAGATAATTTGCAAATTTAAAAATAAACAAAATTACAAAGATTTTGTGTCATCTCTAGTCTCTACATTGAAAGAGGATGAATGTACTTGAAGCCATCAACACAAAATCACATTTCTTGATTGACCATAACCTAAAGTCAAAACCCCAAAACAAGCCGGAACTCAAAACATAACAATTAACTAAAAACAACCAATCGCTTTCAAATCCGCCCCTCATACCCCTTTTCTCATCACTCTTTCTAAACTCCAAATTCAAACCCTAATTCGCCTTCGATCTTCGTCTTCAAGCCTCCAATCAATCGATTAACGTCAATTTCATCTCTACACACCCGAATCCACGAAACAATTCGGTCCGTATCAGATTCATTCGCGTTTTTACCAACCTTTTCGCGAAATTTAGGGTTTTTGTGCGCTTAATTCTTGTCGAATTTCGATTAATCAATCGGTTAGTTTGCAAGCTGGCTATGGACTACGAACCTTATGATAGCAGCGGTGAGGTTTTATCTTTCTACCGATTGATAATATTGTTACTCTTTGTTGGTGAATTTGTTCTCGATGAATTTGAGATACAATTCGCTTCCGGCATTGTCTTTTTTTGTTAATTATGTATAAATTAATAATCTTTTTTCAAATTTGACGGTGAAGAAGCTGAATTTCGTTGTTTATTAAGGATTTCTAGCTAAAAATTGTGTCCTTTTGTGTTGTTTAATAAGGGGATGTGAAATTAATGAGAATGTGAAGTTTAGGGTTTGGTTTGTGTACTGTAATTAATGGTATTGACTATAGAGAAAGTGAGATAGTGATGTGTAGAGTGTAGACCAATTGTTGCTTTTTTTTTCTTTTCTTATATTTGGTCATGTCACATGTGAGTTTGTATAGACTGGACCTGATAGGTGTATTGGATTTCTGAGAGTCAATTCAAAATTGGGTAGTTGTTAGTTAGTTAATTCAACTGGCGGCTGTAGTTGATAATGAATCATTGGTCAAGTTGGGCCCTTAGATTTTGAGAAAGCTTCCTTTTTTGGGTTTAAAGATTGTTGCTTGTGTATGTGACTTTACCGTACACGGTTTTATTCTTATGTGGGGATGTATTATGGCGTCGGTTTTTTTTCGGTTGGTTTGTTTTTAGTCGTGCTGTTGAAGTATGGAAGGTCATGGTCTTTTAGATTGTTTTGACATGGTTTGGACTTATGGATCAGGTGAATATATATATATATATATGATTGTTGTTTAGAATGTTGTCAAAGGTCTATCTTTGAAACAAAACACCTTTAACCTCTTTGTACGTAAATGCTTTTATGCAATGCGATCATCAACTCAGCCTTTGTTGTGGCTGGATATAAGGGCTGGTCAGCAAAGTTTGCATTCTGCCGTTTTAAAATAAACACCATGCTGTTCAGATTGGAGTTAGGAGTAGAGGGTTGTTGTTGGGTGAGAAGTAAACCAAATTTAGGAACCGTAAAAAGACTAGTAAGAATAAGACCGTTATCTGTTATATAGATGTGAATACTGTACTACTGTGTTGGGTTTAGGTTCATGCCTTAATGAGCTGGATGGATATATACTATATAGTACTGTATATTATTAGAATCCACGTTGCTTGTTTTATTATTTCAAGTTCACACACATGGCACATGTGAACGGAGGTTCCTTTCTTTTTGGGTGACTGCAAGTACAAGATGACGGTGCAACTGTACTTTCTATATGCCTGTATCACACCCATAAATGGACTGGATGATAAGTTAATGCTAACAGTTTGGATTAATTGCAGGAACCGATGATGATCTTCCGCCGTCCCATCAAAACAGAATTCCAAGAGGTGGACATGTGGCAGGTAACGGAAGATCTGCAGTTATGGGTGCCGTACAATATCCTCCTCGTATGTATGGGGAAACTGATATGGAAGCCCAAATTCATCTCCTTGAACAAGAAGCATATAGTTCTGTCTTACGAGCCTTCAAAGCCCAAGCGGATGCAATTACTTGGGTATGTTTGTCGTTATACATACACGGATCTTATTCTTTTAATCAGGTTTTTGTTTGATCTTCATTAATTAATAATTAATTTATTCAGGAAAAGGAAGGTTTAATAACCGAGCTCCGAAAAGAATTGAGACTGTCAAATGAAGAACACAGGGAGCTTTTGCTCAAAGTAAATTCAGACGATGTTATCCGAAGAATAAGGTCCAATAGTCTTAATAAACAAACACTGTCATCTTATGCAAACAAACTTATTTTTCTGATTTGTGGCAATGTTGGGTGATGATAATAGGGAGTGGAGACAGTCGAGTGGGCTTCAACCTGGGATGGTCAACACGGGTCAAGCGGTCCACGATCCATTACCTAGCCCATCTGTCTCAGGAACCCGTAAGAAGCAGAAGATGAACTCATCAGGTCCTTCTCAATCCTTTGGTGTGCCACCTCAGCATGTACCTCTACCCACTTCTTCATCTGCTAGAAGAGCACCCGTGACCGGGAGTAAGGCGAAAAACAAGAAATCAGTAAGCTCATTTTTTAAATCTATTTTTTTTTAACAAATGGTAATCCAGATGTCACACGTTTGTTATGGCCTGGTCAGATGATGGGTGGAGCGTCTTCCGTAAAAACTCAGCATCCTACATCAAGCTCAACTGGGCGGGCCCAGCTTGGTAACCGTGCGACTTCTGGTGCTCTTGCAATCGTGCCTGCTGAAACATCATCATTTTCACCTTTAATTGGGAGAAAAGTAAGAACCAGGTGGCCTGACGACAACAATTTCTACGAAGCTACAATAACAGATTACAATCCTGTTGAGGTAGTTTGATTTCTTAACATGCATGCATAAGGCATACCGCATGATGTTCTGAAAATACGGTTTTCAGGGTCGGCATGCTCTAGTTTATGATATGTATACCGCAAACGAGACGTGGGAGTGGGTCAATCTTGCAGAGGTAAGTGTAGATAAATCTCTCAGTCTCAGTTCACATTATCGTTTTTTTTTTCATGTTAAAAATATTGTTTGTTGTTGATGCAGATATCTCCAGAAGATATACAATGGGTGGAAGGTGAGGACCCCGGGATTCCACATCGTGGATCGGGTCGACCCGTTGGACGTGATGGTGGTCCAGGTGGAGGAAGAGGTAGAGGGATGACCAAGGGTCAAACAAGAAAAGAGTTTCCACCGTCACAGAACGGCATAGGAAAGAAGGGTGTAGATGAAATTCAATTACTCAACACTGATACTCTAATAAAGGAGGTAAATATATCAACAGTTAGCATCAATTCCGGATGCGTTAAATCTTATTCTTAAGTATAACGATTCATTTGTTGGACATGTGCAGGTGGAGCGGGTATTTGGATCTAGTCATCCGGATCCTCTTGAGATAGAGAAAGCTAGGAAAGTCTTGAAGGTTAGAAAATCAGTTTGGTATCTTTTTTTTTTCTTCAAAAATCAAAAAGTATCGTTATTGATTTTGATATAATGCAGGAACATGAACAAGCACTTGCCGATGCCATTGCAAGGCTAGCAGATATCTCCGATGGTGAAAGTGGTACAAACTCATTTAACTATTATATGGTTTTTACGTTGAAGACATAATGCTTAAATCTATCACCCTTCATTTGAATGCTGTTAGATAAAAAACATGATAAATCATTTACTATGTTTTGATATTATTACATAACACTTGCTTGTGAGGAAATCTTGGATCACAAAATTGAACGGAAACATGCTTTTGTTGACTGGTTTTACAGATGGAGGTCGGCCTATGCGTGGACAACCAATGGATCGAGAATGACCCAAAGATGAAAATAATGAGTAGCTAATACGGACCGTAAATGGCACGGGGAGAAGTCATAGCGACACATAGAGATGTTTATTTTAGGGGTAGAGATTGCACAACTGCAATGAGGGTGTTAAAAGGCGTTGTAAAATATTATGTTTGTTGATTTATACCTCTTAGTTATAATGTGTAGCAGGTATTCTAGTTTTTTTTTTTACAATTTTTTTTCGTAGGGGGGCAGGGGCGCGGGGTTAGTGATGGTTAACTTATCATGTTCATACTTCATATAAATTCATCTGCAATTTTTTATGCACTTCAATTTGAGAATTTGGGGTTTAGATCCTGCAAATTCAGTTTTGGGTGTGAAGACTATGTTTTGAGTATAGGAGATGATTAATGATTATATTATTTATCTTTTCTATTATGTTTTCTTGAATAAGGCTGTCTGGATTAGGGTGTTGCATTAGGCTATCTGATTATGGATGTGGTAAATCCTTAACATAAATTTTCAAAGCAATCTGAAATTTTTATAAACTTTTGTTTAATCATAGGAAATATGCATTCAGTTTCTGCTATATAAAACTAAAAGACTCGCGGTTGCATGAATGTTCATACATAGCGGATACCTATCATAAAGAGTGTGTGACCACCGTCATTAAATGGGTTGGAGACTTCGGTTATCCAAAGAGATCAAATTCCTCTAGGTTAATTTGCCCCACCAATCAAGAGTCTTCACGTCACCCACACATTTGCCTCCACGTTGGTGGAAATTTTCAAGCCCCAAGCACAACACAGGGTACGGGGTGATTTTATGGGCGTGGACTGGCAACAACGTCATGTTTCCACGCTCACATCTTGTGGTCTTAGAGAGGAGGTGTCAGGTTCAAACCTGAGCAAAGGGAGAATTATAGTATTATTGGTGTAAAGATAACATTTGCCGTTAAAAAAAATACACAACTCTAGTTAATATTTTTCACTATTATTAGCCTATAGAACTTTGATGTATGGTTTAGGGATGAGCAAAATGGACCCGGTACCGGTACCGAATTTACCGAACCGGGTATCTTTTTGGTACCGATTCGGGACCGACTTTTAACATTTTCGGTACCGGTTCGGTACCGGTCCGGTACGGTACCGGTATTTACCGGTTTTTACCCTCAAATACCGGTACCGTACCGGTACCGAACCGGTACTGGTACCGAACCGTACCGAACCGGTACCGAACCGTACCGAACCGTACCGAACCGGGTATATTCGGTACCGGTACTGGTACCCACTTTTAAGGATTTTCGGTACCGGTTCTTTCGATACCTGTACCGGTTCGGTACCAGACGGTACCGAGCTCATCCCTAGTATGGTTCTCGGATTATAGAATTAGGTACAAAAAATGTTAAAAAATAAAGAATTTGATAGAGTTGAGTGTGTACTTCTAATTCTCTTTTGTTATCTAATTAATTTATGGAATATAAAAAATAATATACCATCAGCAACATCATAATATGTGGGATGCACCACGTCTTATTTTTGTAGTCATTGCGTCTCACTGAGGCTCCTTCCTCACTATAAGACTATTATGCATTCTTTGTTCTTGCCCGTGTTCATTTAGAGGCGTTTTGTCACCATGGATCAACGTTACCAAAAAAAAAAAAAAAAAAAAAAACTAATCATAATAAATATTTCTATAGTAGCAACTAAATATAGGGTGTTTAAAAATCAATAATTGATTCTTGCAAACATTATAAATTCAAACTAAAATTAAAAATAGATTTGCAATTGACCATATTTGTACTCGCAAGTAAAAAGTCAAAACCCAAAATGAGGGCGGACTCAAAACACAAGAATTAATTAATAACAACCAGTCTCTTTCAAATCCGCGCCTCTTACCCCCTTTTCTCATCACTCTTTCTAAACTCCAATTTCAAACCCTAATTCGCCTTCAATCAATCCACCTAACAACGCCAATTTCATCCCTACACATCCAAATCACCCAAACAATTTGATCCATTCGCGTTTCTTCCAACCTTTTTGCGAAATTTAGGGTTTTTGTGCGCTTAATTCTTGTGGAAATTTGATTCAACGCTTGGTTTGCATTGCAAGCTGGCTATGGACTACGGGCCGTATGATAGCAGCGGTGAGGTCTTAACTCTCTAGCGATTGATTCTTATTATTGTGATTTTGTTTTCGATTAGTGTGTGATACGTTCTGCTTAATAGTTTTACCAGCATTGTTCTTTTTGTTAATTGTGGTTGATATATGATTTAATCTTTTCAAATTCGATGTTGAAGAAACTTGAATTTGTTGCAGTTGTGTGGAATTGACTGTAAAGATTTAAGTTTCGATTGAGTTTTATCTATGCTTTTTTAATTGAATGAATGTAGAAAGAAAGGGAAAGTAAAGCTCAGTGTTACTGGAATTAATGGAATTCTTGGGTGGTTGTTAGTGCATTGAAATAGCAGAAATAACTGAATAGAAGATTAGAGCTAGGAGTAGGACCCTTAGATCTTGAGTTAGCTTCCTTTAAAGTTTTACAGGTTGTTGCTTGTGTACCGGACGGAAACTCGTAGGTGTGTTTTGGTTTGACTTTTTATCTTTGCCCTTTTCCTTCTTCTAAGATGTTAGATTTCTTTTGGTTGCTTTCTCTTTGTTCTACTGTGAGCTCATGTCTTTTAGATTGTTTTGACATATGATCGTTTAGGTATGATCAGGTGAACGCATATTTATGAAGTCTTTAGAATGATGTCACCGGTCAAAGGTCTATCAATGCATAAGACCTTTAGCCTCTTGTCCTCTTTATATGTCACCACCCTTAACACTCCAGCACGTAGAACCTAAACCCTGATTGAATCCCACTTAGATGCGCCAATGCTTTTATGCAATGTGATCAGCAACTCGGTATTTGTTGTGGCTGGAACATAAGCGGTGTTTGGAAAAGTTTGCATCTTGGTATCTAAAAAGATGAACACCATGGTATTCAGATTGGTGGCTTGTAGTAGACAATTACTGGTGGATTAGAAGTCTGTTCAAGAAGCTTACCAATTAGGAACCAGAAAAGAGTATAAGTACATTTCTCTGTCTGATATATGGATGTGAGTACCGATTAGGTGACTATTGATTAGGTTGTGGTGCTTGTCTTTGCAACAGTTAGCTTCACAGTAAACACATATAAAAGCCTTGACCAATATTAACTCTCACCCAATAGCATTGCAACTACACACATGTTACTTGAACTTAGACAGTATTTATGTGTTTGTATGCTTATTATGAGAGAGGGGTCCTTGTTGAGCAGGGTTACTTCTTGAAAAAATGTGCTACCGTGTTGGATTTAGGTTCATGTCTCATTAAGCTGAAAGGGTATATAGTGCTGTATATTATTAGAATCTGTGCTTTCTGTTTATCACGTTTTCACATGCATGAATCCTGCTTCCCAACATAAAGAGGATTCTCACTCTTGTTTGTGGAGATTTATTAGGTACTTTAAAACCTAGGTAGCCATGTATACAATCTAAGAGTAACACGTATCATATATTTTACATATAATTATCATGATAGTCTAGATGTTGAAGAATAGCAAACCCGTATAGATACGGGATGACTCATGAAATGATCACAGACACACACATAAATTGGCTAGATGATGAGTTTATGCTAATAGTATGAATTAATCACAGGAACCGATGATGATCTTCCTCCATCCCATCAAAACCGAATTCCAAGAGGTGGGCATGTGGCAGGTAATGGAAGACCTGCAGTTATGGGTGCTGTACAATATCCTCTTCGGATGTACGGGGAGACTGATATGGAAGCACAAATTCACCTCCTTGAGCAAGAAGCATACAGTTCGGTTTTACGAGCCTTCAAAGCCCAAGCGGATGCAATTACTTGGGTATGTCTTGTCATCATATATGCATGGATCTTATATTTTTTAATCAGATTTTTTTGTTAAATGTTTATCAAATGAATTTGTTCAGGAAAAGGAAGGCTTGATAACCGAGCTCCGTAAAGAATTGAGATTGTCAAATGAAGAACACAGGGAGCTTTTGCTCAAAGTAAATTCAGACGATGTTATCCAAAGAATAAGGTCCAATAGTCTTAATAAACAGTTAAACACACGTTGTCGTATTATGCCAAGGAATTGTCAACTTTTTTTTTCCTGATTTGTGGCGATGTTGGGTGATAATAATAATAATAATAGGGAGTGGAGACGGTCGAGTGGGCTTCAACCTGGGATGGTCAACACGAGTCAAGCGGTTCATGATCCATTACCGAGTCCATCAGTGTCGGGAACCCGTAAGAAGCAGAAGATGAACTCATCAGGTCCTTCTCAATCCTTTGGTGTGCCACCTCAGCATGTACCTCTACCCACTTCTTCATCTGCTAGAAGAGGACCCGTGACAACGACTAAGGGGAAAAACAAGAAATCCGTAAGCCGGTTTCCCCTTTTATATTTTAACTATCATTTCTATATTATGTTCTTTCCAAGGTCATTGTCTTTTTTTTTATATATATATTTGGCATGGTCAGATGATGGGTGGTGCGTCTTCTATAAAACCTCAGCACCCTCCATCAGGCTCAACTGGGCGGGCCCAGCTCGGTAACCGTGTCATTTCCGGTGTACATGCAAACGGGGCTGCTGAAACATCGTCATTCTCCACATTGATCGGGCGAAAAGTGAGAACCAGGTGGCCCGATGACAACAACTTCTATGAAGCTACAATAACAGATTACAATCCTAACGAGGTATTTTGGTTTCTTAGTATGCATGCTTTTTGATGACTTTCTACGGGTCAACCCTGAATGCTGCGCTGATAATCTTTCTATACAATTTTCAGGGCCGGCATGCTCTAGTATATGATATGTATACAACAAATGAGACATGGGAGTGGGTCAATCTTGCGGAGGTGAAAAATAGTTATTCTGTTATTACTAATTATTAATTATTAATTAATTATTAATTAATATAATAAAAGAGGGTATCTCAGGAATAGTACCTAAGACACAACCTCTATTTTTTATTGTTTTTTTGCCACATTTACAACAGTGCTATCCAACCCATTCTCTTCTTTTGTATTCAACCCTTCAACTTTTAGCATTGTCACTTACACCCCCTCAGCTTTCTAAAAACTTTGTAAAATGTCATTTTGACCTCCTCGAGATTTACGTGCTTATTTTTATTTATGTGGGTCAAATATAATACGTTTTCGTGCTTATTTTTATGTACGTTTTTGGTTGGTCGATGTTTTGTTCGGGAACGAGTCAGGTCAAATATAATACGTGTTCACTAGGCGGTATAAAAATGAGTTATTTTACGTTTCAACTCCGCCGCAACGCATGGTACCATTCTTTAACATAAAAAACACTATTTTCTTGCATGCTTATTTTTAAGTATGTTTTGTTATAAATCCAAGTTGGTTTACATTTCGAACATAAATTTTCTCGGTAATGAGTCATGTCAAATATAATACGTTTTCGTGCTTATTTTCATGTGTTTTTTCAGTTGATCTACGTTTTTGACGTAAATTTTGTTCGAAAATGAGCCGGGTCAAATATTTGACGGTATAAGTTCGAGTTACTTTAAGTTTCGACGCTGCCGCAACTCGCGGCGGGTCAAAATGCTAGTTTCACATAATTTTCGTGGGTCTGTATTCACATTCTTGTTTTTCCCATTTTTGAAATATTCGTTTTCTTTAATGGTTCTTCGACTCGGGAAGTTCCCGTCACAGCTATTTTGTTGTTAATGCAGATATCTCCAGAGGATATACAATGGGTGGAAGTGGAGGCTCCTGGGATTCCTCATAAAGGGGGCTATGGTGGATCGGGTCATGGAATGGGCCGGCCCGTTGGACGTGATAGTGGCCCAGGTGGAGGAAGAGGTAGAGGGATGAATAAGGGGCAAACGAGAAAGGATTTTCCACCGTCACAGAATGGCGTAGGAAAGAAGGCTTTAGATGATATTCAGTTACTTAACACCGACACATTAATAAAGGAGGTAAAATATTCAACAGTCGGGATCAATTCCAGATGCTGTTAAATTTTCATCGTCTAGTGAAAGGGTTTATTTATTGATGGACGTGTGCAGGTGGAGAGGGTGTTTGGATCTAGTCATCCGGATCTTCTTGAGATAGAGAAAGCTAGGAAAGTCTTGAAGGTTAGAAAAACAGGTTGGTGCTATCTTTTCGAAAAAGTATCGTTATTGATTTTTGATATAATGCAGGAACATGAACAAGCGCTTGCTGATGCCATTGCAAGACTAGCAGATATTTCGGATGGTGAAAGTGGTACAAATTTCTCAACTTTAATATGGTTTTATTTGTACATTAGTCATAATGCTCATTTTTCAATTTTTTTTTTTTTTTTTTTTTTTTGCATATTATTAGGTGAAAGTTTTACGATAAAAATTACAAATTTATATACAACAATTACAGTTTTATTGTAGCATCTTATACCAGTTTCCTTCACTATTAAATTCTGGCCTAAAATAAGCACTAAGTTTAATTTATTGACAAAATGTACAATTTTTTTATTTTTTAAAAATCTACGGATCAATCTGTGAACCCCACATGTTGATCCAAACATGATCCATTTACCTAAACGTATCTTTGGGTTCGACCTGAAACAAACCCTAACCCGTTTGTGCTTTTAGCCCAAACCCATGAATCCTCTGTGCTTAAGATTGACAATTTGATTTTACAGATGAAGGTGGGCGATCTATGCGTGGAAAGCCAATGGATCGAGAATAACCCGATGATGAAAAGAATACAGGCGGGGAGAGGTCAATAGGGATGTTTATTTTAGGGATAGAGATTATGTTACAAAGCAAGCGTTGTAAAATATAATATGATGGTTGTTGATGGTTACCCCCTAGTTATAATGTGTAGAAGTAATTCTAGTATTTGGGGTAAATTATCATCATCGTGTTCATCCTTTATATATATTTATTTGCATTTTTTTTATTTTGATCTCCTGTCAACCCTAAATCGCGTTCAGGCCGTTGGCAATCAATGCTGTACAATAGAGAGTAACTAAACACTTGAGCAAGCTCCATTTTGATATGTTCATTATTATTTACTTCCAATTTTGGTAAATCAAGTTAATGAAGTGTGTGAACATTGTCTATATGATTATGATAACTTGCACCAACTTTACACGAGTGCAAAAAGATAAAAGATTTCATAACTTGGTGGTATTATGGATCATTGTCTATATGGTATTATGGTGGTATTTATGAACCTTGTGAGGTCAAAAGTTACGCAATCAAATTAGTGATGATTTTTCTGAATGTTTTGTACCTATACAAAGATGCACCCGCGAGTGTTATTAATAAAGCTATTAGGCTATAGGGTGTGAGGGGCATGGTTGGGTTATTAATCGTCACGTAGGACCATTAATGGATTGCTACACCACCCCCTTGTCTCATCCACCATGATTCCCATGGATTAAACCATGGCAACCATGAGTCTACTTTCCATATTTAATATTTTCTTTCTTTTTCACAAAAATAAATTAAAGTAAAATAATAGTGGTTTGAGTCATGACCACACCCTTAGGGTAGTGGATTTGGATGATGAATTAGAAGTAGGTGACATGACGCTGATATGGAGGCTCATGGTGATCATGAGGGTCATGACCACACTCTATAACCTTACTGACCATTTTTAAAAGACAGTAAACATACAGAGGACCAAGTGTAGAATGCACTTTGTTTTGTGATATTTATTGGAGTTTATGTTCCTTTTTTTCTTGTTTTATGATATTTATTGGATTTGTTACTATTAATAGTAATTAATTTTAGCATTTTTTTAATGTAAAAGTGTTGGCTTAGATTAAGCGTTTTGCTTTTAAAAAAACTATCAGCCCGCATGATGCAATGGGGTGACACTTTGCATTGCAGTACGCGTTTCTGGTAGTTTTTTTTATTTGTATCATATATATTGTAGCATAATTGTGGTGGATATATGTCATAAAGAAGTCATCGGTTAGTCCATTTCATTGTGGTGTGCATGGTTGCCGGTTCGGTTATCATCCTCAACCGAAGTCGAAACTGAAGTCATTGGTTAGTTTATTTTGTTCGGTTTATTTGATTAGATTGACGGTTTTGGTTCGATTCTTTTAATTTCGGTTAATAACCAAAACCAAAGTTGGGTTAATACTTTTGCTAAAAAAACATGAAATTGAGGTATTGGAGGTATAAAAGCAAAAAATATATGAAAATACGAATTGTTTAGTTAATTTTGGTTAAACGAGGATACAACAAAAAACAAATAAAACAATGATAACCAGTTCTTGGTTCATTTGGTTTTCGGTTAATCAATATTCTGTTAATTCAGCTTTTGATTTATTTCCGTTTGGTTTTGTTTATTTTCGGTTTGATTTCAGTTAACAGTTTAATTATTGCCTACCAAAAGACACTGTTAATCATGGAACATGTCAATTTTTTAACTAAAAAAAGTTATAGCTATACTATACTCAAATTAAAGAGAATAAAATGTTTATTTTTGGAGTACTTTTTTCAAAAATAATAAAAATAAAAATAAAAATTAACATATGAAAAAGTTATGACCTAAAAGTCGTGAGATAGTTCGTTTTTTTTTATAAGGAGGATAAAATGTTACTACTGACTAACTATCCATAATTTTGTTAAAGATTAGGGAATTAAAGTGTAATTAAGATAAGATGATTATAGTATAAGTAGTGTTTGAAATACAATTTACCCTTATTTTATATTATATCTTATGCATTAAAGCAAAATAACAAAGTTCTTATTTTTAAGTATCTTAAAAATAGATACAAGAAAACTGAGGATATTGGATCATTAAAAAGATTATCAACCAAGTTATAAATAAAATATTTAATATATCTTTTAGGTGATTTTGTTTGATTACGATGGTTGATAAATACCAATTATTAGTACCATTAGTAGAGATCTTAGATTCAAACCTGACGTAAAGAAGTAACATTTATCCGTTAAAAAACAAAAAGATTAAGTTTCTTTTTCATTATATTATCATTTATCGTGTTTGAATGTGAGATATTTTACATGTTAAGAACATATATTCTAAAAGAAAAATTAATTCATATGTTTAAAGTTTGGTAAAATGGAGTTCCTAAGCTTAAACAACTTGACATTTTGATAACATGTTTAGAAATCTCAGATGTACAAATTTGGAAGTTCAGCTAATGAGCTCGTGGTGAACTGGTAAGGGAGAGACCTAGTGTTCCAAGTGACCCAGGTTTGATTCCTACCCCCACCATTTAGTTTCGGCGACACCTGGTGATGATGAGAGACTGCCGTGCCTTCGGGCGAGTGTTCACGGGCTTAAGCTCTAGGTGAGGGTTTTTCCCGGTTCGGAGGCGAGTATATCCCGATCTGGTTTTGAAGGATTCGTTGGCCGTTAAAAAAACGCAAATTTGGAAGTTTGGTAAAATATCAAATAAAAAGCTCAACGTGCACAATCGGAAATTTAGTAGAATTGAGAGTTTTAAAAGAGAAATGATGTAAATGACAATTGATTAAACCATATTAATAAAGGATATTGATGTTTATTTAACAAATATACGAAATTTAGTAAAATAACAAATTATAAGAGAGCTTGAAATCTACATTTACCGGTAAAATATATTTTTTACTCTTAAAATAAATTTAGTAAAGACAAACCCAATGCACGAGGCTCCTGCATGTGCGGGGTCCAAGAGGTGTCAGGCTAAACTTTTGCTTGTTGTAACTTGTAAGCATTCTTGCCTGGTATTTCTGCAAGAGCTCATGACCTCTAAGTCACATGACAACAACTTTATCGTTGCTCCAAGGCTCGCCCCTAATGAATAAAACTACTACAAACTCTAAACGACGAACTTTAAATCCATGTTAATTACATGCCAAAGACTTCTGTTGATAAAACATGACTATACCAAATACATAAATACCTTCTAGACAATTTAAGTCTATGATATCAATTTTATAATACTTGGTCATCCTTGTAAGTTAATGTGTCAAAGTCAACCAAGCAGCTACATTGTCTAGGGAGGTATATCAATCACTGAGTTATATCATTCGTAGATCATATAAGAATTTTGGGTCGAACTCCAATTTTTTTAAATTGGGTGACTTTAAACTTTACGTAGTAAATTGCGAGAGCCTTTACGTATATGAAATTACTAAACATATGAATTTACATAACGAATCCGAGCACAACATGAGTTTTTGCGCCCTATTTGACCCGAAAAAGATTAGTTTATTTTAGATTGTTACATATCAATACTCTAATATTTAGAGAAAAACAAGTGTGTGTAGTAGAACCTTGAAGCTTGATGCTCATTTCTTTTTATCTTTAAAACTTGATTGAAATAAATTACCCAATTAGTTTTAAGTGACTAAATGATTTTTTTTTTTTTTTTTTTTAGTTAGAGGTAAATTTCTGTTTTCGTCCCTGAGGTTTGTCAATTTTAACTAGTTTAATCCAAAAATCTAATTTATAACAAATCCAGCCCTGAACTTTGCATTTCTTAACGCTTTTCATCCCTAAGGGTTGCTTTTCAATTAATTCTTAGGGATGAAAAGCGTTAAGAAATGCAAACCTTAGGGATTGTTTTGTTATAAATTAGATTTTTGGACTAAAGTAGTTAAAATGGACAAACCTTAGGGACAAAAACAGAAATTTTCTCTTTAACATGGGTCAACAACTTGAACACAATCCGTTAAGCTAACGTGTTCAATCCGAAACCCACCTGGACCCATTTAGAGTTTAGACCACACTCAAGACGAAAATTTCGTGTCAAGTCAAACACACAGGACGGTTAAACCATCCCACCTGCTGCAGCCAGCTTTGGTCAGTATGGCACAAGCCAAGATCAGCATAGATACATCTCTCGCTGTAATAGGCAAATATGCTGGCTCACCAGGGTCAAGCGGGCTATAACATGAGACCCATGAGTCAGATGAGAATCAAACGAATATCGAGCTTGAAGGAAGTTTTGATCAGATTATACAGATAAGTACACTAAGCAAATGTAAAACAACAGCAGTTATGACAGTTGACACAGGCACTTTGTATAAGCAACAAATGTTAAACATGTTACAACATATGATGTGTTCAATGACAGACTATGAAAGAAGAAATATAACACCCAACATCTAAAACATGCTTGCTATGAAAAATCAATGTGACGACGAAAACATGACTAAATTTAAATATCAGGTAACAGGTCATACGCACTAAAGAACATAAACATCACCTCACACGTCTCCTCCTGAGTTCGCGAGATGTTCCACCTTCTAATAAACTCAAAGCGCGTGAAACGTTAGCTCTTCTAGTATTAGGAGACGGGTGTGATTGTGATATAGTAAGATCAATCTCTACAGCACTATCGGTTGATAAGTTATCCACTTGTACAACGGTAGTCGCAACAGATCTTTGCGAAGAAGTAGAAAGCGGTAAAGATGGACTCATCTCCGCGTGCTGAGGTTCCGGTTGAATTTCAACCGTTTCACCGTATAAAGTATCCATTTCTTGATTACTTGGTAGAATCTGTGCATCCGTCCTCCTCAGAAGGCTGTCACTGATGTAAGTTTCAAGATCCTCAACCAACCGTTCTGCATTGTTCAATGCAGACGAAATGGAAGAAAGCGAAGCAGCACTTTCGGATATCACCCTAGAGAACTGGCGGGAGCGGTGGCGGCGACTGCCACCAGCTTCTGAACCATGTAACAATGATGGATTGGTTTCCGAACTGGGAAGCACACTGTTAACTCCTTGAAGATTGTTTTCCCCAATCGACCCGATTCCAATTCTAATCCTTCTAAGCGCTTCTGCTACCGGAATATGCGAAATCCCTCTAACAACCCTTTGCTGCCTAACACTTTCCACTCGTCGGGCTTGCGGTCTTGGAGGTATCTTAACACCGTTCTCCAACTTCAAAACAGGCTGATTCCTACCATTCCCATAAATCGGTGTGATACTCGAATCTGTCACTTCCCCCTTACAAACAGGACATTCTTTCGCACTCGAATCCACATACGACAACTGATAAAAACAACACCAACAAAACAAGTGACCGCAGCATGTCAAAACCGGATCCCTAGCCATCTCCAAACAAATATTACAATCGAAGAAACCACCACTACCGTCATCATCCTCATCACCACCACCTTGTTCATTATCACTCTTCTTCGAATCCAAATCCATCTCCAACGCTTTCGCCAGCTGGCTAACATCTCTCTTACTGTTCCTCCCTCTCTCATCGCCACCGTCAGCATCACCATCTCCGACACGAATTCTATCATTATTAATGTTTCCTGCACCAACACCTGGTCCAATGACAGTCATGTAACTCAACTCCGGATTATTCCTTGCCTGTCGCCAGCGCTGGCGTTGTCGAGCCCTAGCGCTAACCGCTTCAAGCTGCCGAATCCGGTCTTCGATTCGACCGTGTGTGGTCTCTAGATTGGTTAACAAAGGTCCATAACCAAAAGGTGGAGGTGGTGGTATGTCTACTACAGGCTCTTGGTTCAAATCTAGATCCATAATCATATCCTCGTTCATGTTATCAGCCATCTAGGGTTTACAGATCCCTAATTGTCAATTTCTCATAATTACTCACCTACTACACAAATTAGAGCAAAAAAACATGCAATTAAACATCAGATTAACATGATATAGATTAAATTTCAACAATTGAAAGGTTATTGAAATGAATTAAACGATGTATTGATTGGATTTAAGAATCTGACCTGATCAAGAGGGTTTCATGTTGAATTTTTTAAATGAATTATACGAATTGGATAGATCTGTGAGGAAACAGTGTTAAGCACGGCTGGGGACGGCGGAGGACGGCGGAGCAACGGTGGCGATGGGAGAGGAGAGGATAAAGGTAAGGCACATGCTTTGGCGCACTTTCGGAGTGGCACTCCTAATGGGAAATGATGATATATGGTTCACATGAAAATGTTCACCATACGACGTCGTGTTACTTTCTCATCTTCAAATTTCTTTTTTCAAACATAGTTTTGACTTTCAAAATTTTAAATTTTGTAACATGTAAGGAATGTACGATAGGGTTAAACCTAAATTAGATATGTGAATAGTGGTTACGGCAAGATTTGGCTTTGGCTTTGGCTTAAGACTGAAACATAGTTTACACTTAGGAATGTAGGACAGGGTTAAACTTAAATTAGAGTAGTGGTGGAGTGGTTGAAGAATGACTTTACGTTTGTTGTGACTCAGATTCGACTCCTACTCTTCCAATTATTTTCTGCGGCATCCAGGTGAAGGGTGAATACAGGTGGCGCTGGTTCGTCTTGGATGGGAGGCGAAGTTTACTGATTATCCCACACTCGTGCCTTCGGATGGGTAGAGGTCGGGTTTCCGCGCATCTTGGAGAGCAAGTGGCTGACGGCGGTCGAGTAGTCAACCTTGACCACAGCGGCCAGTGTCACGGTGGTTGGTACGTCGTTTTTTGCCGTTAAAAAAAAGAGATACATAGTGAATGGTGGTTACAATAAATTATGGTTTTAGATCAAGACCAAATTTATAGCTAATGATTCAGTTTTAGATTTTCATACTTAGACGGAAGGGTGTGGGGGTCATCCCTCCCCGTCTCCGGCTCGTCCTACACGTTGCACACCGCCCCCTTGGGGCTCATCACGTCGCAAATGGCGGTAGCAAGACATTGGCGATGAGACTGTTGATTGGCTGATGGTTGATGGTGGGCCACCACATAGAGAGAGTTTTAAATCTGGGTCTCTGTGGTTTCACATTTATTGATCATTTTAGTCTAAAATTCAAAACCCCCCTTTTTTAACTATTGCAACCTGCTTATTTTGTCTTTTTGTGCAGAGGCAATTTTGTCCATCTCATTTTAACTTAACATATTAATAATTAATAAACTAAATTAAATATATATAATTCCTTTATACCCTTATTTAACTATCATCTTCCCCATTTAACCATCATCTTCCCAAAAAAAAAGACCCTAACCCACAAAATCGAAGCACCGTCGTGAGAGAAGCCGTCAAGACAAGTCTCTTGGTCGGTGATGGTGGAGCTCATAAGCGTCTTGAGATCGTTAGCGTGCTGCTGTAGGGATTTCTTGGGGTGGTACTCCTCCAGGTCTTTCTCAACTTCCGTAAGCTCTTCCAACGTTTGGCTACCATCTCTAGACAGTCGTGAAGCGCCCCAATCTCGCGTGGCGTCAGACCTTTTCGAGTGCTCAGCTTCTTTATCTGGAAGTAGTTTTTATCCACCGCGGTTTTTGTGATATTCACAACCAGCTCGATCACGTCCTTTTGGCTTTTCACCTTTTTGGTGATTTCGGGGTGGCTAGTGATGGTGGAGTAGCATAATTCTGGGTAAAATGTGCTGTCACATGATGAATTTATAAGGGTGTGAGCTGTGGAAGTCGTCATACTTTGTGGGTGAGACTCATCGGAGCCGTTTTGTTGCAGGGGATTCGTTGTGGGATGTAACACCTCGAAAAATCATGTCCAATATAATGAAGACACGTGTCATGAGCTTTAAACGTGTAATGAATTAAATATGAGGGACTAAAGTTGACAAACATAGAAAGTATGTGTGTAAAAGGATTCAAAGTGTCAACATTGGATAATTATACCTTTCAACAACCCTACACGATGTTTGTACCCTTAAACGAATGAATTATGAATCATACGAAGCCACTTGTGGAAGAAAGTGAAAGATTACAAAACGCAAGGGTTAAAAGTGTAAACATGTTTAATTTATACCTCTGAGTGACCTTTTAACGAACCCGAAGCTTTGTAATGATTAATTATGCTCACTAGAATAAGTGATAAAAATTTCACAAGGTTTCGATATCGTATGAGAAGGATACACTAACATTCGTAAGTGAGGAGTTAAAAGCGTCAACGTTGAAATCTAGGACTTTTCGGGTAATCGTAAAGTTAACCGAGGACTTAACAAAGCTTGTTTATAACTTAAGGTCCTTAAAAATCAAGTTAGAGGGTTAAAAGTGCAATAAAACAAGTTAAAATAAAGATTTGAAGGACCAGGGACCAAATATGCAATTTGTTGAAACTTTGTAACCGGAAGGGGCACCCATACCGGCCGCGTAAGACCTTTAAGGTCTCTTACGCGGGCCGCCTAAAACCTGCCAGCGTCCAAAAACATGGCAGATGCCTGTTTCAGCCTCTTACACCGCCTTACAAAGCCTGTTTTCGATCCCAGGGGCTGCACCAACGGTTTTTCATGCATAGGGACACTTGTAATGCATCAGGGATCATGTGTAGACTTTGTTGTAAGGATCTTGTGCAATTTAAAGTCCTATATAAAGAGTCTTAGTTGCAACATTGTTGCATGCACTTGGAAAAATCATTTAAGCTGAATTCTGGAGCTCCCTGGACCTCAAACAAGATTCCATTAGCTTCCTAATCATGCTAAGTACTTCTGTAAGCTTCCTTAACCTCTCTAATTCAGTTTTAATTAGTTTAATGGCCTAAAGTCAAAACCGTCATAATTAAGGTTTGACTTAGTGATTAATCACTAATGGTCCAGTCATTTCTCGAATTGAAAGTACCTATGAGTTGGTAATTATGTGGGTAATAAACCCTTAAAAGGGCACCCTCTGATTCCCACTCTAACTAGGTCAATTATCGGGTCAAACTTAATTGGAAAAAGTCAACAGAAAGCTAATTTTCAAATAAACACATAATTAACAATGTAGAAGCCATGAAACCTGTTTTGCCACTTATATAACTTGGTAATTAATGTAAGAACATGTCTAAACATGTTCAACCCGACACTTTTCAGTTTAGGCTCGGTTCAGAACCGAAAGTCGCAAAAGTAGACTTTTGCTTTGACTTTCAGTTCTGACCCAATGTAGCATATTTTAGAAATGCCTTAGAGCTCTATTAGGACCAAGTTATAGGATAGTGTAACCCTCTGAGGTTATACAACTTGGTTCCTTAGTTATCCGATTCATTGCAAGTTTCCATTATATGCCTAAATGTTGACCATTATGCCCTTTTGACCTTAAAACGAGAATTTTGAAAATGTGAGAGGACAATAACCTTTATTACTGAATTATAAACATGTCCTGAAAATTTGACATCAGTTTGAGGTCTAGATTAGGAGTTATGCTCAATATCGTAATTAAGAAGCTTTTTATTAATTAAACGGCATATTTAGCATACAGCCTATTTAAACCCAAATTTTGACACCAAACTTTTTACCCACTGATATAAAATAATATTTTTGGATTTTTGAAGATTTTTATTTATTTTTAAACTGAGCATAACATAGGATTCTAGCCTTGATTCGGTAATTGTCGGTTATACCCTTTTCTTGCATAAAATGAGTTTTACATAACATTTTGATTCCAAACCTTTTGCTACTGATTTTATATGTTAAATAAAATATTTTAAGCCCTCTGGACTGACAAAAATCTCAGCTTTACTTATATAACCCGAAAATCGCTTAAAACCGCCTTTTACGCGTTTAAAACGCATAGTATGTATTAAAACCATTCTTAACATATAAGACTTAATACCTACTGATGTTTTAAGCAAATTTTTATATTTTAACAGTAAGCAAAAGTTTTAAACCCAGATTTCTAATTTTGACCTTTAAAGCTTATGTGAAATTACCAAAATGCCCCTACGGTGCATAGTTTGGTTATAAAAGATAAATTTTCACATATATGCAATACCCTACTGTTATGACTTATAAAAATAATTATTTTTACTAATTATATCAGACCTGAAACTCAGATTAATATTTTGAGTTAATTACACAAATGGGTCCTGTGGTTTATACTTAATTTCGCCTTTGGGTACTAAATTTATTTTTTAACAGATTTAGGTTCTATGGTTTCAATTTTGTAACACCTTTAGGTACTAACACCAAAATTAGTTAATTAATGACTAAAATACCCTTGCATTTTTTTAAGTTTATCAATGTAACACATTTGGGTACTAACACCTAATTTTATTTAAGTTTAAATCAATTTTACAAAATCTATTTATTTTTTTTATTTTCATCTTTTTATTATATCTCTTAATTAACATAAAGTCTATTTTTTTTCATATTTTTATTAAATTTCTGATTTAACATAAAATCTACTTGTTACACTAGTATTTTTTTTAAATAGATTTTTTTAAATAAAATCTACTAGCTATATAGTTTTATGTAAATTAAATTTCTTACTAGTTTTAAATAATATAAACCTTACTCGTTTTCAATTTTGGATATATATGATTGATAATAATAATAATAATAATAATAATAATAATAATAATAAATATCTTTCATGTAAAAAAAAATTTAAGCCATTTTTAACTTGTTTTTTTGTTCATTTACATTTTACTATTACAGAAAGATATTTAATTTACATAAAATCTACTAGTTGCACCAGTAAAATCTACTAGCTATATAGTTTTATTTAAAAAATCTATTTAAAAAAATACCGGTGTAACAAATAGATTTTATGTTATATAAGAAATTTAATAAAAATATGAAAATAAAAAAAATAAATAGAGTTTATGTTAATTAAGAGATATAATAAAAAGATGAAAATAAAAAAAAATAAATAGATTTTGTAAAATTGATTTAAACTTAAATAAAATTAGGTGTTAGTACCCAAATGTGTTACATTAATAAACTTAAAAAAATGCAAGGGTATTTTAGTCATTAATTAACTAATTTTGGTGTTAGTACCCAAAGGTGTTACAAAATTGAAACCATAGAACCTAAACCAGTTAAAAAATAAAGTTAGTACCCAAAGGCGAAATTAGGTATAAACCACATGACCCATTTGTGTAATTAACTCTAATATTTAAACTCTTTTATAAGCTTTAAAATGACCAAAATACCCCTACGGGGCATAATTTGAGTTTAAATCTATTTTGAGCATAATGGAAGGTATCCTACTGATATCACAACATAATTAAGGCATATTAACTTAGGAACCTGTTCATGACTCATTTGGTTACCCGTTACGCATTTTTCGCGTTCGGTGCGGTTTATGTAACTAGTTTGCATAAATTAGCCGAAACGGGTCAAACCTTATCATTTTTGTCTCAAATTACAGAATGTGTTTAGTTTACCCATATTATACAAGTATACAAACTTGTCGGGTCTAAAACACATTCGAATCCGGTCTTCGCTTAATTGTGCGTGTTGAACCATATATCTTCCTTTAAAACTAACCGGTCGAAGTTTAGGCTTAAATAAGACCTGTTAGGAATCTAATAGGTTATTAAAACCTTCGTTCCAGATTAGGAGACCAGTAAAAGATACTTGCACTCGCTGATGGGTAGAACTTCTTAACGATTATGACTGTGAGATTCGTTATCACCCAGGCAAGGCAAATGTTGTTGTCGACGCGCTCAGCAGACGGAGTTATTTGCTTAGTATTCGCAATACCCAAGCCCAACACAACCTCGAAGCTCTTATCCGCGAAGCTCAGCATGCGTGTTTTAACGAACGCACTTTGAAGAAGGAAAGAATCTATCACGATGGAGCTCAGCTTGTAAGCAAAGCCGATAGGATTTTCTATTACCTGGACCGAATCTAGATCCCAAAGCGGACTGAATTGCGAAAGACTATAGTGAATGAAGCCCACAAGTCCCGATACTCCATTCATCCCGGTGCCGATAAAATGTACCAGGACATTCGTTACAAGTACTGGTGGCCGGGTATGAAACGGGATATCGCTCTTTATGTCGGAGGTTGCCTGACTTGTGCAAGAGTCAAGGCTGAACATCAACGACCTTCCGGCTTACTCGAACAACCTCCAATACCTATATGGAAGTGGGAGAGTATAGCTATGGATTTCGTAACCAAACTTCCGCCCACGCCATCAGGTCACGACAGCATTTGGGTTATAGTAGATCGTTTGACCAAATCAGCCCATTTTCTGCCGATACGGGAAGACTACAAGGTAGAACGACTAGCCCAAATCTACACCGACGAGATCATTTGTAATCATGGTACGCCTCGTGACATCATTTCAGACCGTGACGCTCGGTTTACTTCGCGACTGTGGGAAACGTTTCAAGCGGCCCTTGGTACGCCGCTTAACCTGAGTACTGCATTCCATCCTCAAACCGACGGGCAGACTGAAAGAACGATCCGTAATCTTGAAGACATGCTCCGCGCGTGTGTTATAGATTTCGGTGGTAGTTGGAACAAACACCTGCCGCTAGTCGAATTCTCGTATAACAACAACTATCATGCCAGCATACAAATGGCACCATTCGAGGCCCTGTATGGAAGAAGATGTCGTTCGCCTATTGTGTGGCACGAGATCGGTCATTCACAATTAACCGGTCCCGAGATACTACAAGAAACGACTGACAAAATCCTCCAGATCCGCGACAACTTGGCAAAGGCCAGGGATAGACAGAAAAGTTACGCCGATAGAAGACGCAAGCCCCTTGAATTTGACGTTGGCGACTACGTACTCCTAAAGGTATCCCCTTGGAAGGGTGTAGTCAGATTCGGCAAGAAAGGGAAACTGGCGCCTCGATATGTTGGACCTTTTAAGATTATGGAAAGGATCGGAAAAGTCGCCTACAAACTCGAGCTACCGGAGGAACTCAGTAACGTCCACCCGACTTTCCATGTGTCAAACCTCCGAAAGTGCCTAGTTGATCATGATTTGATTGTACCTCTCGATGATTTTCAGGTCAACGAAACGCTACACTTCGTGGAAAAGCCTGTCGAAATCATGGATCGCCAAACCAAGCAACTTAGGCGCTCTCGCATCCCTATCGTGAAAGTCCGATGGGAAGGTAAACGAGGCGCGGAGTTCACTTGGGAACTCGAAAGCGACATGAAGGCCAAGTACCCGCAATTGTTCAAATAAAGATCTGAAGCGTCAAATTGGTAATTCACGGTGCTGTGCAGCTTTGAGCCTAATTTCGGGACGAAATTCCCTAAACAAGGGGAGGCTGTAACACCCCGTGTTTTCGAATGTCAAAGTCAAAGTCAAAGTCCAAGTCAACTTTGACTTTCTTTGACTATAGATAGTTTATTTTCAGTTCTATTTGTATTATGTGGAGTAAGTATTGTAATCAGGAAGAATCGAAGTAATCGAATGCTTTATCAACACAAACCGATTTACGACTGTGAATAGTAGGAAGTAACAATGCGATAAAGTTAACTAATCTATAATCAAACCGATCTAACTATCATCAAACTCGAATCTCGAATTATGCGAACTTTGGTTGCCGTATACGTGTGTGTGCCTTATGTGCTACCTGTGCGTGTTTAATTCATGATTGGTGTGTTACTCAATCGAATCAATCGAAACTCAAAATCGAATACAATCTAAATCGAACTACGACGAATGGTAACGTAAGGATAAGGTGAATCATAGGAGATTGTATGTTAGATATAGTAGTTGGGACTGAAATTAATTTGAATAGGAAACTCTATCGTGCTCATCTTCAATCGAAATCGAAATATCGAAAATCGTCGCACCAAACACTCGAACCAGGCTGTTGATCGATCAGGCTGTCAGCTGATCGAACAGTCCAGCCGATCAGACAGACTGTCCGATCGAGCAGGCTGTCCGATCGGGATGCCTGGCCGATCGGCCAACCCTTTCCTCTTTTGGAGCCTATAAATAGGGCTGTCATTGTCATCCTTTCCACTTTTGGGAAGCTCTGACCGACCAGCTCGTGCTCCTCCTTCTTTTCTCAGATTTCTTCCATTTCCGGTAAGTTTTCACCCTAAATATTGTACTTTCTTGATCAATACACACTTCTACACCTTTCTATCTTTCAAATCTTGATTTCTAACCGTGAAATCATCAAGATCTAAGCATTCAAGGATGATGTCATCATGGTGTTCTTCAAGAACACCATGTTTTCGCCTCAACCCACCATGAATAGCATGGATCTAACCGATTTCCACATAAACAAGTCAAGATCTATCAGAGATCTAAACATTCACATGATGTAAAGGATTGAAAGGAAGATTTCCAACTTTCTTTCAACTCTTTTGCACTCAATGCCTTCAAACCGGTAGAAACGGAGCCTGAGCCAACTCACCGATCATTCTAATGATTGGGTGGTTCAAGCTTCGGGTTCTATCTACGAGGTTCACCGATTTCGAGTTAAACGTTAAACTAACGATCCGAATCGTTCACCGGCCGGACTTGGGTGATTCCTGTCCGAGCAGGAGAAACAAGTAAGAACGAAAGTGTCATAGTTCAACTCGTTGCCAAACTACCTCAACATAACGTCAATTAAACAGAACAGCCAAGTGTTAGATGAACAGGCCGACCAGGTCAGGATGCTGACCGAACGGTTAGGCTGTTCGAAAGAACAACCCAACTAATCGGACATCTCAACCGATCGACCAGGCCAGCCGATCGGCTAGCATGTGGCCCCACACCTTGACAAATTCATGAGGTATGGTATTGAACGAAGTAATGACCGATCGAACGACCTAATCGATTAGTAAACATTACTCTTTGGATCATGAGATACTATGCTTTAACACTTAATCGATTTTCAACTCGTTTGACGCATTGGGGTGCCACCCGATCGAACATGCTATCAGAATGAACAGACTGTTCGATCGGATATGCTGCTCGATCGAGTGACAACCTAATGAGGGCTACTACTGAAGTTCCTAACCGATCGGATAAGCCGACCGATCGAACAGACTGTTCGATCGATCGACCTGAAAGGTAAGAACACTTCAGTGTTCTCAAATGCTACAACGAAAACTTTAAAAGTTCAAATCCTCACACACAAACACATCAAAGGAAGAAGCAATCCACTCGAACAGTCCAACCGATCGAGCCTACCGGCCGATCGGGCAGGCTGTCCGAACGGATTGTCTAGCCGAACGAACAACCGACCCGATCGAACCTGCTGTTTGATCGACTAAGCTGTTCGACCCGTGTACACTTGCTTTCATTCTATGTGTATTCATCGTTATGCTATCGAACTGTTCAGGCTAACTCTACTCTCAAGCGCTCATTTCAATCCATCAACCAATCGCTGTGAGTATACTCGATCCCTTTTTGCTTTTAGCACTTTTGGGTGTTACATACGTTACTTATCAAAATCACTATCGACCACACTACTCAATTATTTGAACGCTAACCGATTCGCATGTATTACGTGACTAAGTGAATGCTTGTTGATTGTGTTTACACGTGGAAATGCTGTCTTCCTGCCTTAACAACGTAGTACTATAGTTTGGACTCAGCACCCGTTCACACGGGGTTTGTTAAGGACAATTACTTGCATGGATTACGGTGGTAATCATGTATTGCGAACCGTCTCGGACGGTCAACCCGCAGTCATTGGTATCGATAGATCCATGTCGATAATTAATATGCTTCGTTTTCCTCTGTGTACGTGCTGGTTATGCGTAAACTATTCGAACTCTATATGCTATATCAAACTTGTATGCTCACCTTTACATTTATGTATTGACTGTATTTTAACGTATGTGACAGGTATTTAAGATGTTTGCTTGCTAGGAAAGCGAGGCTAGAATAAAGCTCTAGAGGCCCCCAACAAATAGTTGTCTGTCAGGAAAGAGCAACTAGAGCATAGTTGTCTGTAGATCTTGTCAGGCTGGGTCTTTAGGAGTATTTGAACAATATTTACGTTTTGTATTAAATTAAATCTGAGTTGTCGGAACAGGATTACTTGTTTGGATGTTATCTGTAATAATGTATTTGTTTATTCGGGATACGGTATGGGACGTATCTTTAACTGGATTATATAGATAGTTGTTATGGAAACTTCTGAACAATCTGTTTCGCTCAGTGCCATGTCCCGATGATTCCGCCATCGGTTGGGGTGTGACAATCTACCTCTGAACACATAAATCGGCGGCCTGGACTACCGATTACCATCATGTACAACCACCACCGTCGAACTCGACGACTGCCGACCACGTCCCCTTTCCCACCGTCTCCCACGACCTCTGAGTGACTTCCGACGATTTCCGATCACGTATCATTCATCTCCGTTACCATCGACCAACGACGATTACCAAGAATCACCACTTAACCACCGCTGATAACCACTGTTTCTCACCTCCTGATGAACCACCGTGACCTCATCGTCAATCACTATTGACGGCGGCAACCATAACACCAGAACAAACTTCTGATTAACAAGAAAATTGTTCAATTTGTTTGTCTAGTTTCAATTGCAAAGAAAATCCAGGTATGAAAAATCGAAATTTTATTTGTTTATTGAAGGTGATAATGCTATGTTTTTAAAATTTGTGGAAATTATTATGTGGGGAACTGTGTATCGAATATAGCTGTAACAAAGGTGTGATTTTGGGTTGATAGAGGTGTAGGAATAGGAGTTGGGTTGGTTGTAAGATGAAATTGTGATAAAAAGAAGTAGGATGTGGTTGAGTGATCTGGGTGGTGCTTGGATTAGTTGAAGATCGGAGATGGAAAGGTGTTTGGGCTTAAGAGTATAGTATATTTAGGTTGATTTGCACTGTAGTGTGTGTCATGACGTACTGAATTTCGGTGTAATTGCATAGGGTGGCGATGATGAAAAAAGAAAAAACATAGATTTAGATAACGAGTCGATCAGAAGAGTGCTCAGACAGAATCAAAGGCGGAATTCATTGATTCTGTCTTTGTTTAGATTGAATTCACTATTAACTGTCTCGTGTATTGATCAGAATGCGGTTACAGCCTTGGAGACACTTCGACGGAGCTTCGCCGTCGGAAACAAGAATGTTACAACTGATTTCGCTTGGAAGGATATATATAGGCATGTGATTCCGCTTGAAACAGCTTCAAGCGGAATAACATGTTCAAGCGGAATGACTTCAAACATACTAACACATGATTTCGCTTGAACTGATTCTGCTGATTTCGCTTGAAATGATTCCATGTCATTTCAAGCGGAATTACCTATATATCCCATTTCCTCGTTTTGCATGCACTATACAATCAGTTCTAGTCTAAGACTCGAACTAAGATGAAGTCGACAGACAACTGCACCAACAGACTCCCCCTTGAATGTTGACGGGATCTTCAGTGAGAGTCTTCAACATGACGACTCTTCAATCTTGATCGGTCTTTTTTCTTTCTTGACAAGTACCAGAATCTTCTCTTTGGCTCTAACCTCGTCAGACTCCCCCTTTCAACATGCTGGTTTCGCTGTCTGGAATTAGTTATCACCTTGAGATCAAATCCTGGCTTTATCTCTGATTAAGCTCTCAACAAGTTCTGAATTTCATCCTGGCTTTCCGTAGCAACAGTCTATCACCTACACACATCTCAAACACTTATGAACAAATTTTCTCATTTAAAAAAACTTATCAAATTTGAAACATTCTAAAATCTGATTCAAATTAAAGAATCATTTTAAACATTTCAAAATTTCCAACTCAAACACTCTATCCCAAACCATCAGCTCGTCATGTTTAGCCTTTAAATTTTGAAAATCAGCTCTTCACCATCAGTTGTCGAAAATCTTTTTGGATTTTACAAAATGTAAACTAAAATTCAAGAACAGAATTTAAATGCAGAAATGAAATATGTACAAACACTATTTTTGTGAGTTTGTGAAAGAGGATCATATCAGTTTTGAAACACATCACAAGCACCGTTAAGCTTTTAATCGTTTTAAGTTTTAAACGATTCACATAGATTGATGATATATTTGTCCTCTTAAGCTCAATCTAAAAACTTTCGAAATGCTTACCGATACGTTAAGATATATTAATTTTGCACTAAGTTCTTATGGACCCCACGATCTCAGCATATCCCCTTATCATGCAATACACTAACTCAAGTAATGCCTTCAAACTTTGATCAACTGTGATTTGTGCGAAAACAATGCAGAATGTTTAAACATTAACAATCAGGTCGATACTTCCGTATACGCAGAGAAAGTCCAATGTTTAAACAAAATAAAGAAACTAAAAACAAGTTGAAGTTGTTTAGGCTTTAACCACCAATTCGATACTCACGTATACACAGAGGTGATCCAAAGCTTAAATGAAACACCAAAGAAAATAAAGCAGAACGTTTAGGCACTAACATCCAGGTCGATACTCACGTATACGCAGAGGATGTCCAATGCTTAAACAAAATAAAGAAATAAAACAAGTTTAAGTCTTTGCAAAAGAAATACACAATCACAGTGTCATTTTCAGCAAAGTTGTGAAAGCTCACAAACTTAACCAGTTTTTATGCTTTTTGGCATTCAGCGATTACTGAGCAGGCACACAATCAAGAAGGACAAAACTAAGTACTATGCTGTCAATCATGTTTCCCACTAGAACTAGCCTTTTTCATTTATGTTTGTATCATTATCGCAAATCTACTAGTTTAGCTGAGCCTATCGTCATATCCTTAGTGAGATCATTTATCACTTTTGGCATTACATATCTTTAGCATGCTGTAATAGTCCACTGATTTACTATCATTTCCTCTTATATCAACAAAACTCATTTTTGAATTTTTCAATGTTTTTGATTTTTTCAAATTTTATAATTTTTTCAAATTTTTACTCCCCCTAAAATCAAAATATGTTTCAATTTTGATTTTCTGGGAAAATTTGAAACAACCTGTACAAACTTGACAACCTGATGAGAATCGCTTCAATTCTCCATCCACATGGCGTAAACAATCAGAACTCCCCCTTACAACAAACTATTTTCCCATTATGATTTCAAAACACTTAAGTTTGTTTTAATCAAAATCGTTTTTCCGGAAAAATTAGTTTGTTTTCCAATCATTTGTAGGCTCGGGGTCACTTCATCACTTTGTTCTCTTCAAACACATGAGAAATTTATCATTTCCAGTTTTGAACCTCAACACCACATGTAGAAAATCAAGTACAATTTAATGTCCTTGATTAACCGCTTGTCGATCGAAATATCAATGATCAAACCAACATCCACTTCGGTGATATTTCCTAAGAAAGATGCCGATACATGTTCCACGCTTACCAACCTGGGAACTCCGGCAAGTCAGGTTTTTCTATTTGAAAAGTTTTACCCAAGCCTGACTATCCTTGGGTGATTTTGAATTCTTGTTCAACAACGGTGGAAAATTCTCATTAGAATAGAATTCTCAACTTTTACCTCAACAACTGGCTCTACTGGCTTTGATGAACCAGAATCATTGCCTGAATGTGGCTTGTCTGACTTTGATGAGCCAGATTCATCGCCAACAACTGGCTCCTTTGTTTCCGGGGAAACAAGTTCATCGCCAGGAAGTGAAAACTTCACTTTCTTTGTTTTGTTAATCTTTCGATTAACAACTTTATCTTTCTTCAAAATCCGTTTCACTTCTGTCCTCAGATTTGTATCTGATGAATTCGTTTTGCAAGATTTGTCATTCTTTGCAAAGCAAGACGATTTATCAGAACTGCAGTTTGGTTTTTCTGATGTACCCGAGGACAAAATCCTTTCGAGATACTCTCTCGCTTTCTTCCTTTTCTTCTTCAGTCTGTCTTTTTGCCCTTGAGAAAGCTTAACTTTCTTTTCTTGAACTTTCTGTTCTTGAACTTTTGGTTCTTGAACTTTCTGTTCATTGGGCTTTTCTTTGACTTTGACTGGTTTCTTTGCCATTTTCTGAGATTCAGCCCTCGATCTTCCCTTTGATCTCATTGGGCAATCTCTGGCAACGTGTCCTTTGATTTGGCAATTATAGCATCTTCTCATCTCATAACACCAACTCTGGCAGTTAACAGCAATGTGTCCTTAATCACCGCATCGGTAACACACTCTGTTATCGTACCAATCACCACTATCACACCACATACTCAGATCATAGCATTGTCTTGCTTTGTGGTAATCATCACTCCTCCTGAAAACTGGATTTGGCTTTGAAGCATTGTGGTCAAACCTGTACCACTCATTACCAATTATTTTTGAGTTTTGATTTTTCATTTTTTGTGGTTTTTGATTGCAATTGGATGATTGATCTGATGAACTTTTATTTTCTTTTTGAACAATTTTCTCATTTTTAACTTTTTGTTTTTACTTTGCATTCTTTTCCAAAGGTTTCTGCTTTGAACATTCACCTTTTTCTATAGAATGCAAATTAGTTTTCTGAAAATTTTCTTTTAAATTCAAAAACAATTTCTTTTTCTCAATTTTTTCATTTTCATCATCAGATTTCTCATCACAATCTTCAATTTTGACTTTGTCAAAATTTGTGACAATGTCACTTATTAGAACAGAATTGATCGGTTTTGGACAAGGATGATTCAGAAATTCTGATGAGGTCACAAAACCTTTCAATTTCTTTTCAAGCTCATCAATTTTGTTCCTTGAATTCTCAGCTTCATTTTCAAGCTGAGATATTCTTTCAAGATGAGACTTGATTGTTTTTTCATTTTCAATCTTAATGTTTTCAAGAACAGTTTTTTCATTTTCCAAATCCTTTATCTGTTCTTGAAATTTTGTTTCATTTGCTTTCAAAATTTTGTTTTCAAGCTTTATCCAGAAATCTTCATTTTCTGAAGATTTTGTTTTGCTTTCAAATTTCTTTTCTTTCTCTTTCAAAGCCTTGTTTTCTAATGTCAAACTGTTCAAGTTACTTAACAGTTTAACATTTTCAGATTTCAACTTCTCACAATTTCCCTGCAACATAAGAATCTGTTTAACCTCAGTTTGCTTTTCATCCTTCAACCTTTTGATTTCCAATGCCAAACTTTCAGCATCTTTCAAGAGTTTGTCATTGTTAGCCTTAAAGTTGTCACATTTAAAGCACACTGATTCAGAACTTGAAGATCCAATCTTCACAGATTCTTCATTCTTTTGAACTTGCTCTCTCTCTGTCTTTGTCAAGAATATGCCTGCACAAAGAATTTTAACAAAATCAAGAGGATTCAAATTGTTATCAATGTAACATCCTCTCTTATAGTCATATCTCGTGATCCTTTGAGCACCAAAGCATATACAGATTCTTCTATCTATTTCAGTAACTACATCCAAATTTACTTTATCTAGATTCCCCAAATTCAATTCATCCATATTCCCTTTAATTTTATCTATCAACTTTTTCTTCTTATCAAAATTTTCATAACAATGCGTTTGAAGTTTATCGATAAAATTAGATGGATGTAATTTTGAAAATTTGGACTTTTGTTTTATTTTTTAATACATCATCCCATTCAGCAGGTAATGCATCTGCAAGCTTTGATACCTTTAAATGTTTTTAATTTGTCTATTAAGTAATCAAATCTTTTTTTCATCTCTGTCACTGTTTCATTCTTTTGACAAACAAAATTTTCAAGTCTGAGCTTCCAAATATTCTTATCATCTTGTTCATACACGCTCACTCTATTCCAACCATAACTACTATTTAATCTTTCAATAAACTCATTTTCCTTTTCATCAAACATCATTGCCATTTTTTAAACCAAAATCAAACAAATTTCACACAAATGATCACAATTACACTTCAAGCAAAATAACAACTTGAAACAAAATAACCTGATTTCGCTTGAAATGTTTCAAGCGAGATAGCGTTTTGAAGCGGAATCACACAAAATGATTCAAGCGGAATAGTTGATTTCGCTTGAAACTTCTCAAGCGGAATCACCAATTGAAGCGGAATCAGTTGGTTTTAAGCGGAATCAGACCAAAAATTCAAGCGAAATACCTTATTTCGCTTGAAATTTCAAGCGAAATCAAAATGTTTCGTTCAAGCGGAATAAGGTTTTCAGGCTATTTTTATCAGTTTTAGGTCGAATTTTGATCTCAAACTTTCAAGGGTTTGTTAAAATGTAATTTCGAACAAAATGTGAGAAAATTGGCCGATTTTATCCGTGAAAACTTGATTAATTGTGAAAAGAAGGTGTAGAAATCAGAATTTTCCAGCGAAAACAAGCTAAACGGTAAGAACTCTTCCTCCTGAGCTCTGATACCACTTGTAGGATCGCGAAACGACCTAACGAGTCGATCAGAAGAGTGCTCAGACAAAATCAGAGGCGGAATTCATTGATTCTGTCTTTGTTTAGATTGAATTCACTATTAACTGTCTCGTGTATTGATCAGAATGCGGTTACAGCCTTGGAGACACTTCGACGGAGCTTCGCCGTCGGAAACAAGAATGTTACAACTGATTTCGCTCGGAAGGATATATATAGGCATGTGATTCCGCTTGAAACAGCTTCAAGCGGAATAACATGTTCAAGCAGAATCACTTCAAACATACTAACACATGATTTCGCTTGAAATGATTCTGCTGATTTCGCTTGAAATGATTCCATGTCATTTCAAGCGGAATTACCTATATATCCCATTTCCTCGTTTTGCGTGCACTATACAATCAGTTCTAATCTAAGACTCGAACTAAGATGAAGTCGACAAACAACTGCACCAACAGAGATAGTTATGGATTCAAACACAATTCTTGATTGCGGATATGGCAAATACACTTCTTTTTCTGTTTACTATTATCTGGTCTGTATCGATTTTTAATTATGTCTGGAAACCACCAGAATGTTCTTGACGTTGTGTTTTAACAGCAAGCAGATTCATACAGTTGTGTTTTAGAATTCAGATTCATACAGTTGTGTTTTAATAGCATGCAGATTCATACAGTTGTATTTTAACAGCAAGCATATTCATACAGTTATGTTTTAACAGCAAGCATATTCATACAATTGTGTTTTAGCATTCAAATTCATACAGTTGTGTTTTAACAGCAAGCAGATTCATATAGTTGTGTTTTAGCATTCAGATTCATACAGTTGTGTTTTAACAGCAAGCAGATTCATACGCTGTGTTTTACCATCCATGCTGGTAATGCTGGAGGATTTCTTGACGTTGTGTTTTAACAGCAAGCATATTAGCAAGAAGATTAATACGATGTGTTTTCTTGATGTGTTTCTTCATGAAGGATAGAATGAAGAGAGAGAGAGAGAGAGAGAGAGAAAGGGAGAGAGAGAGAAAAAAATCGCAAGAAATGTGGGGTGGTTATGGAATGACAATTATTTCCATATTTAAAACAAGCTAAATGACATATCTACCCCTGATTAATTAAATAATCCTATTTTTAAGAAACACATATTACCAAAATGC
The DNA here is from genome assembly GCF_002127325.2 of Helianthus annuus. Lineage (NCBI taxonomy): Eukaryota > Viridiplantae > Streptophyta > Magnoliopsida > Asterales > Asteraceae > Helianthus > Helianthus annuus. The sequence continues at coordinate 139,722,739 of NC_035449.2, forward strand.
CACCAAGATGATCTCAATCATTAAACACACCCATTGGATGGCCCAGATCGCTTCCTAGACTTTCTAGGAAAAACACACTATCCGTAGGATCCCCTATATATATATATATATATATATATATATAGGGGAGGGTTATCTTGAGAATGCTAAATATTGCGAGAACCGTGAGAGCAAATGAAAAAACCATTCAAAACCAATTTTTTTAATACAAACCTCATTGTAATTAAGATACAACATCAAAAAAAGAATTTACAACATCAAATAATTCATTTCTCATTTCAAAATCACTCTTTTAGTTTTTTTACACATGTGTAAATATAACAGATTTACACATGTGTAAATGGCAAACTTACACATGTGTAACTTTTCTTTATTTACGAATTTACGTAAATTTAAACGTTTAAATTAAATTTCTAACATTGTATTCGAATAATAATGATAATTGTAGAATTTTTTTTTGAATTTGAATTGTTTTTGGCCAAGTTCTCACGGTTTTTTGATTTGTTCTCACGGTTCTCATAATATTTAGCATTCTCAATTAAACTTTCCACTATATATATATATATATATATATATATATAGGATTAGGTTCAAGAGTGAACACTAGTGTAGCTTGCGAACTGAGTGAACTAATCCTAGCATTCACGTGTTTAGATCAATGGCCAGGATTTGATGTTGAAATACACTAGTGTATTTTACGATTTGATGATGAGATCCTGGCCGTACATGTGTGTAGATCAATGGCCAGGATTTGTTCACTCAGTTCGCAAATACACAGGTGTTGACTCTAGAACCCTACCCTATATATATATATATATATATATATATATATATATATATATATATATATATATATATATATATATATATATATATATATATATATATATATATATATATATGGGGCTGCTAGAATGAGAACCACCCCGAGTTGTAAGAACCGCGAGAACTACACCCCACGGAGCGCCGTTCGCCATGATTTTTTTTTACAAGTAGATGTGTGTATTATAAACACAGCCGTAAAAAATCATGGCGAACGGCGCTCCGTGGGGTGTAGTTTTTTACACCACAAGTTTGGTGTTTTTTATTTGTTTTTCTTTTTTCTTTTTTTTTTTCACCAAACTTGTGGTGTAAAAAACTACACCCCACGGAGCGCCGTTCGCTTTACGGCTGTGTTTATAATATACACATCTACTTGTAAAAAAAAATCACGGCGAACGGCGCTCCGTGGGGTGTAGTTCTCGCGGTTCTTACAACTCGAGGTGGTTCTCATTCTAGCGGCTCCCTATATATATATATATATATATATATATATATATATATATATATATATATATATATATATATATATATATATATAGGGGAATGTTCATTTGAGAAGAAAATTTTATTGAGAAGAAAAAAAATAAAAGGGTATAATTGTAAAACATTAAATAGTTTTTTTCTCATCTCATTTATTATTATGTTTGACTAATTAATTAGTCATTAAGACTATAATCCTCCACACTAAATATTTTTGCCTACACACATCAAAAGTTATCCTACACATTTCGAAATTTATCCTACACACATTGAAATTTATCCTACACAACTAGTAATTTATCCTACACGCCTCGTATTTATCATACACTATAAATGAAATTTTATTTTTATTTTTTGTGAAAAAGATATATTTTAAAAATAAGTTACAAATTTAATATAGTTAATTATTAAAGATGAAACTACCAATTAATGATGTATGTAAGTTTACTAATATACCCTATAGTTACTTTAAGTACAAATATTAAATGAAGTCTAATGAAGCATTTCTATTGGTTGAAATTTCTTCTTTTTTCTTCTTACAAAGAATTTCTTCTCATTTGAACCCTCCACTATATATATATATATACATTCACATCATCTGAAACCTAATTTTTAATGGTTTCTTAAAAATATTAAATAGTTCTAAATTAGTTATTTTGAATTTTAGAACAAACCGGGAAAGAAACCAATAGACGAAACAAAAGGACGAAAAAATAACGATTTGTCAAGAAGATAGGACAGGCACGTGCCTGGTAGGCATGCCCCGTGCCCCATCCCAGAAATGACAAAAAGATCCTTAGAAGACTTTCTGTGACAACTCGTATTTTAGAACCTTTCGTTGTACTCTGATTGTAACGGTTTGGGAATGGGTTAACGTTTAATAAGGAAACCTGCGTATTCTCTTTAGGTAGAATACGTACTCCCACCCTCTACGGTGAAGGGTGACAACATTGAAACCTGCGTGATCTTCTTGGCACGTACTTCCACCCTCTTAACTGAAGGGTGACAACATTTACACTAAACAAAACTCTATCATTAAGTCCCTTATTTTTATATCGACTTAATCGCCGGACAAATGGCGAACGGGTCATTAGTTAAATAGCGCTATTAGGTTTGACAAGCCTCACACCATGCCGCAGAGGACGAGAGTGGACTAATGGATCTGGGCACTTAGTCAATGATGAAAGACATTGACGCAGGGCACATAAACATAACTACAGTCAGTGGTCGATATGGTAACGGGTCTAGTGGTTAACATGGGGAAGCCCCCACTGGTTATGGTTTGGGAAACAAGGAATTGGATAACTCGTGGTTTTCGAAACGACATATGGTTTTTGGAACAACCTAAAACTGGACAACCAACTGTGAACTCGCTCAACATTGTTGTTGATTCGTTACTATATGCTTTGCAGGTCGTTAGGTGTTTAGATGGAGCTTGCACAGGAGGACGAGGTCGTTGTGGGAATTGGACTGTTGAGTTCCATGTTAAACTTATAAACTTTTAAACTGTGTTTTAGGTTTTGAACTTTATGGTTCCGTTGATGACTTAAACTTTGTTGAATTGTTTTGACACCAATTATGTTGTTTGATTTGGACTTTTATTTACTTAACTTATATTGTTCAATATGATTGGTGGCTGGATCCTGTTCAGTCACGCCTCCTGCGGTGATACTCCGCTTGTGGGTTTTGGGGGTGTGACACTTTCGAAGATCTCCCATGTCCCACAAGAGTTGATCACGCCCCGTGCCAATCATTGTACAAAGATCATGCTAAAATTTGTACTAGGCACGAGCCGTGCCCGGTCGCCCATTTCAGCCTATAAATAGAGAGCTTTCCCAACCATCTTCATTGTTCAATTCTTCCCACTCTCTCTAGATTACACTCTAGTTCAGCCTTTTTCTACTTTGGTTTTGTAATTCAAGATTGTAAGAACGCTTAAATATATTTTTAACCTTGTAATGTTCAATTTAAATCAATCAAGTTTGTTAATATCTTTTTTAAAGCCATGAGTGGCTAACTTCTTTTGGTCACTTTGGAGAAACAAACCTTGATGGGTCTTTAACTACAAGATTATGAGGTGGTGGTCTATTGATAAAGACAAAATCTCTAAACATTTAGATTTGAAAGGTGGAGATCTTATAGCAGAGGAGAAGAGCATTCCATAAGATTTAAGCAGTGAGGTCCTTGGCTTTCCCAAGATTGTAGGTACTCTTAGAGCATTCACATCCAAAGAACCAAATTCTGTGTGGGGTGTTTTTAAAATATAAAAAGTATAAAAAGTGGTTGTGAGTGGAGGAGAGAGAAAATGTTACTGTTTATCTGTATATTTGGGGGGACACTGTTCACCCCTTATAATTTTTTAATATATTTTGAAAGTGGTTGTGAGTGGAGGAGAGAGAAAACGTAATGATAAAGGTATAAAAAATATTATTTAATTGAAAGGGAGAGAGAAAATGTAGTGTTTTTTAGTGTAATTTAGGGTGAAAATATAGTGGAATGGATATGAATGCTCTTAGAAGAACAAAAGTAACTCTTTGCATATACATAGAAAACGAGCATTGAATATTAGATCATGTTAAAAATAATTTTTGTTTGTTCCTCATCACAACTAAGGGGTTGTTTGGCAACTTTTGAATGATTAAGTGCTGAACCAGTAAGAGGTCTGACTATTAAGTGCTGAACCATTAAGAGGTCTGAACCAATAAAAGGCAGTATAATGCTTAACCGTTTAGATGCAAATGTCTGACCAATGCAGATTAGAGGTCTTAACCATCCAAACTTAGTATAATTCTTAACCATTCAAAGGCAAATGTCTGAACCATTCAGACATGTGCTCGCGGAACAAACAGTCTGAACCATTAAGTGCTGAACCAGTAAAATGTCTGAACCATTAAGAGCCCCATTAAGAGGTAAACAAACAGCCCCTAAGAAATATTCGATTTAGATGTAAACAATGCAAAAGGGTTATTTTGTTCTTGTATTTGTTTGTGGTTTTTTTTATTTAACATTCCCTGTAAAACAAATAGCTTTCACATCGACATCTAAAGTAATGATATATGTATTTGTAAAACTTGTAGGCAACCCAATTATATAAATATTCCGTGAAAATCTTTAGGTTGACTTCATGATCGTTACAAATCTTTACTCATAAAGGCAATTTGCCATTAATTAACCGGAGGTATTATAATTATTTATACCAAAAGAAAGAAAACGGAAAGGGGAAAAGGAAGAGGTTATCACTCATGACCATTGAGTTTTATTTTTCTCAATATGATGAAAGATGAAAACTTTAACAAATTGGATTCTAATAATTTAAACTATAACTTACAAACCGATAATAATTCATATTGGTAATGTAACCAGCGACGCTCCTAATTAACTTTCACTTTCATTGCCCAGAGCAATCCCACTCAAATGAAGAAAACATCGTTTACGCCCACTTTCATTTATTTCGTTTCAAATCACTCTACAACATTATGATTGAGATAAAAATTAGCCACTTTAGTAAAGGCAGATGACGTTATTTACTTTTCTGTTAAGGTGGATCACTCCTTGCTACGAAAATAAAAATTAAGAATGCCATTATTCAAATTGCTTGTATGAGTTTTTATCGGCAATAATTTTTAGTTTGAATTATTAAAATCTAATTTGCCTAATTTAAAGGCTAAAACCTCCCAATCCGGCACCCATTAATCCATCAAAATCACCAACATTTCCAAGAACTGAACTTAAATCCAACCCGCCAAGTCCACAATTCGATCCATTAAGCAATGATTGTATCAAGTCTCCGCCGCCACCACCACCTCCGCCACCCATGAATGCTTGCAGCAATTGGTTGCTTCCACCACCACCGCCGCCCCCCATGACCGCTTGCAGGATTTGGTTATTCATGTTACCACCACCACCACCCATCATCGTTTGCAACAACCGATTATTCGCGTTACCACCACCACCATAACCCATCATCATTGCTCGGAGAATTTGGTCTCTCTGATTATTGATTTGATTCATATACAACCTCTCTTGGTAAGTACTACTTCCATCCCCGGACACCCCTTGTGCCTGTAAAAGAGTTGAAACGAAAAACATACAATATTATTTAATATCATTTTATGTTTATTGAATAACTGAAAATTGATCAGGATGTCCATAAGGGATTACAATAAAAATAATAATGATAAAGATAAAACGTCAATAATTATCCTAATATTCAAACTAGACATATATAGAATAATAATGACAAGCAAACATAGAATATAAATGAGTTAAATGTGATTTTAGTCCATGTGGTTTAGGACATTTTGCTAGTTTAGTCAAAATGTTTCATTTTTCGTCTGTGGGTCCAAAAAAGGTTTTATCGTGTTGCCATTTTAGTCCACTGGGTTAACTTCATTCATTTTTTCTGTTAACGAGAAGGGCAGTTCGGTCATTTTATATGTAATTCTGTGAACTACAAGGGCAATTCGGCCATATAAAATGACCGAATTGCCTTTCTCGTTAACAAAGTTAATGGATGAAGTTAACCTAGTGGACTAATATGACAACGGTGAAACCTTTTTGGAGCCACATGCAAAAAATAAAACATTTAGACTAAACTGATAAAGTAGCCCAAACCATAGGGACTAAAATGACATTTAACTCATATAAAAGTAAATGATAAAATCAAATCATAATAACTATAGAGAAGATGCAATAAACCTTGGATGTGGCGCAAGACAAATGAGCATCAAATCCACAAGAGCCACACCTATACAACCAACACTTCCCTCCCTCAATCACACCACACACATCACAACTAAAGCCACCGGTCGCATACGGTGACGCAAACACCAGCCCGAGTTGGTGACCATGGCTCTGGTGAGATAAACACAGAGGCAGCGTAGCACACACCACATGGATACTAACACCACAGTCTTTGCAGGTGTACGAAAAGCCATCGCCATCATTCCCACAGGCGTTGCAAGCGAAAACGCCATTAGGGTTGTGTGATTTTGGGAGCAGGGAGAGGGGGTGATTGTGGTGGCAAGGGTGGGTGATTCTGTGAGGGAGGTGGGAGCATTTGAGGTGGAGGGAGAAAGTAGTGCATGATGGTGATCTGCATGTGTAAAGTGGTTCAGTTTCTAGGGTTTGTTTGCAGGCTGAACATACTCTAGATGGTTGAGGGTTAGTTAGGTGTAGAGGGTGTTGATGGCTGAAATGGTTTATTATGGGTTCAGATTGCCTCCCCATGTTCCCTAGAAAAAAATTGCTTCATACAATACATACACACACATCATAATATTTATATAAGTGTATATAACCCCTCCACCATATAAATTGTTTTTGTAAATAAACAATTCAATGAAAAGACTTTACTATCAATTCAAGATGTAACATGTATTTATTCATAAAAAACTAGATAAAGAATATTTGTAGGTGAAATTCAATTAAATATTAAGATGTGATAAACAATACATAATAGTTAGGTTAGCACTCTTCTTCCAATCTTGTATTAATGAGCCTTTCTTTTATTACCCCTTGTTGTTTTAAATTATGGAAACAATAAAAGTTACAGCATTATTATTGGTTATTTATATATAAACGATCACTTTAAATCTGTTATATTTAAAATTTGTCTTCCTATTTGTTTTTCAATTTTCTGTAAATTTTATTAACGTTTCAATGACAGCCCATGAATTTTCTTCAATTGAGGAGTGAAGAAACACGTATCTAATTTTAGGTTAATAAGATGGTTTATGTTTCAAACATGAGGGTTAATCTTCTTAAATCTTTCCTGAGTTCGTCTATGATCCGATCTTCCTGCAAAACAGGAAGTCCGTTAGCTCGTTAAGAGGGGAATATGGGGGTTTCCTTCTTAACCAGGCTCCGGCGTAAGAATAAGTAACTGCTTTGAGGATAATTAAGTGTGTGTTAAGAGAGAGTAGAGGGAACAAAATGTTTAACCTGTGTATCGAGGTCTCTATTTATAGCCGGAGAGGTGTAGGAGGAGATGGGCTGATGGACCTTGGGCCGGAAGGCGACAACTAGGAATATCCTTCTTGTCTCACTGGTATCGACCGTTAGTGGTTTCTAGAAGACCTCCGGTGCTGGCGCACCTTGATTGGAGCCACGTGTCCCAGTTGTCGGCCTTGTTGTCCCTCTGCCATCAGCAGGTGAGTGGAGATCATGGGGCAGTTGTCGCCGCCCCCTGATTGGTGCCACGTAGGCGTCCTTGTGTACTCTTTGTCTCCTGCACGTCAGACGACCGTGGAGTACGATAGCGCACAGCCTGGTGAACGCTGATTGGCTCGTTCCTCTGCCACTCGTACCTTTGGTACTTTCTGAAGTGGCCCTGCGCCGTAACTCCTGCGCGACCCTTGTTGTGCACGTAACTAGCCCGCGCAGGGTTGTAGGGGTTGAAGGCTCTTATTCAGAATACTAAGTGTGAATCTGATGTTATCTCTTGCTTGGGTCTCGCGCGAGGTCAGGTTTTACTTAAGTAGCCCGCGCGAGGTCTATAGATAGAGCAACTTACTGAGTAAGGAGTATGGTCTAGCGCGCGCCCTGATTGGTCTGCGCGGCTTTTTGGGACCATACCCCTTTAAGTCCCCCCAGTCCAGTGCTGCTCCATGCGCGAAGTAAGTGGTTGGAGCTCTGGACTTAGAAAAAAAGAAAGTGTGCTAGCTTTTAAAAGTGCTCGCTAGCTCTTGGTAGACGGCGCGCGTGTAAGTGGTTGTCAGTTACTACGGCGCACCTACCAGAGTTGCCTTTTGATAGTTTTTGCTTTTTAGAGTAACTGTGCACGCTCATTGGATAATCATGAATGTGGCGCGGCCTTTGCTAACTTCTGCATAAATTTTGTAGTAACTTTGAGCGGGAAAATCTTGAATTTTGAATTCTGATAGGTTGGTGCAAATGTCGTTGATGGCGACGTTTGAGTTGACTGCTGACACGGCGATCATCATGCTGCTGCTGACGGTTCGGCTTTCCATCAGGCAAGTGAGGCCCATGCGCGAGTGGTAATCGTCACTCCGAGAATCCCACCTTACGTGGTAGCTGCTGATTGGTTACGCGCGCGGTGATCCCGACACGTTTACCCATCGCATTAAATGCGATGGGTATATATATCCGACGATAGGAGAGAGGTTTGCATCATCTTTCATCTGCCATCTCTATTCTCTCTCGAATCTTCAAACATTCTTTGAATATTCAGAGCTTTCATAGAAGATCTTGAAGTTTTCTTGAACATTCTTTGAGTTTCCCAGAAAATAGTTAAATCTTCATATCCAAATACTCATGGCTGAAGAGGAAGTCCAAGTTGAAGGAGGCCCAGTCCCTGTTCTCAAGTGGGATCAAGGGTTATTTGAACAGTTGGTTAGAGGTTTCCAGATCCCGGCAGAATGGGATGCCCGATACCCTCAACAAGGGCAGACGGCCGCCGATGCACCACCAGGTTATATAACTCTTTTCGTCGACTTCTTCCTTGAAGACAACTTCCGTTTGCCGGCTACCCATTTTATTGCGACGATTCTGCACTTCTACGGTTTCCATATCTCGCAGATGAGCCCCATGGGGATGGTTAGGGTTCGATAGTTTGAGTTTCTTTGTAGATCCCATGGGCTCAAGCCTGACATTGAGAAGTTTAGGTCGCTGTATCAATTGATCAGAAACATGGGTTTTTATTCTTTTGCTCTTCAGAACGTGAAGAAAATCTTGCTGAACCCTCCTAAAAGTTTCCATGATTGGAAGATGAAATTTTTCTTCATCCGCGAGGAGGTCATGCCCATTGCGATGATATTTCGAGAATCTGATGAGATACTAAAGGAGGATCTCCCCTTGCCGAAGAAGGAGTTGTGGTATGTGCGCTTGACTGCAATGCCCAATAGGATTTTTGGTGAGCAAATGCTCGTCGCTGCAGGTATGAGCGATAGGTGGCCTGCGCCTAGTCAAGAGGTTCCCGTTTTATAGATTAATGGCGAAGGTATGTCCCGTCTTTCCTGTTTTTCACATCTGCGATAGTAATGTCTGGTCACTCCTTGTGGATGCATTCAAGCAGCTGTATCAAGCTGCTTTTACTACCTTTGGAGGAGCTATGGGTGTGCGTCCCTTGGAATTCGGCGAAGTGTACCGGTATGAACAGATAAAGGACAACTTCATGTACCCTCCTGCTGGAGTCTTTTCCAATCCTCGTGCTGCAACTGAAGGTGTGCATCTACCCAACCCCAGGCCCTTGAGTGCTGTGACTTCCGTTGGGAAAGAGATTCTTTATCTTTCCAGCGAGGAGTCTCTAGGGTTATCGAATGGGGAGCTAAGTTCCTGGTCTAACATCTTTGCAGGTGTATTGCGCAACCTTGGCATAGATCCTGATGAGTGGAAGAAAAAAGATGCGGGTAAGAAGAAGATGAAGAAGGTGATAACTCTTGATACTGGAGCGACCCAATAAGAAGGGCGGGAGTAGTCGCGAGACTGCTGCAGCCTCTGATAAAGGTAATTATCGATTTCGACAGAGTAACCTTGAGGATTACGTTGTTGCTAGTGATTCACTAGAGGGCTTATCCCGTATAGGTGAAAAGAAGAAGAGCAGCGCAGGTGGTTCGAAAAGTTCTGGAAGCGCGGGTTCCCGGATCCCGGAAGCCGGCGTAACCCCTTCTTCAATCGCCCTGGATGAAGAGGAAGAAGAAGAACATGAAGAAGCTACCGCTAAGTTGGTGAGCAGGAAAAAGTCGAGGGAAGAGACTTCCGCTGGGGCTGGGCCCACGCAGAAGGTTGGAGAGGGCCCGGTGATAGGGAAGCAGCGCAGGTTGCGCTCCCTCTACAAGTTTTCCCCAGGTTAGGGCTGTGAATCTCATATTTTGTTTTTTCTTAGTAAAATTTTCTAACACTTAAATTTTTGCAGACGCCTTGAAGAAAACCCCTGAGAAAGTTAAGGGTGTAGAGTTGAAGGACCCAAAGGAGCCGGCGCCGAAGAAGACCAAGTTCATAATCAAACCCCCTAGAACTATTGAGAAGGAGGTTGAGAAGGAAAAAGTGAAGGAGAAAGAGAAAGAAAAAGAGGACACCGAGACTGCTGTTGCCACCGAGCATGATATGGCGCAGGGTCCGGAGGTCATGCGCATCACAGGGCTTGACCAGCCCTTCAAAGAGAAGGAAAAAGAAATTGCTCAGCCTAAAGGGCCTGAGGTAGTTAAACCGACAGAACCTGCGCAGCATGACGCCCCCGTCCAAACCGTACAAGTTACATTCGTTGCTGGGGAGTCGACTGCTACTGTACCGGAGCAGGTAGCGCACAAAGATGCTTCTGCTACTGTCGGTGGCGCAGGTGCTGGAGGCTCTGCTGGTGATGGAAGTGCAGGCGCGGCCGGTGGTGCTGGAGGCCAAGGGTCAATGCCACAAGCTCCCGTTGGTCCTAAGGATACTTTGGGAGATATCTACTACAAGACATATACTGAAAAGGCTCGCGGCGATGCTCCCCATCAACCTGTTTGGGGTTTAAAACAGAAAGACACTTTTATGGAGTTTGGGGCCTGTCGGGAATTGTACTTGGGCTCCTTCCCTCCCGGAGAAGTTAACAGACAAAGGGCGCGTACCTGATACGTGGTTGAAAACCAGTGCACGTTATTGTATAACTTGATGTTTTTACATAAGTTTTAGTTTTGGATAGCCTACTTTTAATCAAAAATGTGTTTTGCAGGATTGATGGAGTTTAAGGAGCTTTTCGGGAGCTTTACGAGCCACCGGGTCGAAAACCGGAGCACCAGAACGCATTACGAACCAAATGGGAGCGATAAATGGAAAATCAGAAAATGGAGTTTGGAGAGCCCGTCGCCGACGGGTCCCAAGCCGTCGGCGACGCCCCCTGAAAAGTCCCGTCGGCAAAGAACACCCGTATCCAGCCAATTAAACCGTCGGGCGGTTTTGAATTAATTACAGCCCGTCAGCGACGGGTTGTATGCCGTCGACGACGGCTAAGGGATTCGCAGAACGCGAATTTTGGGACTTTTTGGGTTACGATCGATGTTTATTGGTCCTTGAGCATTGAATTCGTAAGTTACACTACCTTGGGAGTTCAAACCTTGATCTGGGAGCCAAGAACAACCTACCAATCATCTCCATTCCATCTATCATCTACATCATCACCCAAATCATCACCACTATCCACAATCAATTATCCACATCCCTAACTCCATTCATCAATCACTTCACCATTACCAATCATTCCACAAACCCTAATCATCCACCATTCCTTCATCCATCAAGCTTCAAGATGATCTCAATTAAGTTCCAAGCATCTGGTGATCAAGTTTCCTCAACCATGAGCGGCTAATCACCTTGGTTTCACCCCAGTGTAGGTAGTTGTTTAATTTAGGGTTTCGAATTGTTTCTTGCTTCAACTTTGTGACAAATTGTGTTTGATTTTTGAAACCTTTGACAATAGTTTGCATTTGTTTCGTATTCGTAAATTGTCGAACAATGTTAAAAGTTATGACTTTACGAAATGGTTATGTGTAGTATGCATTGTCTTGGTTAGGTTTTTACTTGTGTTGATTACAAAGTGCATTCTTGTCTGTTTTTTGAAGCGTTGATAGTTATTGGCACCTAAGTCACGGTACACTAAATCCGCTAATCATAGGCAATTGAGTTGGATCTAAAAACTTGTGGAAACCCTAGGTTGGCAATTACCGAAACCGGGTGTCAACCCTTTTTCTTATTATTGTTTAGTAATCAATTTTCTTTCAGTTGTTAATCATTAGTTGTTAATTAATTAAATCAATTCCATTAGTTCAAATTCACATATTTCAATTAAACAAAACTACAAAAATATCCGACAAGCTTCATAATCTGTGACAATTGTTCTAATTCAATCGAATCCACACACAAACCACATACTCTTCGTGGTTCGACCCCTTGCTACCACTAACTATTTGTTAAGGGTAATTCAGGCATATAAATATTAACTTTGACCGGAGCGTGACATTCTGATCAAATTTTGGCGCCGTTGCCCGGGAGTGCGTGCGCTTTGTGTTTGGATTATTGTTTGAATTTGCGTGATTATCTGTTTAATTTGTATAGTTTCTTTTTGCACTTTGTCTTTTTCTTTGTTACGCGGGGTGTGTTACTTGTGCAGGTTACAGGTAATGCATGCATACGCGGAACTCCGAGAGGACTTCACCGTTAGTCTACGAACTGGAAATCGAAAGAGTTGCAAGAAGAAATCTAGCAAGCCGATTAGAAGCAACACTTGCTTCTAATCAAACCAATCAAACCCTACAACTCACACCGACCATTGAAACCGATTCAATGGCAAACCAAAACCAAAACCCGAACCAATTCCAATACCGAAGCAACTTCAATCCCACTCAAAACGTTCAACCTATGCCCCAAGAGCGACCGGGTGGTAATAACAACACCGGACCACCCACACCACCTTTCCAAAACCAAAATCCCAACAACACCCAAAGAACACCCCAGCAACAAAACCTTCATCGACAAACTACCTTACCCATCAACCTTGATGACCGGAATGTCAATTCCGACCGTCGAGGTAATCGAGATCGTGGCAATCCCGCGAATGAAGACCCATTCTTCAACATAGATGATTTGAGGAACGCCATCCCCGATGACGAACCATATATTGTTCCCGGTTATTAATCGCCGGAACATGTGAGTGTATATACGGAAAATTCGGACGATGGGGGATATTATGATGATCGGGCTAATGAAGACGAGGATTGGGGATATGTGAATCAGGGTAATATCTACAATGCACGAGGATTTGAAGATGAGGAGTTTGGCTATCAAAATGCCAACTATGTGGGGAATGATAACTATGGGTACGGGAATGCAAGAAATGACGGTTATGAGAACAACCGCCAACCACGAAACAACAATCAACGGAACCGAAATGATGGGTTTTACAACAACAACAATAACAACAATGGTAACCCTAATCGGATTCCTCGTTTCGTGGGAGGAGGTAACCAAAGAGATAACCAAGGTGGGAACCGAAGAGGTGATAGGGGAGGTGATCGAAGGGACAACCGAAGACCCGTTGATCAAGAAGTTAACGGTCCGCATCGTCGTCAACAACCTCCACGGGGAGTGAATGACCGTTTTAGGCCGGTGGTCACCGAGAATGATTCACCAATTGTTTGTGAAAGAAGGATGTTTGATTGTAAACCCCATTACATCAATATACTTCCTCATTTCAATGGAAGGTCTAATGATGAACCGTACACGCATTTGGTGGAATTCTCATCTATATGTAACACAATCGGGGGGCACAATTTCGCATTGGAGGAAGTCAAGCTTCGACTATTTCAATTTTTGTTAAAGGACAAAGCGAAGCAATGGTTCCTTACACTTCCGGCCAATAGTATTCGAACATGGGGAGAAATGCAACAAGCCTTTCTTGATGAATACTATTCGATGGCAAAGACCGATGACGCTCGTGATGAAATTTGGTCTTTTCGCCAACTATCGAGTGAGCCGTTGCATGAAGCATTCACAAGATACAAGGAGTTGATGCGAAAGTGCCCACATCATCAAATAGAGAAGTGGGAGTTAGTCAAGTGTTTTGTACGGGGTCTAGACGACAATACATGGAACCGCCTCGAGTCAACGAGCAATGGGACTCTCTTGAGCAATCATGAAGATGACGATTGGGAATTTCTTGAGCGAATGAGCAAGCGGTCGAAGGAAAAGGAATCGGCCGATAGAGCCAAGAAACATCCTATCTCCCGGTCACTTCCCGATCTTGATTCTAAGGATCGAATTTCCAGTTTAGAACGGGAAATGGCTCGTATGAAAAAGAAGGAGTTGAATGCGGTCCAATTCACGATGTGTGAAGATTGTGGGGATATTGGCCATAGGACCGATCAATGTCCAACGGGACCGGGTGAGTACACCGAGGAAGTAAATCAAGTGTTCGGGGATAGAAAGAATAATGATATGAATTCGAACAATATCATCATGGATTGAGAAACCATCCCAACTTCCGATATGGGAATGCCGCGAATCAAATAAACCCGAACTTCCAACCGGGTAATCAAAGCGGGTCATCATATCAAAATCGCCAAGGTGGTAACCAAGGGGGTTACCAACGTAATTACAATCAAGGGTACTAAGGCCGGGACAATAATTACCAAGGTGGGTACCAAAGGAACTACAATAATCAAGGCGGTAATGGAAGCGGGTCGAACAATCAAACCGGTGCTGATGATTTGAGTGCCAAAATGGATGCTTTGTTAAATATGCAAAAAGAATCTAACAATGACATTAAGGAGATAAAGAAGACAAACGAGATTCCGGACAAAGCACATGAGGCATTGGTAAAGCAAGTGGGCGAACTCACGGAGGAGATGGCTCAAATGAGGGGAAGCATGGGAAAGCTTCCAAGTGACACCACGGTGAACCCTAAGTATCAAGGGTCAAGCTCAAGGAACACACGTGAGGCACCAATTAATAAAATTAGTTTACGTAGTGGTCGAGTCGTGGATAATGGTGTCAAAACACCATCACCCCAGTTTGTTGAAGGGGTGGTGGAAGATGCTAGTGAGGATGAGAATGAGGATGGTCAAACGAGTCAAAATAAAAATGATTTGAAAAAGAATAATGACACTCCCGTTGTGACCGTACCCATCCCTAAGGCTAAGGAAAAGGGTGTGGAGGCTAATACCGCCCCTTATCCCGAAGCATTGAAGGGACCCATTAAGAAAGTTGTAAACAAAAGAGGTCCACAACAAGAAGAGTTGTTGGAAATTTTCAAACAAGTAAAAATAAACTTACCTCTTTTGGATGCAATCAAACAAGTATCGTCTTATGCTAAGTACTTGAAAGAATTGTGTACCCAGAAACGAACTCATAAATTTCTTAAAAAATAGATTTAACCGAAAATGTGAGTTCGATTCTTTCGGGTGCACTTCCACCTAAGCTCCAAGATCCGGGTGCGCCTATCATTTCAATTCAAGTAGGCGATTTTAAAATCAACCGGGCACTTCTAGATCTTGGTGCTAGCGTGAGCATTCTACCGGGTAGTTTGTATGACCAATACGAGTTTGGTCCACTTCAGTCATCACACACCACTATGGTGTTAGCCGATTTGACACCCAAATTACCCCGTGGAATTGTTTCGGATGTGATAGTAAAAATCGAGGATTTTTACTATCCAGTGGACTTTTTGGTACTTGATTATGTGGCCAAGGACCCAACCAAGCAACCTACGGTGATTTTGGGTCGACTGTTCTTAGCAACCGCAAATTCTCAAATTGATTGCAAAACAGGAACGGTTGACATGACATTTGGAAACCGAAGGTTGAGGTTGCATGTTTTTTCCGGACTTATGAATCCTCCAGTTGATGATGAATGCTATATGGTGGACATTGTTGACATGTGTATACCTCTTCGCGACACAGTCGTGGATGGGGAAGACACAATGGAGGATTGTTATATGTTTAACAGGTCACATGTGGAGATGGAAAAGAGCATAGACGAGGAAGTGAAAAGTTTGGAGGTGCTTGCGGTTAGAGAGGGAAAACCGACATGGACACACCAAGTTGAGAGTTTACCGGAGAGCATTGATACTAAATTGAAGCCGTCATTAGTAGAGCCTCTGGAGGTTGAATTGAAAGCATTGCCGAAGCATCTCAAGTATGCTTATGTTGGTGAAGGCAATACACTCCCGGTTATCATTGCATCAAACTTAACCGCGGAGCAAGAAGAAAAGTTGATGAGTGTTTTGGTCACCAATCGGGCGGCGATTGGATGGACCATTGCAGATTTGAAGGGTATTAGTCCCTCGGTGGTGATGCACAAAATCATTTCGGAAGAAAATGTGACTCCCGTTCGAGATGCACAACGAAGATTGAATCCGAATATGCGGGAGGTGGTGAAAAAGGAAGTGCTAAAGTGGCTTGATGCAGGTATTATTTACCCGATCTCGGATAGCCAGTGGGTGAGCCCAACACAGACGGTTCTAAAGTAAGCGGGTATACAAGTCGTCAAAAATGACGCAGGTGAAGAGGTAGCCACTCGACCGGTAACCAGGTGGCGAATTTGTATTGATTATAGGAAGTTGAATACCGCAACTTCCAAAGATTATTTTCCTTTACCGTTCATTGACCAAATTGTTGAGAAATTGTCGGGGCAACAATTTTATTTCTTCTTAGATGGCTATTCTGGTTATAACCAAATTGCCATCCATCCGAAAGATCAATCAAAGACCACGTTTACTTGTCCATACGACACCTTCGCATTTAGGCGAATGCCATTTGGATTACGTAACGCCTCCGCCACCTTCCAAAGGTGTATGATGAGTATCTTTTCAGATATGGTGGGGAAGTCTTTGGAAATCTTCATGGATGATTTCTCAATTTTTGGGTCATCATTTGAGGCTTGCTTGGACCAACTAGACAAAGTATTAAAAAGGTGTGTTGAAACTAGTTTGGTCTTGAGTTGGGAAAAGAGCCATTTTATGGTTCAAGAGGGAATCGTGTTGGGACACGTGGTGTCGAGTCATGGGATAGAGGTTGATCGTGCAAAGGTGCAAGTTATATCCACTTTGCCATATCCCACGAGTGTTAAAGGTGTTAGGTCATTTCTAGGTCACGCGGGTTTTTATCGACGGTTTATTAAGGGTTTTAGTGACATAACCAAGCCTTTATGTAGTTTGTTGTTAAATGATCAACCGTTTGATTTTAACGAAAATTGTCAAAACGCTTTTAACAAGTTAAAAGAAAAGTTAGTTGAGGCCCTAATCTTTCAATCACCCAATTGGTCTTTACTTTTTGAAATTATGTGCGATGCAAGTGATTATGCGGTGGGGGCCGTGTTGGGACAACGGGTTGATAAGAAACCCATTGCCATATACTACGCGAGTAAGACTCTTTTGGATGCACAATTGAACTACATCACCACTGAAAAAGAGCTACTCGTGGTGGTATATGCATTGGATAAATTTTGGTCGTATATATGGGGTAGTAAAGTGATTATTTACTCTGATCACACTGCAGTTAGGTACCTCATGGAGAAGAAAGATGCAAAACCGAGATTAATCCGATGGGTGTTGTTGCTCCAAGAGTTTGATTTGGAGATACGGGACAAAAAGGGTACCGAGAATGTGGTAGCGGACCACTTGTCCCGGTTGATGGTTGAAGAAGATCCTAAAGCATTAGAGATCAATGAGTCATTTCCCGATGAGCATATTATGAAATTGGATAAGTTACCGTGGTACGCTAACATTGTGAATTATCTTGTTACAGGTGACTTACCGGCACATTGGGATAGACGGAAGAGGCAACATTTCATGTCTCAAATCAAGTATTACCGGTTGGAAGAACCGCACTTGTGGAAAGAATGTGCGGATCAGGTGATTAGAAGATGCATAGATGATGAGGAAATTCCAAGCGTGTTGCATCATCTACATTCATTTGCGTGTGGTGGCCATTTTAGTGGCCACAAAACGGGTCATAAAGTGTTGAATAGTGGTCTTTATTGGCCAACTATTTTTAAAGATGCAAATGAGTTTTCAAAGAATTGTATAGAGTGCCAAAAATTAGGGGGTATTTCAAAAAGGGATGAGATACCCATGCAACCAATCCTCGTAGTCGACATCTTTGATGTGTGGGGTATTGATTTCATGGGCCCATTCCCCAATTCTTATGGCAACTTGTATATCTTGGTGGCCGTTGACTACGTGTCGAAGTGGGTCGAAGCAATAGCCACCAAGACAAACGACAATTCCGTGGTTTGTAATTTTGTTCAAACCAATATTTTTTCAAGGTTTGGGATTCCTCGTGTCATCATAAGTGATGGAGGATCTCATTTTAAAAATTTTAGGTTTGGGAAACTTTTAAAACGGTTTGGTGTTGACCATAGAATTGCTACCCCCTATCACCCGCAAACAAGCGGGCAAGTCGAGGTGTTAAATAGGCAAATCAAAGAGATTTTGCAAAAGACCGTGCGGGCGGACCGTAAGGATTGGTCAATTAAGTTGAACGATGCTTTATGGGCCTACCGTACGGCACATAAGACACCTATTGGCACTACACCTTACTGGTTGGTTTACGGTAAAAATTGTCATTTACCAGTTGAACTTGTGCATAAATCATTATGGGCTATTAAAGAAGTTAATGTTCAATATGATGATGCAGGTAGGGAACGGAAACTCAAGTTATGTGAGTTGGAGGAGCTAAGATAAATGGCATATGAATGCGCGTCCAAGTATAAGGATGGTATGAAGAAGGCGCATGATGCCAAGTTGAGGAAGAAAGAGTTCGAGGTTGGACAAAAATTGTGGTTCTACAATTCGAAACTCAAATTCTTTCCCGGAAAGCTCCGAAGCAAATGGATGGGACCCTATGTAATCACCCGGGTCAGACAATTGGGTGATGTTACAATCGAGGACCCGAAGGATGGGTCACGACAAACGGTCAATGGTCATCGGCTAAAACCGTTCCTCGATGGTAATGAAAAGGGGGATGAAAACAAGGAATCGGTGAGCTTTGTGGTAAGCACACCGGTTTACGAGATCAACTAACAAGGAACGGTAACATTTTGTGTAGAGTTATGTATAATTTTTAATTGTTTGAGTGCTTTGGATACAATCGTTTTCGTTTCATACTAACCCCATTTGATTGTGTGAAGTCCGGATATTCCGAAAGAGTCTTGAAGACGTAAGGTATGTTTTTAGACTTTGTTATGTGCATTGAGGACAATACATGACTTTTTGGGGGGGGGTGGTAGGGCCGTTAACGGTTTTCGCATTTTCAAATTTTAACTTATAAAAAATTACAAAAAGATTTTTAATAATTTTTAGGAATTTTTAATGTATAGAGTCCCTTTATTAAAAGCTCATATTTTTCTCCCTATTTTTTCAAAAAAAAAATGGCGAAAGAGGGCCCGTCAGCGACGGGAAGGAACCCGTCCGGGACGGGCAGTGGAAATACGCGTCGGAAAAAAGGTCCCGTATCCAGTCATTTAGGCCGTCGGCCAAATTTGTTTAACCGGGAACCCGTCGACGACGGGTATTGGGGCATCGGCGACGGGCATCCCAAAACGGTCCGACGCAGATCGCTTGTTTGGTGTTTAAATCGAGCCCCAACTCTTATTAACCTCATAAAACATGACCAAACTCAATTTTGACCAACCAAATTCGATCCACTTCAACCCCACATCATACACTCCATCTAAATCCCTGTTCTCTCTCTCGTAACTCACCTTTTCACTTCATCTCTTCTACAAAATCCTCAAGAACCCTAAATCTTCCATCTCTCATAACTTCATCAAATCTCCACCAAATCACCTGATTTTTGAGTCTATCTTGCGTAATTTTTCGAGAGGAACAAAACCCCCATCATGTTTCTCATCAATTCTTGCTAGTTTGCAAGATTTTTGGGCGTGTAATTTCGGGTTTTTGAAAGGGTGTTCATCAAGTCACTTGCTTTACATCTTTTTATTAGTTCTTCTTGTCTATGACTTCAAAGGTATGGATTTCCCTTAAAGTTAAGCTTGATTATCATATGTTAGTTGTTTTTCTTCCGAAATTTTAAACTTTTCTTTTAAGAGTAGGTTGTTTAAACAATGTATGTTGTTCTAGCATGATTTTGAGTAAGATTAGTTGTTTTGGATGGAATTTGAGCATATTATAACCATAGTGAAGTGATTACACTTGTTATTTACATGATTGAACATGAAGGTGATGTTGAACTTAACTTATAATAACTTGCAAGTTAACAAGTAAAATTGATAGGTATATGATAAAATGAGCGACTTTGGAAGTTTAGAAAGGCGATTTTGTATATATTTGTTAATTAAAACTTCAACATCACACATCATATTCAAAGTTTGAGAGTTTAGTAAAGGTTAGGGTTTATATTGATGTTTTGTTTGATTTGTGCTTGTAGCTATGGCTGGAGGTAGAAAAAAGCAAAAGACTACAGGGTAAGCTTCATCATCTAGAGTGGGATCTTCTTCCGGTTTAATACCAAAGAAGTGGGAGCAACTAAGCTCCGTCGAAGAGGGTGATGCGAGACTGTATAGGCAGGATTGGGCGTGGGAAAAGTTCAGGGATAGTAAAAGCGCCCAAGTATGGGATGAGGAGAAAAACAAATCTCTATCAGCTTATCAAGATAGGAAGTTAGAGGCCAAACTTTGGAAGTGGAAGATGGTCAACAATGTTAATACTTCAGTACCAGAAAGGGTGGTTTATGAAAGGGTTGTGAATGTGGAAGAGTTTAAGCAAATTGTGATTGTGCAAATGTTCGAGCGTCAAGGATGGGAGAGAGTGCTCGATTGGTGTGAAGACAACACTTCGCGGGTGTATTTGGCGGAAGTGTGCGAATTGCTGTCAACGTTGAGGTTCATGAATAAGGATGGTCCTCCCGCTCAATGGAAACTTGTTGGTAAGACAAGCCGAGGGGCAAAGACGATGTCCTTCGAAACGATTAATTGCATCGCGCGCTTTGATTCTTTGGGGGTGCAAGCATATGACTATCCAACCATTGAACAATTTTTGGATAATCATATGATCGATGGTGATCCGGAGCAGATGACAGCGGTTATTTTACCATACAGTGACGGGGGAGAGGCTAAAAGAACTTAAATGACGATTGAGGGGAAAATTCTTCAAGGAATTTCCCTAGAGAATGTGATGGTGAGATTTGGCGATAGAGGAGGAGTGAGAGCGAGCGATTGCAGGGTTGTCCATTCTTTGTTGTACGGGACCCCTACTTTGTCATAGAGACATATCGTCATGATGAATACATGGATCACCCGGGAGGCATCTCAAAGGCGTTTTATTCCATATGCACGCCTCATCAGTGCTATGATTGTCCAATAGAATTGTTTGCCTCCGGAATCACTTTGGGTAACCAAACCTCTGGAAGAATTCAACATAGCATTAATGAAGAAAAATTGGAAAATAGATGTGAATCTGTCAGGAAACAAATATGTGGTAACCGACAAATTGGGTCATAGATATGACTTTGTTAAACTAGAAGCACATCAAGGAGCTGGGGGAGATGAGGAGATCTTTGACGAAGAAGACGAGACTGAGCTTCCTGGTCCACGGGGACCACAACAGAGGTACATGAAGCCACACAGGGAGATTAATGCAGATGTGGCAGGTTTTGTAAAACAAAGACAAGGGTTGTCGTTCAGAAATTTTAACCGCGGGCAACAAGCAGTTTATGATAATGTCTCGGCATGTATAGGCGAGGGCCGAGAATATAACAGGAGGAGAGAGAACTGGGAAGGGATGCATGGGACCTTCTCGCAAGAACAGTGGGCCTCCCAAGCGGCCTATCGCGAGAGAATGGAGAAATATATGGAAGAGCAACAATTGCAACAAGCGCTTCAAAGATCGCACATGGAACGCTTGATACAGTTGCAGGAAGAAGATATGGCCCAAAGACGGGCATGGGAAGAAAGGGAGGAAAAAGCGCAGCACGAGCGAAACACAGTGGAGGACAACCGCTGGAGTGCCTTATATGTCTCACAGGAAACGACTATTAATAATGCCAAGATCCTCCACGATCAGGAGAGACATCGAAGAGACTATGAGGCTGGCCTTCGTTATGTCGAGCATTCTGGGTGGACCGACTAGCCCAATCTCCCCGTCCCACGAGGCCCATCCGACCCATCTCCTCACTGGCCCGAAGCCCTAGGCTCCAGCTTCATTCCGATACCTTATCTGCCACCACCTCAAGGAGAGCCGAGCCCACTTGATAACTACAGGGAGATGTTTCAAGCCCTCACTGGTTATCCATACCAGCCAAACCCGCCAGTTGATCC